>NC_138153.1:30323065-30560565 GCF_964199315.1 Orbicella franksi | reverse complement strand
CCTATAAGAGAAATTAAAATTATGAGATGGCGGTCACTACATCCACCTAGGATGTTGTCTAGATCTAGTCTCTGTACGTGGGTCTTAAACCGCTTGAGGTCTATCGCCGATCTCTCTTTATTTGTTAGTTTGCTCCATAGTCTTGGGCCTAGATATCGAATTGAATATTTCCCATACGTAAGAGCGTTAAATCCAGGTAAATGAAAATCTCCCTGCCGTAAACCATAAGTGTGGCAATTAGTATAAAACATGTTACAAATAGTCCGCGGGCGCAAATTATGTTTAACCTTATACATTAAAATACATATGTCTTGTAGTCTCCTATTGCACAATGTTGGTAGACTAGCTTTCTCTAACAACTGCTGGTGTGGCTGAAGAACTAACACATGGTTTCCCTTTTTTAAACAGCGCGGTCAAGGCTTTCTGCTCGTTTTGTCCGATTTCCGGCTCGATTTGCAACAAATTAAAGCTGTCCCACGTTCGTTCTAGTCCCGGTTCCCTCTAGCTAAATTTTCTAAAATGCATCCACTATGGCGTACGTTTGATTGACTGACTGACTGACTGATGGATTGACGAACTGAATGACAGACTAACTGACTGACTGACTGACTGACTGACGGACGGACGGACGAACGGACGAACGGACAGACTGACTGACTTTTCTTCTAAAGGAAAGGAGAGTTCCCTTTCTAAACCCCTTATTTAAAGTCACAGTAACAGGCCAGGAAGCAAACCACCGTGTTAACAGCAGCGATAACATCGTAAAACAAGGAGTTAATGCACAGCATCATGGCTCCGCATGTGCGTTTTACGTCCTGGTCAAATGACCAAATTCAGCGTATTTTCTAGAAAGTGAAGCATGACGGCTTAAGTTTTGTATTTCAGTTTGGAATTGAACGCTCTCTTTTCATCTTCACTCTGAGATAGTTTTGAAACCGATAATGACACACAATAGAATAATTAAGAAATATATTTGCGAGAGTTATCGATGAAATAAGAATTTATTTTTCTAGAATAGAACTTTTTCCCTCTGAATATCAGATGGCCTTTAAGATTATAGTGACATCAATCCAGATATTCTCTTGTAAGCTGTTCAGCCTCTATTGATGTGTTTAACCAACAGTATTCTTTCATTAAAAACATTAAACACATCAAAAGATTCGCGAAATTTGTATATTGCCCTCGCGTGCTATCAGTACTGACGTCATTAATGAAACCACAACCGATGCAATTTTATCAGGGCATATATTTTCATCTACATGTACACTGAGCTTTTTTTTTTTTTTTTTTTTTTTTATTTTATTTTTATTTATTTATTTGTTTGTTTTTTTTTTTTTTTGCTTAATTTGACGAGAAGTCAGGGAACTTTAACCTCAGTTTAAGGAACTGAGATAATTCTAGCTTGTGTTTTCACCATGAGGGTTTTATGCATTTCTCGACATCTCTCGATATGTCAGATTGCGGTCTGGAGAATGATATTCTGTCAACCGAAACTTCCATATAGGGTGGTAGAAAGCTCGATACTACTCTTGGTGGGACGACTGACATTTGCTTTACCAGCAAACGTCTCTGACACCGCTTTTTTCATAGCCGCCACTCATCCGGCTCCTCGCCGGATGGGAAGCGGCTGCACGGCGAACACAACTTTTGCGTGTGGTTCAATATTTTTAATTGTTTCATGTTAAAAGGGCACTACAATGAAAGGTTTAAACCACTACCAGTATTTTTTGGCCCTTCAAACATGCGTCAGAGCTGGAAATAGAGGTCCCCCATCAGATAGTGTCCGTCCCAATTTATGTTTCTTATCTTATGAGAATTAGCGCCAAGCTGAAAAAGTGACAAACAAGACATTTACGAAATTTTGATCCGGAGTCGCGCCTACTTACCACGAGGGTGCGATGCCTCCCACGCCACTATCCTGTAGTTGTTTCCCAAAAATATCGGGAGTTTTCAGTCGCAGGTAAATTAATTACTTGGCCACATAACAAGCTTTTTTTTCGATTTGACTTGAGTTTTCTGACTGTTTTATTAGCGTTAATGGCAAAAGGTGCAACTTACAAGGGCGATGTAAGAGGAAAAAGTATCCCAGTTCTTTTAAGACAACATGCAAAATAGAGTCACGTTCTTGTATTTACATGCTGCGTGAAACAAAGCAATAGATTCCTCTTTTTGTTTTCAGTTCAAGTTGAAATATTTTCATTTTGATTCCGGATACTAGTGAAGTTCGCAGCCGTTTTCTTGTCATCAAATGCTTAAAATTCAATTTACACCTAAGAACGACCTTTGCCAATACACATAATTTTTTTATAGTTTTTCGGAAAAAAGAACATTAAAGCGGTTGCAGTTATCTTATATTCCTGTATCTTCTGTTTGTTTTGATCAAATTGACTATATTCTGAGACTTACAACGTTCAAGATTATTATTTGTTTGCTAAAAAAAAACGAGTTAAGTGATAAATCTTTAACTGTATTGTTTATCCTATTCAGCTTAACTGGAAAAAAAAATCTAAACAAAAACCCACTCAAAGCAAACTGAGCATTCTGTCCTGAAAATTAATTAAGCTAGTATTTAATTGTTAAATTTGAAAAGAATTTGAGACTTACCGTCAGGATTTTCTGATGCTCCAAACACTGCTGTAACGAGGAGGAGTAAGCCAAGCCACTTCATTTTCCTTCCACTACTCTGAATACTTTGTGTCACTGTGGGACGCAGCTATCAACTGATGGATGTGAACGACGAGTCTCGAATTTTATTGGGTCGAGTCGGCGATTTAAAAGATTGTTTACAGCCAACCACAAAGAATAAACGTGGGAAATAAATAAAAGCTTCTTTAACAGTCCTCATTCACAATATTTCAGATTAAGGTAAGTGCAGCGCTGTATGTAATATATCAAACTCGAAAGAACGTGTTTGACGACATTTCCAAGCGCCGAGAAGAGAGTTGATAAGACGAAGCGTACCGGAGTATTTTTGACGAGCCTCGAGGTGTTTGGAAATGTAGTGAAACAATGTCTCGAGTGTTTGATATATCTTCTCAGTCGAAACTAAAAATAAGGAAACATATAAGGTATATATGGAGAAATATAATTGTAAAAACCTAAGCTAATTGAGATGAGATATCAAGCCATCGTCACGGTCATGATTTTCGGCTTTGTTTAAACGCGATGTCATGAGTTTTAGGCCCAGTCCTCACGTATCCGGACATTTTTGAATCCGCAACTTTCTCTTTCGGGATACAGCTTCCGTCCACACGCATCCGGCGAATTCGGCAGCGAATCCGGATATTTTTGTTACGTGCGGACGGCGAAATTTTTTAATCCGGGAAGAGAAAGTTGCTGATTCAAAAATATCCGGATACGTGTGGACGGGCCTTAAAAGGTATATTCTTGGTACACTTCTTTGCCGCCCTCTTCAATATAATTAACCGAATTATATGTCTCGTGAGAAAATGAAATACAGCAACAACTGGCCATGTTTCTACTAGATTGGAATCGAACATGGACGTAACATGCATGAATATAGCTAGTGAATAGATGTGGAGTCTATGTACCAACTGAATGGATCTCGATGATAGCGAAATTGCCTGATAAAATATACATGTTTATTTGACTGAAGCAGTATCCTCGGCGTTGCCAATATGTTGTTGGAAGCCCCTAAAAGAGACTTGACGATATATGACGTAATGGATCTGTGCCGTAGCCTCCTACGCATATGCCTTTGGACTCGTCATTCCTAATACGGCCGTGCTGTTGATCTAATCACCTGAAACTCTAAAACACGTGTGATACAGAAGATTTCGGGTGCAGCAGCTTAACCGCTTCAACCACTTTAAATATATTAATATTCCCAGTGATTATCTACATCAATCTTGTTAATAATCATCAATCGCGGTTTTTTTTTTTTCTGCTCAAGGCTTAATAAATTAAGTATTTACCCGATACACACACATAGGGACCGCCATTGCCACCTGGCAAACGTCGACATTTTAGTTTGACGTTTGACGTTAGCGAATCTGAGCGTGCTCATTTGTGCCACTAAACATTTTTCGCCATATAAGTTTGTCGACGAGAAAAGATTTAAAAGAAATCGGACGGAAAACAAACACAAATTTTGATTTTTTTGAAAATTATGACGCACAGTTTCAAAAACATACATTTCGTACGTATTCCATTCTGTGCCTGTCAAATATTGTTCATGTGGAAGACCGTCTATCACTGATATTGAAAGCCAAACTATTCCGTGCGTGTTTTGGCAAAAACGTTTATGTCTTATTGTGACTTGAGATCTGTGTTATGTTGTTGTGTGAACGAAGATTTATATACTTAACAAATCGACGTCAGTTTTTTTAAGCGACTCTTGCTGGTGATTGAAATCTTCAAATACTGTACAGCTCCTAAAATATGGGATGTGTTCATCTTTGTTAACAAGGCAGTCCCATTTTAATTAATCCGTTATTAAAAGAACGAGAATAAATCAGGTTGAAAGATGCAGATTATAGCTGGCTCGTTAGGAGGTTTTGGAAGTCTCATTTTGTAATCCGACCACAATTTGAACTGGTTCCAACAATAGCTCTGTGTCCCAAAAAAAATCTTAAGTGGATGAGATCTGCAACCTTTGCTTGAAAAACAGCTATCGCCATCGCCTCTTTATAAACAAATTACAATATTAAGAGAGCAAGCCTTACGGCTGGTTTTCATGCGGGTCCCCGATCCTGGTCGAATTGGGATTTGGAGTGTTGTTTTTTTATATAAAATTGTACAAACCCCCCATACAACACAAACCCAAGAATTAGCACAAAATAATCGGAAAAAATTGAAATAAATCGATATCTTTCACAACGCTCGATATTTAACAATTATTCGCCAAAGGCGAAGTGAACATTGGTGAATATTCACCGAGACAAACTGAAAGTCGAGGTGAATATTCACCAAGTTCACCGAGCCTGAGGCGAATAATTGTTTTAGTATAATTTTCAGAGGTGAATATCAAGGACTACAAAATAACGGACTAAAAAATAAAAACACAGACGCAATTGGTCTTGTGCAAGTATGCCGTAGTTTTAATAATAAACTTTACATGTAAATCGATTGTCAATCAATTTACTCACCGAGTTCGGCAGTAAAACAAACGAGCGAAACACTACGAAAAATAAATTGCTAGTTGATGTCAAAAGACGCCACCATGAAAATCGCCTATTTTTAGTGGTTTAATCGGCTGAAGATATTTAAATGTTGATTTGACTTCCTCTCTAAATATTGAAATATATTTTAAGTACTTAAATCGATAATAATGGTAAGGATCCTCATCGTCACGGTGCTACCTCTCTAGAATCAAGAGCATAAAACAGAATCGGTATAGAGAAGCGTTTAATATTGGCGTGGTTACATTCGTAACTACAAAAGCGTGGTATTGCTCGTAGTGATGGTGAAGTGTTTGTGTTACATACATAGTTAAATATATAACTTTATTTTGACTGGCATTTACAGGGTAGCTAAAAAGCTAACATCTGCGATGTTAATAAACATTGCAAAGAGAAAAACAAAAAGTGCTGCTACTGACAATAATGTTTGAGTACATTATATATGTATATATCTTTATATAAAAGAAATCAATTTAAAATAAACAACTTGTGTAGAAATCAGTAATCATGCCTGTAAGGAGACTGTTTTCAAGAGGCGCTTAAAACCAGTTAAAGTAAGTTCCGTTCTAATGTTCTCAGGTGAAGAATTCTAAGTTTTACATGAACGATTGAAGACCATAAGAGTTGGAAGCAGGTTTACACAGTGAAAATATATCAGTTCCTCTAAGAGAGTACACCGTAGAGCGCAAAGCTGCTAATATTTTGCTAATCAGTGTTGCTAATCTGTTGGTTCTGTACAAAGACACAATTCCCGAGCAGGGACTGGCACAATTCACACGCACTCGTTGCCATGCAACTGTTTGCATGATGATGGTTTTAATATGACGGGAGCTAAATACAAACCGTAAAATAGCCGACATGCTGACAAGCAATCGATTTATTTAATGCTAATTGTACAAACTAATAATGAACCTTTACAAAACAGGTGCTGTTGTTAATCCATTGAGAGACCTGAATGAACTCGCTAGTACGAAATTGGCACTGTTTACTGGTCGACTTCCGAGTCGCTTGAAACTCTTAACATAGTTTGCAGGTTTTCCTACAGTTTGCTTTGACGTATTTACTCCATCTGCAGCGACGTCTCCAAGACCAATATCTACAACTGCGTGTCTTGTCCTTGCAAGTCACTGAAAAATAACAATTCAAACTGAAGTTTGTGGCTTTTCGAATGAACTTACAATGAAAGAATTGCGCTACCAAAAAAACAAGCAGACAAGCAAGACTGTTCATCAGACTTTGCTGTTTTTTGACCTGACTTGTTATCGATTACATTCTGGTGGGATTTCAGTAAATGAGGCATAATGGCTTCCTACTTCACTGAGTCACAACAAACATTAATTGCGCAATAAATGTACGAAATGAAAGCCCATTAATGTCTGTTCATATTGATTATGCAACATTAGAATATCAGTCTTTTGATATGTAAGATAAATGTTCTTTGTATTGCGTCTTGCAACCTGTTTTTCTTTGCCCTAAGCATTTTAAGGGGAGATAACGGAGCTTACGCAATGATGACGTCGACACCGAAGACGACGCCTGGTAAAAAATGCATTTACATTTTACAAATGAAATTCGCAATTGTCAGCGCTCCAACGGGTCTAAAAACGTGCTCAAGCTAAATATGCAACGACGGCGTTCAATTCTTAATGGAAATACAAAAACTTAGCCGTCGTCGTTCCCGTTCCTCAGACTACGCAGAACTTGATCATTTCACATTGATGTTTTGCAGGGGACGGCAAACAAACGTACAAAGATCTATAACGCACGTGCGCAGCCATTGTTTTGCTCGTTAAACCTTTTGTTTGGTGACGTTCTCATTGCCGTCGTCGCGGTGGTTTGCTTAAGCTCCTTATATAGTCGGAGAGACACCTGACGTATAACAGTTACCAATATGTGTATTACGGTGAAGCAATCACGACTGCTTGAGCAACATATCATATCTTAGGCTGGAGCTTGTGAACGCCGAATCGGTCAGGCGGAAGTGTTGATAAATTACATTATTAAACATATATAAAGAACGTCTTAATAATGAAATTGTTAGCATTAAAACTTTCGTTACCTCCTCCGCCTCCTCCTCCACCTCCTGGCCGTCGAGCGCACTGGGCCTTGTAAAGCAGGTTCGCCTGCTGTGCATCAATGGAACTTAACCCTAGACGCTGACCAATAGTAACCTTAACAGATAAAGCATTCTAATTAGCTACCACAAAATTAATACTTCAGTTAACTTTTAATCCTGGGTTAGCGTAAACCGGCTTTCGAACAACCCGGCCCATGTTTAAATTCAAAACTTCATCTGCTACTAAAAATTAATTTGCTGTTCTATCGTAATTTGACGGTTTGCTGAGAAAAACAAATTAAAATTATATTGCTTTTTTATTTAATCATTGTAAGGTTAGGTGTTCACTAGACAGTTTCAGGTTACCATCGAAGCATACCCCTGATCTCTTGGGAACTATAGTTGGTCGTCCGTTTTTGCTGAACGCCGTGCTCCTATAGTGCATCAAGCTTCCGTAATCATATCTAGTGCCAAGAGAGTCAATCGTTGATCTGGGGTACTTGTGAAAATTTCGCTCCGCCCCTGAAAGAAGTTGTGTTAGTACACTGCAAGCATGAAACTCAATTTCCAATTGCGTTTCAGGAAAATAAAAGTAAAGTCAGATAAGCAATCTTCACAAAAAATATATTATCGTTTTCAGTTTTTTTCATCTGCTCTCGCTGTCGAGTTCTGTAGAAACGTGGCTGAGTGAAGTACTTTTAACCTTAAAGTTAAAATGACATTTGAACTTTGTATGTAATTTAATATGATCTTGATAATGAAATCTAAGTGAGCCGGTTTCTCTTTAATGATATAGGAATATAGAGATCATAGGAATCACTGTTGTGGAATCACCAATGGATGAAAGATCCGTGACGACTAATTATTTATAACTCTTAGAAAAATAGAAAATCGAAGCTTAAGTCGTCAATACTTACCCGGACGGATATTTCCGTAGAATACAGTGATGAAAGAGTCTCTATCAGGGCGAGATTGCTCGTGGAAGAAACCGATAGCATGCCCTGAAAAAAAGTGTAATATAACTCACTTAGTGCTACGAAGATCGTAATACTAATTGTGCAACGAAATTCGGGAGCTCTCTGTGGGGTTTGCTGAAGATCATATGATTTGCAACAACTGATCAACTCGTGAACTGGTACTTCTAAGGCCATTAAATACAGGTCAACGTATCGACATAAATACCATTATGCCATAGTACGATGTTTGGTTTTCTGTTGACGGTTAATGCTTTTTGAATGGCGATGATGACCTTTTTATCAGTTACATCTACTCCATGCTTACTTGAAAAAAGTGTGAGTAAAAAATTTCAAAACCAGGAGTTGGAGGTGGCCAAAAGTACCACCGCAACGCCATACTTGGGGAAACCCCCATGCATAAAATGTTAGACTATATAACATATGTACAATATATTGACAATCCAAAAATCTAGATTAACACAAAAAAAAAGAAAAGAAAAAAAAAAACCTCAAATTACTCCATAAAAACTACTACCTTTTTAACGACTTAATCAATGCAAGATGCTGCCAAATTGCCTCCTTTACCTACCCTCATTGTTAATTGTTTGTGTTTACTTTTACAGTTGGACAGAATATATAAACAATGAAAGTTTACCAATTTCATGAGCAACAACTCCCTTGTACCAGCATCCTGAGGCGAGAAAAATATCTTGTTGTCTACCTGTTCTTCCAACATATGACGCACATCTAAAAGATAAGCGGTCATGTAAACTATACAGTCAATGATTTGAGCATGTAGATTAAGTATTTCATGGTAGAAGCAGATTGTAGGGGGAAGGGGGGTTATGGGAAGAAACGGGGTTATACATGGCCAGTTAGTGATCTCTTGACCAAAGACGACACGAAATATTCAAGAATAAGTGAGGCGTGGTATAAAACACTTACGTAAACGGACACCAATTGTAGGCGGACACAACAGTAAGACACTAAGTCATGATTCAAGACACTTAGTCACTGTCCCAGGCATTTACAACACCAAGTGTTTAACCGTTGCCGAGCGACCACTTACATGAAGTAATGGTCCTCGCCACAAACATACAAACGCAACAGTTTACACCTCACGTAACTGGACACCTCTACTAAGCGGACACCAGTTTTTTTCAACGTCAGTTTTTCAGTTTTTAATTCTACGCGAAAATGAAACATAAATTCAATGCATGATGAAAACTTTAGTTTTGACTGTTGTCTTTTCCACTGGAATTCTTCTTTTTGTGGTAATTTAGACTTTTCGGGTCCTGTGTTATTCATTTATTCATTATTGCGCCAAAGATTCTCTTGATCTCCCCTTACTTACCCAGAGCCAGATTTGAACCTGATGTAAGCTGATTCTCTTGCTTTCTTTTTAAAACGGATGCATGTTTTTGAGCTCCATTCCTGCATTCCAGCTCTAATGGCGGACACAGCTCTGGAGTACCGACCTAAAGAACAAAAAATAAATTTAAGAAATAAATTCATTTTTTTGAACAAGTGTGTTATGGTCATTCATCATCACGCACGACACATGTTTGTCTTTCATCATCGTCATCACATCATCATCACCATCATCATCAACAACAACAATAACAACAACAACAACAGTGCTCGTCAGGCCATGGACTTCATAAGACCTTAGGAACGTTATCTGTCTCTCACTAAAACAAGAAAATTTGAATCGCTTTTTTTGATCTTTTTCAAAAGTTTGTACTTAACTTATTCAGTCTAATTTAGCATTTGTTTGAGACGAAGGTACTAAGCTTAATTTAAGTACTTACTAAGACTTGAATCGATCATATAAGGTACAACTCCATTCGGCCAAAGCTTGGATTTCATTGCTGCTCTTTTACGGGATCTATCGACATCTTCTTCTTTTTCAGCTCTCCTTATCTGCTGGTTTGAAAGGATCATATCCCCTTCCAGCAGATTGGGGTTCCTAGAACCCGGGTTTTCTGCAACGTAAATTACTTAATTAAATAAATTACTTAATTGGCCACTCCCCATTGGGGCTTTTCAGGACCAATGTAAACAAACAATGATAAATAAATATTCAAATAAACATAACTAGATTAAGAATCCCAACTGCCGGGAGACAGACCAATTGGCTATTTACAAGCACAGCCGAGAAGTTGAACTCGGGGCTACCCAGAACAACATCAGCTAGCGGTCAGAACGAGATTTGAACCCGGGACCTACGGATTTCAATTCCGGCGCTCCAATCACTCAGCCACGCTGCCTCCGTAGTAAATTATAGACCATTAGTAATTTTATTTTGGTGTGCTACCCATGCTCTTGCAATGGAAAGACGCATCGGGTTCATGATTGGACCAATTGTCTACGTAATTCGCTGCTTTTGGATTTCAAAAACAACACTTCTTTCTCGGCACTTCTAGTCACGGAACAAAAAGTTTCATCAAATGTTAAGCAATTCGCTCCTTTTGTTTGTTTTCTGTTTCTGTTTTTTGTTTTTTGTTTTTTGCTTTTTTTTCTTTTTTCAAAGAAATTTTACTCAGAAATATCTACCTAAGGTTGGTCACTTTTCAGTAATGTTGTTTCTCAGTGCATAATATCATTGATTTGCGTGAGTTTTTAAGCATAACAAATTGGTCTGTTGGAAATGTAGCAACTGATCGAAATGATAACATTTTCAAACCGCGGTCTTACCCGAGGCCTTACGTGATGTAGAACAATGTTATATAGAGTGTGGTTGTTTTTTATGATTTCCGACGATCACTGAGGCGGAGCCATGTACGTGGTTAAGAGTAGAAAAAACATCCAAATATAAACATTTTCTCACGTTCTTGAGGTAGTTGATCTTGGTGTGTTTATAAAACAATATTATTTCAGTACAAAGGCAGGAAGGAAAATATCGGTTCTACGATATTTCTCGCTTTACTGGTAAGTTCCGCAGGATACCAGCCCGGGGGCCTTTAAGCGGTGCATAAAATAACTAAATGCTTTATGACGAAACGTTTCTAGCTCCTTTACTTTCATTAGCATGAGCGATGTCCTTTTTAAAATACAGGCATGCGTGGAAATTCATTTCAACAATTATACAGAATGTTTTGTATTTGCTAACTTGCACTTAGTATTGGTTAGGTTGATGTGCTCTGCTCTGTCGGTCCGTGTATTCGACTGAGCGGTCGAGGCAATATGGATCCGGCATTTCTAAAAAACTGCTAACTGAGGTCTCATTAAACACTGGCGCCGTCACGTGTCCCCTGCCGACTGGGCGGTTGAGCAACTGCGTAATAATATAAGTCCCCAGAGTGCAAGTTTCCCATATTTTGCTTGTGATATCAAATACTATGACCACATGTAGAGAAACGAACGCGACTATTCATATCTACTGTCACTTTCCCATGCCTGGTTCTTATATTATTGTTCATTTTGTCAGTGATGCGTTAAATTTCTCTATATTTGATCATGATACGTTTGTATGCGAGTTCCTTGTGATGAAGCCATCGACATCCCTGACACATCGACATAAAAAAAAAAACGTTCCTGCTTAAAACTGCAAACGTCATAAGCAAAATTTTCAAGCACCTAACGGTTATTGTGGCCCTATCACATTTACTTAAGCATATAAACAAAAACAACAAAAAAAAGAAACTAAAAACAAAATACAAAAAACAGAAAGAATCGCAAGTATATGACTGCTTTTTCTTTTTTTTTAATTTTTTTTGAACGAGACAACAGCGATTAGTTTATCAGGAATTAAATCGTCTGTTCTGGAAAAAAATTGAATTATGACACTTTTCTTTACTAAAATAGCATAAGTTATGTTACCCATATAGAATTGTTTTGCTCTCACTAAATTTACCAGGGCTGTTTCATTCACGTACATATTGTAGTTTCTTTAAATTTTCCAGCAAAAGTTGTCATTTCTCAATCTGTTAAGTTCTTTATCGACACATTCATTCTTATTTGATTTTCCATGTCATCGACTACAACTTGGCAAGTTATTAGTCATTTCGATTAGATATCTCGTAAATTTCAAAACTGGTAATTTTAAGAGTAATTCTTGTCTGCTTAAATTTCGTGTTTAACTTCGATTTTTGTTAAATAATTGTTTCAGTTAAATTGTAACATACTTAAAATTTCTCTTCAGATCTCTGCTTAGCAATATAATTTCTTTAATTCTGAGCTTTCCAAAACTCCTATTCTTTACAATGGCCACTATATCTTTAAGATTTAGCAGATAGCTAAAATTCCACTTGCAAATTATTTGCGAAAATGTCAGAATTTACAAAACCAATATAGGGACGATATTAGCAACCTGCCTCTAAAAGAAAATGTGAACAAAACTCTATTCTTGCACGAACTTCAAATAGGTGCAATGTATTTTTGAGTAATGTTTTCATCACCTACAAAAGTAAAACTACTTCTATCTATAATTTGTAAACAACGAGAAAAAAACAATAACTGCAAAGAAATTTGATGCATTGAACGAATACACATGCATGTTTGTCATTATAAATATTTGTTTTCCCATCAGCAAAATTATTAATCTTACTCCAAAAAAATTAGTCTGTACATCATGTAGCTTTCAGTTTGTACAACTAGTTTGGTAACAAGTAATAAATTGATCAAATTGTGTCACTTGGTACATTTCAACAATCCCAAGTCATAACCTTCCAATAAACTTTTTCTAACTTATCTTTCATTCAATCGTCAGAGTTTATAATATTTTGAATATTCAAGAACACGTGTATGTTATAAACGCATTTCCCGAATATAGCATATTCGCGACTAGTTTGGCTTTCAGAAGCAAGAACCCTAATTCAACTGAAGCCGCGAATCACGCAGATTTCTCATGTTCCGTTATTTTTTCGCAAAATTTATTCGTTAATTTAGGTATTTGCCAAACTTACCCTCAGGATTTGAAGCTGATGCGCTCAGAAACACCGTGATGAGCAACAAAAGGGAGACTAACCACTTCATCTTGCTCACTCTCAACACGGGGTGTTTTAATCTCCTTATTAATTACTGATTATACTGGCAACTATTAACTGTTTAAGTCAAGAAGAAATCTCGATTATTTATTGACCTTATGCCCAACATCTGGCCAATCAGCGATTGGCATTAAAAAGAGCCAATACGCTGCTATTTTGAACTGGCAATTTCTAATATAGCTCTTAATCAATATATTTATGTTTTAGTTCACGACGCAATACCTTGCAATAAACAATGTAAAATTAACTACAAGAAAAACGTTTTTTACATGTACAACGAATCTAGAAATTAGCTATAATTACAAGCAAAATCATTGCATAATCATTTAAAACATGAGTTGCCCCCCCCCCCCCCAAAAAAAAATTGCCTTTCTTTCGTAACATGCTTTCAGACTTCGCCCTAAGCATTATAATGAAACACAGGCCGACTTTAGTTACCCAAGGGCGAAGCAAAACATTGATAAAAAAAACCGACAGAAAATACTATTCTTGGATGCAAGTACGCCACGAACGGAACCGATAAGTTCTATCAAGGTTCTTTAGGTTCTTTTCCTTTTTCTATTTTCACTGACATTTTGTTATTTCTATATACATTAGTTAATTCTGTTTCGTTCTTACGTAACGCCAAGGAAGAGATATTAGAAGTTATAGTCATCTTACTGCTTGTTGTTTGGCACGACACCAGCGTACGTAACACGCTCTGGTGTAAGTATAGATACATGTACGTAAACGGAAGCTCAGTCGAGCACAAACGCAAGTGTAAAGCAAAAAAGGGAAATCCGAACAGTCTGAGAATAGGAAAGCTTTTTTTCTGATTTTTTTTCTGATTTTTTTTCTTATTGTGTGCGTTCATCCGTTAAACGTGTACACCGTGGTCAAGTGGTCAACCCTCTTGTTGGCCTCTTAAGGCTGGTTTATCTGCCGCCAAGTACGACACAAACATCACAGAAAAGCATGCGCAATGTCGATTAAAATAGCACCGCACCCACAAAGTACAAATTAACCACACCCTCATGTTTCCGCTCCAGTTGTATTATGCAAAATCACGCATTAGTCGAAAACTCTCTAAAAAGTATCGATATAAGATATTGATTATATAGAGTAAAATGACCTAACTCTTGAAATAGTATCAAGTGGTGCTCAGTTACTAAACGAACTTAAAAGGAAATAACATGCAGTCGAACCTCCCGTGAGCGCTTACGGAAGCTGGAGCTTAGGCCATATTGGATCAAAAATTTTGCGTAATTAGTATATGGTAACTGCAAAGACTTACCCATGCTTTAATGCCCCTCTAAACAAAAGCGCACAAAAGCGCACGCAAGCACGTAACTACAACTTTGAATGCGATTGGTTGATTTAAACTACAACTTTGAATGTGATTGGCTTATTGAACTGTCCGATAACAAACTGTTCAATAACAAACTGTCTAATAACGAACTGTCCGATAACAACTTGGCGAGTGAATTAGTGGAAAATAGGAGTTTCTTAAACCAATCACAATCAAGGAAATTGTAATTTTTATGATTATAGAAATTACCAAAAAACTGTTTATACGGTGGACTATCCCGATCGCGGCGAGCTTTCCCGCCCTTGTTTGACGTCACGGATGGTCTTAAATATAACTTCAAGTATTAATAATGGTATTTTTCTCGCAGATATTACCTTCGATATGAGATATTAGCTTTTTTAAAAAATCTGTATATAGTAGTCAAACATAATAGCCGTAGTATTCATATTTACAATATTTTATTATTTTACTCGCAGATATTAGCTTCCTAGCATCGCTAATTCCAAGAGGATGCAAAGAAACACAGAGAAATGATATAAAGAGAGTTTACAACCCACGTACTGTCTAACTCAAGAGGGATGCACGCGTAAATTACAAGCGTGAAGATTCCGAAAAGAGTTAAACCTGTCTCCTGTTAAGGAACTCAAGTATCCAGAGAGCGAAAACGCGATTCAGCTACATTGCTGAACGCGCAAGGATGTAAATAAACAGAGAGATTTGATGTAGTCGCGAAATTTTAATTCTTACTCTGACTAAATAGTGTGAGATCCAGGCGTAAAAGACACGCGTGGGGATATTGTGGAGGCTTAACACCTGCTAGTGTTAAGGATCTTAAGGACGAAGAGACCGAATATGCAAGTGTGCCGCATTCTTATTTAGGCGACAATACAATGGAAGAGAGAAAAATGATATAGCCGAGAATTTTTACTCCACGCTGTGTGTACGTCGAGCAAAGTCCACGCGCGACACACCCGGGTGAAGAAGTGAGGCAGGGCTATCATGTGCCCATGGTATGGACTTAGAAGAACCCGATAATATAAGGAGAGTTTACAACCCAAGTACTGTCTAAATCAAGTGAGCTGCACGCGTGAAACACACCAGCAGATATTCGAAAAAGAGTTAAACCTGTCTCCTGTTTAGGAGGACTAACACCCGCTAGTGTTAAGGATCTTAACGACGACGAGACCGAAAACGCAAATGTGCCGCATCCTTATTAGCGCGACAATGCAAAAAAGGAGAAGAGGATAATATAGCTGAGAATTTGCACTCCACGCTTTGTGTAAGTCGAAGAAGGTCCACGCGTGACGTGCACTGGTGGAGAAGGGAGGCACTGCTAAAAAATGCCCCTGTTAAGGAGTTAGAAGATCCCGAGTCTAAAAACGCGACTGTGCCGCATCGCTAATTGCAAGAGGATGCAAAGAGAAAGAAATAAATAGTAAAAAAGAGACTTCAGAATCCGCGTACTGTCTAAATCAAGTGAACTGTACGCGCAAAACACACGCGTGGAGATTGGGAAAAGACTTAAACCTGTCTCCTGTTGATGAACTCAAGTATCCAGAGACCGACAACAGAATTGTGCCACATTGCTAAACGCGCGAGAATGCAAATTAACAAAGAGAAATGATATAGGCGCAAAATGTTAATACTTATTCTGATTAAATTGTGTGCTATCCAGGCGTAAAACACACTCATGGAGATGTTGCGGAGGGTTAACACCTGCTAGAGTTAAGAATCGTAAGGACGACGAGGCCGAAATTGCAAGTGTGCTGCATCGTTATTTGCGCGACAATCCAATGAAGGAAAGAAGAATCCTATAGCCGAGAATTTTTACTCCACGCTGTGTGTAAGTCGAGCAAGGTCAACGCATGACACACACGGGTGCAGAAGTGAGGCAGGACTTAAACTTGGCCCTTGTAGGGACTTAGAAGATCCCGAGACTGAGCACGTGACTGTGACCGCATCGCTAGTTGGAAGAAGATGCAAAGAGTCAGCGAGAAATGAGATATGGAGAGATCACAAGCCACATACTGTCTAAATCAAGTGAGTTGCACGCGTGAAACACACGAGTGAAGATGTTGTGAAGGGTTAGCACCGGCTAGTATGAAGGATCTTAAGGACGACGAGACCGAAAACGCAAGTGTGCTGCATCGTTATTTGCGTGACAATCTAATGAAGAAAAGAAAAATGATATAGCCGAGAATTTTTACTCCACGCTGTGTGTAAGTCGAGCAAGGTTAACGCATGACACACATGGGTGGAGAAGTGAAGTAGGGCTAAAACTTGCCCCTTGTAAAGACTTAGAAGATCCTGAGACTGAACACGTGACTGTGCCGCATTGCTATTTGGAAGAGGATGCAAGGAGACAGAGAAAAATTATATAAGGAGAGATTACAGTCACGTACTGTCTAAGTCAATTGGGAGACCGAAAACGCGATTTTGCCACATTGCTAAACGCGAGATAATGCAAATTATCAGGGAGAAATGATATAAGCGAAAAATTTCGACCCTTATTCTGACTAAGTCGTCTAAGATCCAGGCGTAAACACGCGCGTGTTGATGTTGTGAAGGGTTACACCTGCTAGTGTTAGGGATGTTACAGACGACGAGACCGAAAATGCAAGTGCGCCGTATCGTTATTTGCGCGACAATCCAATGAAGGAAAGAAAAATTATATAGCCGAGAATTTAAACTCAACGCTCTGTGTAAGTCGAGCAAGGTGCACGCGTGTCAAACACGGGTGGAGAGGTGAGGCAAGGCTAAAACTTGCCCCTGTTAGGGACTTAGAGGATCCCAAGACTGAAAAAGCGAGTGTGCCGCATCGCTAATTCCAAGAGGATTCAAAGAGACAGAGAAATGATATAAAGAGGGTTTACCACCCACGTACTGTCTAAATCAAGGGGGCTGCTCGCGTGAATCACACGCGTGGAGATTCAGAAAAAGTCCAAGACTGTCTTCTGTTAAGGAAGTCAAAGATCCAGAAACGGACAACGTGACTGTGCTACAAAGCTAAATGTGCGACGATGCAAATTAACAGGAAAAAACTCATGACGGGACGCACGGGGCTTCTACTGTAAGTACCGCAGAGAAATGGTAGGAAATTTCGTAGCATTTCCTACATACTCTCACTAGGGTTCTTCATGTTGCGGCCAGGGAAGGCGTCATAATCTGTTTCAGTGACATGCCGATGATATTAAATAAAAAATAAACCAGAAAGGGCCGATGGAATATGAGACAAGCTATAAAATGAAGTCACGATATTAATAGTGCTTTAAAAGTAAATAGTGCGTTCGAGTCATTCCCGATGCTTTCAAATGATGGCGCCAATAAGCTGGAACAAAACAAGGTCACCATATATCGGATCACGTCTAAACACACGTGAAGAAAGACTTGGGCAGGAAAAAAACGTGAGCGGACACAAACCGGGGAATGTCCATAAATCAAGTAATCCCGCAATGTTGAACGAATTACACAACATGAACCTCCCTTTGCTTCTCCCCCTGAACCAAGTTCAGATCTACGAACTGAACTTAAAGATACCAAAGTGTCTATGAGTGGATGTTGAGCGCGGCAAGCAGACGTAAATGTCTTGTTTACCCAATGAAAGCCATCACAATAAACTCTGAGCTTGCATCGAGATGCTTGTCCGGGCGTAAAGGAGCGTTTGATTAATCAATCTAAAACAGATCTTAAGGAATAAAAACCCAGATGATCTGGAATACTTGTCTGAGTATTTCTTTGGCAGTGGGAGCCACTTACAGTATTATCATGCTCGGCAATTGAAGTTATTGTGTAGAAAATATCGGACAATTACACAGCCGAGGGCAAAACAAGCGGAAGTCTATGGATTTGGACAGTGCTTGGGTAAGAGATTCTCGCCCATGTACACTTTTTTTTTCTCTCGTAAGTTCTCGCACGTTTAGACATGCGCCACACTCGCTTTTAGGTGCGGGCATCCCAACCAATGCTTTTGAAACATGCTACTTTTAGCCCTTCCTAAAATCTACACAGGTGTATTTAACTTGTGGAGAACTATCGATTTACACAGTGTTTGGGTTGGAGATTCTCGCCCATATCAATTTTCTTTTCTCCCGTAAGTTCTCGCGCGTTTACACAAACGCCACGCTCGCGTTTTACGTGCAGGAATCCCATTCAATGCTTACCTAACTTTCTAAAGATGCTACTTTTAACCCTACCCCAAAGCTACACAGGTGTATTTCACTTGTGGAAGTCTATCGATTTGGACAGTGCTTGTGAGAACGATTCTCGCCGCTATCAAATATATTTTGTAACGTTTCGCTAATTACACTGGAGTATGTTCACTATGTATGGTTCGTGTTAACCGTAGAAGTATTTTAGGCGTGAATCCCTAAGGGGCTAGTAGGCTATTTAAGAATTTGTAAGTTATGCAAGAGCCACTCGAAGGCATCTCTTTCAACTTTGCTTTTTAATTTTCTGTTTATTCACTGCTGTATTTTCTTTATGATGATGTAACGCTCGCTGTATCCTCCATCAATAAACGAGATGCCCGCCCCTGATGCTGTGTTTGTGTTTATTAAGATTAGTTACAAAATATTTTATAATCGTTTCAGGGTGATTAGAGTATAACTTTCTTTTCTCTCGTAAGTTCTCGCTCCTATAGAGATGCACCACACTCGCGTTTTAGGTGCGGGGATCCCAACCAATGCTCACCTACCTTTTTTAAGATGCTACGTTCAGCCCTCCCCCAAATCTACACACCTGTCTTTGACTTGTAGAAGTCTATCGATTTGGACAGTACTTTGGTGAGAGATTCTCGCCCATATCAACTTTCTCTTCTCTCGTAAGTTCTCGCGCGTTTAGGGATGCACCACACTCGCGTTTTAGCAGTGGGGATCCCAACCAATGCTTACCTAACTTTTTCAAGACGCTACTTTTAGCCCTCCCCCAAATCTACACGCGTGTATTGCACTTGTGGAGCACCATCGATTTGCATAGTGTTTAGGTTGGAGATTCTCGCCCATATCAACTTTCTATTCTCTCGTAAGTTCTCGCACGTTTAGAGATGCGCCACACTCGCTTTTTACGTGCAGGGATCTTAACCAATGCTTACCTAACTTTTTAAACATGTTACTTTTAGCCCTTCCCCAAATCTACACACGTGTATTTCACTTGTAGAGAACTATCGATTTGCACAGTGTTTGGGTTGCAGATTCTCGCCTATATCAACTTGCTTTTCTATCGTAAGTTTTTGCGCGTTTAGAAATGCGCCACACCCAATTTTGGGTGCAGGGAACCCAACCAATGCTTACCTAACTTTTTAAAGTTGCTACGTTTAGCCCTACCCCAAATCTACACACTTGTATTCTACATGTGGAACCCTATCGATTTGCATAGTGTTTGGGTTGGAGATACTCGCCCATATCAACTTTCTTTTCTCTCGTAAGTTCTCGCGCGTTTAGAGATACGCCACACTCGCGTTTTAGGTGCGGGGATCCCAACTAATGCTTACCTAACTTTTTAAACATGGTACTTTTAGCCTTCCCGCAAATCTACACACGTGTATTTTACTTGTGGAAAACTATGAATTTGCATAGTGTTTGGGTTAGAGATTCTCGCCCAGATAAACTTTCATTTCTCTCGTAAGTTCTCGCGCGTTTCGACATGCGCCAAACTTGCGTTTTAGGTGCGGGTATCCCAACCAATGCTTCCCTAACTTTTTAAAGATGCTACTTTTAGCCCTCCCCCAAATCTACACAGGTGTATTTCACTTGTGGAACTCTATCGATTTGGACAGTATTTGGGTTAGACATTGTCGCCAAAAGTATCTTTCTTTTCCCTCGTTAATCCTTGCGCGTTTAGAGATGTGCCACACTCTCGTTTTAGGTCCGCGGATCCCAACAAATGCTTACCTAAGTTTTTAAAGATGCTACTTTTAGCCCTCCCTCAAATCCACACAGGTGTATTTCACCTGTGAAGTCTATCGATTTGGACAATGTTTGGGTAAGAGATTGTCGCCCATATCAATTTTTTTTTTTTCTCTGGTTAGTTCTTGCACATTTAGAGATGCGCCACACTCGCGTTTTAGGTGCGGGCATCCCAAGCAGTGCTTTCCTAACCTTTTAAAGATGCTACATTTAGCCCTTCCCCAAATCTACACACGTGTATTTTACTTGTGGAAAACTATCGATTTGAACAGGTTTTGGGTTGGAGATTCTCGCCCATATCAACTCTCCTTTCTCTCTGAAGTTCTTGCCCCTTAAGAGATGCGCCACACTCACGTTTTAGGTCGGCGGATCCCAACCAATGCTTCCCTAACTTTTTAAAGGCGCTACTTTTAGCCCTCCCCCAAATCTACACACGTATATTTCACTTGTTGAAAACTATGGATTTGGACAATGTTTGGGTAAGAGATTCTCGTCCATATCAACTTTCATTTCTCTGGTTAGTTCTTGCTTGTTAAGAGATGCGGCACACTCGCGTTTTAGGTGCAGGGAACCCAACCAATGCTTCCCTAACTTTTTAAAGATGCTACTTTTAGCCCTCCGCTAAATCTCATGCGTGTATTTTACATGTGGAAAACTATCGATTTGCACAGTGGTTTGGAGATTCTTGCCCATATCAACTTTTTCTTCTCTCGTAACTTCGCGCGCGTTGAGAGATGCGCCACACTTGCGTTTTAGGTGCAGGGAACTCAACCAATGCTTACCTAACTTTTTAAAGATGCTACTTTTATGCCTCCCCCAAATCTACATTCCTGTATTTCACTTGCGGAAAACTATCGATTTGCACAGTGTTTGGGTTGGAAATTCTTGCCCATATCAACTTTCTTTTCTCTCGTAAGTTCTCGTGCGTTTAGAGATGCGCCACACTCGCGTTTTAGGTGCAGGGAACCCTACCTACCAATGCTTACCTAACTTATTAAGGATGCTACTTGTAGCCCTCCCCCAAATCTACACGGCTGTATTTTACTTGTGGAAAACTATCGATTTGCACAGGGTCTGGGTTGCAGATTCTTGCCCATATGACGTTTCTTTTCTCTCCTAAGTTCTCGCGCCTTTAGAGATGCGCTACGCTCATGTTTTAGGTGCGGGGATTCCAACCAATGCTTACCTAACTTTTTGAAGATGCTACTTTTAGCCCTCCCCCAAATCTACACACGTGTATTTCACCTGTGAAGTCTATCGTTTTGGACAATGTTTGGGTAATAGATTGTCGCCCATATCAACTTTCTTTTCTCTGGTTAGTTCTTGTGCGTTTAGAGATGCTCCACACTCGCGCTTTAGGTGGGACTATTCCAACCAATCCTTGCCTAACCTATTAAAGATGCTACTTTAAGCCCTCCCCCAAATCTATACTCCTGTATTTCACTTGTGGAAGTTGAACCTCTTCCGAAAGGATTGTCTACATCCATTCCTAACTCAGCCGCCATGCGCTGTTCATCTGTTAGGATCATGTCTCCTTCATAGAGATCTGGGTCATCAACGCCAGCATTCTCTATGGAAAAAAACAGTTGTCCCTTATTGTTAAAAAAAAAACGAAAAAATATTTGTTTTTTAAGGAGGTATTTGCTAGTTATAGATTAGATCAGTGGATGAGAAATTTTAACTGTTATCTGAGAAACGTCCACACTACGCCGGAGAAATTTGAAAACGCTGTTTTATTTCTAATGTTAGACCTACCGTCCACACTAATCCGTCACAAAAACGGAGCTTTTGGAAAACGCTCTTCAAACCGGAGGAATAAAAAAACCCTGGCTTTGCGTTTAAGTGTGGGTGGAAACATTTCAATAACGGAGCTTTATAAAAACGATAACGTCACGATAATCATATGATCTCCCATGCCCGAGACTTTCTCAAACACAAATCCAAAATGGCCAGTGATTGTTGCGCTTTCAGATTTCTTTGGCGTAGTGTGCACGGGGTCTTGCTGATAGCTAAGATGTGCAAAATGTACTGACAGCTGATGACAAATGGCCTATAATTAAATGATAACTGGAATTCCTAGAACCGCATCGATACCCTCTAAAAATTCACCTTATAGAGAAGAATCGAGTGCTTTAATTCTTTGCAGATTATGATGACTCCTACATCTCTTCCACTTCACGAACGCGACGTTCAAATGAATATGTGATCAAACATAAGATTTGTTTGCTGCAATTTCGTTTTGGTACTAATGTTTATAAATAAGATCATCGTTATAAGGAAACTCACCGTCTGGGTTTTCTGAATCTGCGAGCGCCACTCCAAACAACAAAATCACACCAACCCACTTCACGCTGCTTGCTACTACTTCAAGGTAATGCGAATCGTTTTCCTAAACAGATGAGATTCTATTGAAATGTTTGTCACTTCACCTGTTCAATTTAGTTCGCTTTTTGCATAAAGAGTTTATTATCGTTCAGTAAAATGTTAAAAAGTTATTTGTGCAGTTGACACATGTTTCAAGTTTTCTTTTGTATTAAGACTACATGCCCCCTCAGTTACCCAAATGTCTTTTATCAATACCATATCATTCTCCCGCGTTTTTGGGGGGCGACTTCAATACTTGAAAGAATGATCAATGAATGAAAGACTTTATTAAAGTGCCAATGGTATTTAGCTTAAAAAAAAAGAAACAATTGGGAACACTATTTACATATTAAAATATACCTTAGCTACATAAAGTTAAAATTATTTACAATCTGAAATCACCTGCACAGTAAAATGACATTTGCTGCTGGCTAAAGGAAGTCAGAGGGAGACTGAGAATAGTTATGTGCAGACCGAAGCACCGAACACAAAAGAATCTAAACAGAATTATGCGAATAGAACATAAACCTATTGACGTTAACATATTATGTAAACAAACTCGCCCAAAACTGAAAGAAAGGAGTAAGAATGATGTCTATGAATAACTATCCAACCTTTTGTTTCTTCCACACTTGCTTTTGCTCAATTTTTATCTTTTTGAAAAAAGTTACCATTTGTTTATTTATCTGTCTGCACTGTTAATCGCTGTAAAAACTGCAAATATGTGCAAAAAGCCGGAAGTGCCCTACACAGGATTTTATTCAAATATTATCTGACCAGCTGGTCATGCTGAACAAACTGGACTTACTGGTAATACTTGTTCTGTGAGATGTCTGATTACAGGTATTGCAACTTTTCAGAAGAAGAACACTAAATTAAAGTGTCAACCATCTTTACTGTATTTTCGCTAACTGATCAGTAACTTACATGTACAACTGGTGGAAATACATTTGAAACTACTGATTAAAAACGGATGCTTGCTCTGCAGTATAAACACATTTCAATTCATCGTCTTTTTTAATGTTGTTATGAAATAGCACAATGTTATATCATTAATATATGAAGTCTGGATAACAAAAGCGTTTAAATATCACTCCTCTACCTCATGGTTAGTACGCTCGACTCCAGATCGAGAGGTCCGGGTTCGAGCCCTGGCGCAAGACATTGTGTTGTGTCCTTACGAAAGACACTTTACTCTCACAGTGCCTCTCTCCGCCCAGGTGTATAAATGGTACCGGCGAATTTAGTGCTAGGGGTAACGTGCGATAGACCAGCTCTCCAATCAGGGAAGAGTAAAAATACTCCTTGTCGCTTCATGCTACGGAAACCGGAGGTAAGAACCGTCTGATGGGCTTCCAGGCTTGTGTTCAGATTGAAACTACCCTAATTGACATATTGGGGCAGGTCTTAAGCGAATTCCAATTATGAAGATGGGTGATCATAAATGCATGTTTTTGGATTGCTAGCGGATTTAGCGACACATTCTGAGACTGTCAGCGTTTTCACTAATTAATTCTTTCAATTTTTCTCAATATGTTGGATTTATAGATAAATTTACGTTGTAATCTTAGTTCTTAATTTATGGTGCATAATTATGCATATTTAAGTTTTATTACATTTTAAATTTACTGTTCCTGAAGAGCCCCAATGGAGACTTTCAATCTATAAAGTTTTTATGTATGAATGGAGAGGCCTTGCCCCAAATTGCGCAGTTATAATAGAAAGCTATGCACTGGCATTATGTACTTATTCAGTCACTAAACCACCCTCAGGAAAAAAAAAAAAGACGCACTAGCAGTACAACTGAAATCCAACGCAAGTACGAATAGAGTTTTTCATGTACTTAATTGAACAGTATAAAAGCAGAAAGCCACTGTAGTAGAAAGCCACTCTACTACAGTATGTAATGAGATGAATTTCATTCTTATCCTACAAAATTCTTTTCCAGAGAAAGCAAAATTTTCCATTTATATCTTACATATCAACAATACAAAACCTCTGTAAACAAAAACTTAACTTAATCGACTTAATCGACGCTATGAAAAGTGAGCTATAAGGACGCTGCTACAGCAGATCTCAAACTTTAAAACTAGAAACAGGAAACCAGTATATTTCGAATGACTGAATTTATCGCTTGAGTGGTGCTGAAGCAAAATCGGAGGCTCAGATTTGGATTCAAAAGTTGTCAAGGTATATTGTCCGTGCTTTCCCTCAATATTTTATATTTGGATATGAGATTGGATATGAGATGGTAGATAGCCAACGAGTTGGCCATGATTATCTCATATCCAACAAGCGCGAGTGGAATAATTGTTTTGTTAAAAGCGCCACCAAAATATAGAAAACTAAAGTAAAATATTTGCAGAGCATGGAATAATGCCTGATATACCGTGATGGCAAAGCCAATGAAGACTCTTGAATTACATTTTCCGATGATTCGATTTGTAATAAGGAGTATTACACTACTGTATGGCAGTTAACCTTAAAAAAAACCCTCTACTGAATCATTCAAGTTTAAAGAGGAGTTGAATAGTGTTTCGCACAAATATGATTTTTAGAGAAAGAAAAATTTCCATTTAGGAACCTTACGATTCAATAGTATCAAACTATTGTTGCTCTAGGTGATTGACTAACAACACTTTCCTTTTGAGAGCCTAAATAAAACAAGATTTCTGAAATACACCCATCGTTCAACAATTCCTAAATGTGTCAATGGAAAAGGGACATCTGTTAAAATAAGAACATTCAATAGAGTAAAGCTATATTTTGTTAACCATTTGATATACACTTGATATGACATTTCTAGCACTTTTTCGGAATTGGTTAAATAAAATTCGGCCTAAATAAAGGTAAAACAGGAATTCCTCGTCCAAAATCGAGTGGTTAACTTATCGATTTTTTTCACTTTATTCTTTTCACTTTATTTTTAACCAAATATATAAACTACTACAGACAAAATTAGATTTTCGTCAATCAGCCCTTTTAGCTACCATTGAGTGTCAAGAGTGCGAGTAAACTTGAGGAGAAAAATTTTGCACTGTTTGGGTAATTTCTCGTGTCGTTGGCATTTCAATAGCAGTGGAGTGAGAAAGATTAATATTATCATTTTTCGGGTACTTTCATTTTTTTTACGACTGGTGTCTAAGGTATCTCAGTCGTAGATATATGAAAGAGGCAAATTGGCAGTTTCAATGCTTTTATTCTACTCTAGTGTTTTTGGAACGCATCAATATTTGCTTTCTTGTTTTAGATGATGACCTGCAAGAATTAAAAAGTAATACAGTCATTAGAATTTCTGAGTAAAACACTTTGTAAAATATTGTTCTGATAAAAAGCGCTAACCATAGCTTATTTCTGATTTTGTTTTCTTCGCGTGGACACATTTTGGAATAGCCTAATTTGATTCATTATGGCAGAAAGGGATTCTGTGTCACCAAACATGTGCTACAGTCAAATGAAGTTCAATTCTGAACACACGGTAACGAATAAAATCTAAAAGCATGTGTTACAATGGGATGAAATGCATGTAATATTTTTAAGATACAAGCAAGCCCATGAGTTGAGATATTCAGAGGAAAGAGGCAAAAGGTGGAACTTTTCATCATCATTATCATCGCTACTATTATGGTTATCGCCATCGTTAACATTTGATTATAACTGATTTTTCGCCTGGGTTTGTTATCAGACTTTACAGCATCGAGGAAAGGATAATTTCTTTACCCTTTTCCGTTGCTCAGCAGAGCCTGCAGGTCTTTTTACAGTTTTCTCTCACATATCTGTGATAGCTGCAGTATCCTGTCCATCCTGCGCATCTGCTGTCTTTGTCTTCGCAGTTGTTGCCTATGAGAGGAAAGGAAAGCTGATTAGAATCTTTTGTAGCATGATCATCTGAAAGAGTATTCTTCAATATCTGTTTGGCAAAGCCTATCAATCGAAAAAGCAACTTTTGTTCCTGAACAGAGTAGTGCGTAAATTGAACAAGTCCCACTAAAAAATCTACTTTTTCTAACGTTATGTTGTTGCATATATGTTAAAGTAAATGATAACATATGCTATGAATTTTATTTGGCCTATCTATGGTGTTCCTCAACTGTTAACTTCTTTAAAAACTGAATATTAGTGCAATTTTACAAGGTAGCTGTACCCTCTCTGGGGTAACTTGCGAGACAAAATCCAGCATTCCAGATAGCATAAGAATACGACACCCTCCATTGAAAGCAGGTGATTTCAACAAGGTAAGTCATTCGCATAGTATATCATTCCATATGGTGGATTGTACAACAACAAAAACTGCTATCTCACCCCGGAGTTTGAAATAATTTATTACAATGTTATAAATGAAAAACAAAAATGATAGGGGTGCTGGCTACCCGACATAACGTAAGAGTTAAAAATACCAGGCAGCCAGTTAAAAGAAACGATGTTTTACCTAGATCAGGGACACAAAACAAACAAAAAAACAAACAAAAATAGACACGTAAACAAACTAATAGAAATAAGCAAGGTTGAGCTAATTATTACCAGTAGACTAAAGTTCTTACATTGCAAAACAGTATTTATATCTAGGAATTCGAAGCGCAATGTACGGATATTTAATAATCTTTAATATAGTGGTGTTTCATTTTTTTTAAGCAAAGTCGATGAAGACGATTTCATATATTCATCCATGGAATTCCAAACTGATGAGCCGTGAAATCTTACATTGAATACTCTGTGATTTATTCTTGCTTTTGGAAGACAATAAGACCGTTTTGCAGCGAGTGTCATGTTTTAGTTATGGATGTGTGTTATTTTAGTGAAGAAAGTAATAAAGAAGGATGCTAATACGCGATTATGATAATTTTACACAAACATTGCCATAAATAAAGTTACTACTAAAGTTTCTGACTGCTTCTTACTGAGGATAAATTAAATTCCATAGCGAAATTTCAGCCAATAGCTCAAAATGCTTAATAGGGAATGCACTTTTTTCCAGTTAATTATGCTGCACGCGGCTGTTGAATCTCTTTTCGCTCACTAAAATTTCTTCGCATCGTGAAAAATCTTCATATAACTTAAAAATACCTAACATAGGAAAAAGCTTGATTTACGGTTTCCTCCGATTTTTGGTTAGACTTTAATAAGCAGATTTATTATATGGCTGTGTCTCACAAGGACTGGGAACTACCGAATTCACGAATTTGATTGGCTGAAATCGATACTGACCGCGGTCTAGATTTTCCCATCTAGATCGGCATCTAGACCGGTTTCATTTTGCGTTGAAAAAGTAGCAAACTAAAATACACAAATTTTCACCATTTTATTTTATTTTCTCAATCATTTATGGAAGGGCCAAAAAGCCTGATGACAAAAAAAAAAGTTAAGAGGACGAGCAAATTTCGGCAGGTTTAAGTTAAGGTCATCGCCGTTCGCAAGCGAAATGTCAGCAAACCAGTTACTGTAACATTAAACGAATTAAAGTTTTCTTCTTTGCCATATAATAAACATCTTATTAGCTAAGTCGATCTGTATGGGAGAATCTTGACCTTGGTCGTGTGTACAGACCTCACTGCGTTCGGTCTGTACTCACGACTTCGGTCAAGATTCTCCCATGCAGACCTCCAGCTCGGTTAATAAGAGCTAAGTAAAACAAACGTCATCCAAAATATTTCATCAATCGTTGCCAATGTAGAGCTGATCACATAAATAACCATCGGGGTTGGATAAGAGATCAACATCCTTTATTCATTAACCATCATTCTTTCATGAAATGTAGGAGTATTGTGCTCTGTCAAAATTAAACTTAAAAAAAACTGCTATTTTATTCATATAAAAAAGAGCCCCGAAAAACTAGTTCACTCTTGTAACTATCTTAATTCTATGGATGAGGGAACAACAAGAGGCATGATTAATATCGTCAATCTTGGTTCAGTCGTTTGTTTGCTTGTATTTTTTGGGATTTGACAATGTTACGCCTACCTCCTCCCCCACCGCCTCCTCCTCCACCTCCACCTTCGCACTGTGATTTGTACAGGAGGTTCATCTGCTGTGCATCTATAGCACTGATTCCCCTCCGTTGACCAAGTGTAACCTGGAAAAGAAGGAAACAATTTCATTACTTTGTTAAAGCTACAACAAATACACTTTCATTACTTTGTTAAAGTTACAACTTGTAATGACCAAATTTACGCATACTCAAACGAGATCTTGCTTCATTCCTACTGAGCAAGTTAATTCTGAAAATATAAGAGCCGGTAATGGGCTCTTTACTTGTGAAGAAGAGCGAATTATAAAGAACTCCGTTTTGAAAGGCCAAGAAAACACCTAGTTTGATTTACGGCTGAGTAAAATAAACTTTATTAGACATTAACATTATAAGTTCCCATTCTACGTTATCAGTTATTAGGGCTTCCGTAGGAAAGCCCGAGTCAATGCAAGCCGTTCTTGGTCCCCAAAAAGAAGTGGTTCCAGGCGTTCCTAGCGTAGACCGTGGAATCGAGAACGCGACATCTTTCTGTATCGTGTGCTCGCTTTTCATCAGCGGCGTATTATATAGAATGCATTGTTTTGTGAAGAAACGTTTGGCAAGAATCAGGCCTTATACGTTCATCCCACTTAGAAAGATGTCGATCGTTTTGGGAGCGGGTCGGTCCACGAATTATATTGCTTGAAAGAAAGCCAAGTAAGCAAAGTTCATGCTCGACTGGTTCTCACGAGACAACATGTACGAGTTCGAACTAAGAAAACACTGGCAAAAAGCTATAACTAATGACCTAAAAACAAACTTTGATACTGAGAACTGTACCTCAGGTGTTTGAAAAAAGCGAAGAATCGTCGTAAACAAAACTTCGAAGATGAGGCAAACAACGTGCGATTAGATAAAGAGGACACTTAACAAAGCGACTTGTAAGCGTAGCTATTGTGGTAAGACATCCTGATTCTTTAGTTTATTTGTTTTTATTGTGTTCAGTACGATTTAATACCGCGGTACGAAGCCCGAGTGAACGCTTTCAGAGCGTCTAGTTTCTTGTTGGCAATGGCAATCAGCATCGTTCAATTTCCCTCTTTGCTAAACTCCTGTTTACAGAATAACCATGACAACCTACCCCGGATTGCTTAGCAACAATTGTAGGTTGTCCGTTCTTGCTGAAAGCTCTGCTCCCATAATGCATTACACTGCCGTAGTCATATTTAGTCCCAAGAGAGTCGATGGTTCCTCTGTCGTATTTGTTGAAATTGAACTTGTTCCCTGAAAAAGACATTCAGCCGCAAAATATCAAATTGAGTCAATCACTAGCTCAATTTAAAACTATGATGAGGAAAAGACTCTTATTGGACAGCTAACTGAATTTTTAGGATTAGGGTTAGGGTTAGGCTACCAGCAAGAAACAGTTTAATTATTAAACCTCTATTTAATTTAATAGAAAACGATTTCGAAAAGGGCGAAACTGAACACACAACAACAACAACAACAACAGTTTATTTCTACTACTGTAAACAACTAAAAGAATTTACAAGATTATAATTATAAATATATAAATAAACAGTACAGTACATACAGTAATGGGACACCCAAAATAACTAAAAAGCTAAACTAGTTGGGTGACCGTAATTATAATAATTAAAAATGTAAGAGTCAGGAAAGAGGCACAACAAATACATTGGTGCACATAAGTATCACAAACTTGGTACAAGATTAAATATACAAAACAAAACAAAATAAGTAGATATAAACTATCAAAATATCAGTAAAGATTAATAGAGACTAATGAAATGCGAAGTTTGTTCTTTTTTAAATTGATTAGAAGTACAACACTTGAATCTTTCATCGAGTTCATTCCATAATTTAGGTCCATTAAATCGAATATTAAATTTGCCATAATTTCCACACAAGTGGATTTCATTCGCGCGAAACTTTTACCCGAATGTTTTCATGTAACGTTTGCTAATTTATTTTCTCACATCCTGAGTACTATAAATGTGCCTTGCCGTAATTTTTGATTTATTCATTGGACAATGGTGACACGAAGACGTCGAAACTTCATGTTACTTTACTTCGGTTAATTTTCTTGCTTAAATATTTAATCTAAATTTCTGAATTTTAATTTTTAGTTACATAGAACTAATTTTATTGTGTTTTGTTTTACTCCACATCCTTTTCTCTTGTTATTAATATATTTGACTGAAAAGCCCCAAGGGGTCGTGAAATAAATGTATACATGTATCATTAGTTCAAGAAAAGTAAAAATCCTTTCTGAACGCAGATAATTCCAGCCCTTCATAAACTTTTACACCGGTATACAAATAACACCCACACAAACCACAATTGTTCATTTTTCCCTGACGAAAGGCATAAGCTCAAAACATCAGCTTTTGCAATATTCGCTACGGCGCAACGCAACGCAACGACTTGCCCACAGTACCATTTACAACCATTTTCGCCCGTCGACAGTCCGAAAACCGAACCGGCTAAGCGAATAATTTTGCTATATAGGAAACGTTTTACGGAATAGACATTCTTCATTGTGGCGAAGTACAACAAGTGTGGGTAATCAAATGTTGAGGAGTGAAATTAGTAACCAAAATTTTATTAACTAGTCGATTAGTTAAACGAAAAGATTATTTTCATTAATTCTGTGTGGCATGGGAAACCAATTGCTTATTTTGTCTTTTAATTTGTCTGACTCGGTAGATAGTTTTGTTCTTCGTACCTAGAATTATCAGACAGAATTTATGGATCATTAAATGGGAGACGATGGCATACTTTTTTGGCTAACAATGACACCCCATAAAGTCCTAAAGGCTGATAAGAAAAAAATAATAATTGAAATGCTAGAGTAACTCACTCTCAATGATGTTATTCCACATGATTGTGACGTATGAATCCCTGTCGGGACGAGACTGCTCGTGGTAGAAACCCAAGGCATGTCCTGAGAATAAAAGAATGAACGCTTTATAAGATTTCAAACATCTGGAGTTTCAGGCGCTAGCTTTCATAAGCTCCTAGTAAGATCGATGTGAAAGGAAGAAGCATGGGCCCGACTTCGGGAACTTAAGTCAAACACCATAAAGAAAATGTGCATAGCATATTTGTTAGCTGAGATATCGCTATAGGAAACTCCAAATGTGATTATTTTAAAATTTAATTGAAGTAATTGCATATCAAAAAGATGAGCATCAACCAAACCCTGTGACTTAAAAGTTCACCACTCATCGTCAATGTTTGTCTAGTATAGAGCTGGTAGAGCGGCTTTATTTATTTTACAGTCAACTTTTCCTCAACTTTTTCATATCAGTTTCTACTTAAGTCTTTGATTTGCCCTCTGGGCCACACCCTACCCACCCTTTTCGGGTATTTATTTCTTGTGAGCTCTGATAAACTTATATTACTAACCGATTTCATGAGCTACAATTCCCCTGTGCCAACATCCTCGCGCCAGATTGATATCTTGGCGACTTCCGGTTCTTCCCACGTATGATGAACATCTGGAAATAACCACACAGTTAGCATGCAATAATCCACACGCAGCTTAAGTAAGTAAGCAAAACTTAATTTAGCCTGGATGGCCCATTCAGCTTCATGGCTGGTATCCAGCGAGACCCTGGTAATAAATATTACAATCATAATAATCACAAATATGCATCGAATTTAAGAAGCTAGGAAAATACATGCTAAAAATGGTAAAAAAAAGGGCGGGATTTAATGAAAAGCTTAAAAGAAGAAAGTCATTCTGCTTTTTGAATTTTTGTTGTTGAAATGATGAATGGTTTTAACGAAACATCGAGCAGCCTTTTTTTTCTTTTACCTAAGCGTTGGTTAAGCTGTCACTTTGCAGTTTTAGCGGACCCAGTGGCGGACTACTCGTACCGTGTTTTCCCTTTTTCAGTGGTATAACTTTCTTCCTTAAGCATAACTGTTACTTACCCAGAGCCAAGTTTAAAGTTTGCATAAGCTCTCTCGTTTGTCCTCTGCTTGAATTTGATGCAAGTTTTACTCGTCCATTCCTCCATTCCTTGCCGAATAGCGGACATGGCTCGGGAATCACGAGCTTAAAAAAAAACATTTAATTGAAATCTGGTTTGATCATTCAGGACATCTAACTAACAATAACTAACATGAGCTATTCCTCTTTTTCACTCGTATTTCTGAGTTCAGTTTTTTTCTTTACTACTACACAATGTGCATTTTGAAAAAATATATTTATTACCATTTGTATGATATCGAAAATCTTCATTCGTGATATTAGTAGTATCTATTTTTATAAGCAGGCAAAAAAACAAAAGTTCAGAAAATGTGGACATTGGAGCACTCGGGTAATCCGATAATTTTTTGGGCAGTTATATGGTCCCTTACAATTGATTCCTTCAACAGAATAATGTAAACTAATACTTTTTTATTTTGTTCCTCCTGTTCTAAATTAAAGACCCTTTTTATATTTTTCTAATTTTCGGACTGAGGCAGAAGGTTCCTAGTGTTGTTGATGTTGTTTTTGTTGTTGTTGTTGTTGTTGTTGTTGCTTTACCATTTTCCATGTTCTACAATGAACCACGCAATAGCATAACCTCATGTTCAACAACGTCCCTACATGCATTTGGTTATTGGCCTGCATAAACCGACGCTTTATAAAGTTCGTGCTGTAGCTTAAAAGAAAAGCCAAACAAATTTCCTCTATTGACCCTCCTCGACCTGGTGTGTGCTACTCGCAAATTCTTAAAATTTGGGTTAATCCTAGCATAAAAGTGTAAAAGTACTCATAAATTTGTGTTTTGTTTACTTGCGTTGATCAGAGTAATCACACTAATCATTTTGGCTTTCATTTTACCGCGAGCTTTGCTTTTCTTGTAGGGCTTCAGCCACAGTAGTGTGCCTTGTGGCGGTTTTTTTGTCAACCCATTGTTTATTCAAAAGCTTTATTTGTTAGATATATTTGCTCTGTTGCGGTTCTCTTGACTTTAACACTTTTACATTAAACCTGCGACTACAGTGGCCAGATTCATTCAACATTTTTGTTTGTTCTGTTTAGATCTCGCATATGGGCAATTAACCTAGATTTCAAGCAAAGCCCCTGGCGTCCTGCTTTTTTGGTAAAGCGCGTGCCTTGATATAAACGGTTATTCTTACAAAACAAAAAAACAAAAAAAACTAAACAAGAGTGTTTGAGATGATGACTTTTGACGTCAATGATTCCATCAAGACTGTAATTTCAGCTCACACATCATTGTTGACTACCTATTTGTAAAAACTTTTAAAATTTTTTTGAAGCACACAGCCAATGAAATTTCACTCATTTCATACTTACACAGACTGGAGTCAATGACATAAGCCATTACACCACCAGGCCATTGTCTGTTCTTAGTTGAACCTCTTCCAAGAGGATTATCTACATCTAGTCCCATCTCTGCCGCCATGCGCTGTTCATCTGTTAGGATCATGTCTCCTTCATACAGATCTGGGTCATCAAGACCCTCATTCTCTAGGATTACAATTTAAAAAATTTAGTTCTAGATTTGTGCCTGGTGATAGTTTCAAACGCTCAACAGCACGTGTTTTTCCCTGTTTTTCTCATCCTAGGTCGAGTTGCGTATAATTTGAAGCACTTATGAACGCTTTCACTCGTCATGCATTCATGTATGTAAAAATTGAAATGCAATTACGTATCTTGCTGCTTCACGTTTGATTTCTCGCTGGGAAGTGACGCTTTAACGAAAATCTCATAGCTCGGAGCAGCTTTACAATAACGCTTACCGTCGGGGTTTTCGGCAAGCACCAGTCCGCACAAGACAAGAACGTATAGCCACCTCATGATGCTCCTTCTTGAAGACACTGAAGCAGAGTGGTAAGAAGAAGCAAAATGGCTGAGAATTTATTGACCACAACTGTTAGCTCATCTGCAAAGCCGCTTCTCGATCTTTGTTTGAGGTGGTCGAGTTTTGTTTAGGCTGTTAAGTAAATTGGATTAGCATGATAAATGAGGAGGATATCTTACTAAATGCATCTGGTACAGATGAACCATGACAAGTGGGCTACTTATTCCACGAACTTGACAAATATTGGTTTCGGCATATGATATAGACGGGGGGAGAAAAGGGAAATTTTAAGGGTAACATCAAGCATTGTAACTCCTTTGCAACAGATTATCAGTTGCTAGTGACTCTTTCATTCTTCTCCAAAGCTGCGACCAAACAAATTGAGGAGCTCTAGAGCTTACTTACTTTCCGTGCCAGATTTTGTCCTGAAATCATATGGCCAGGTCTAATCTAGCCCACAGCTCTGGAATCATTTATCAGAAAGTATGAGGAAGGTGAACTCAAAAGGCAATTTCAAACGTTATTGGACCCCTGTCTCTCTTAACGAGCTCTTTTATCTAAATTATGTAAATTTCAGTCTCTGTTTTTAATTTTCTAGAACGTAACATTTGCTATTAGTCGTTAGTCCTTTTATTTTGATTTTTATCTTTAATCTCAAGGTTTTTCTCATAGTCTTAGTTAGCTTAGCCTATATATTTGTAGAATGTTCTATTTGTAATTAGCACCTTTGAATCATTAAAAGACAGGCGCTTTAGAAACTAAATTATTATTGTTACGATAATATTAATTTGAGAATCAACTTCTAGTACTTAGAAGTAAAAAAAGCGGTAAGACGCATTGAAGTAAGGGTAGTCAGGCAAGATATTTCCAACATACCAGAAACTTGGACAAATTTCATTTTCTTTTTTTCGCTCTCCCCCTAATTCCCCACCCCTCCCCCGTGTTTCCTCCCCCTCTCTTTATCGCCAACGATCAGGCTTTTCATTCATTTCCAAATTATCTGCTATGTTATTGACGTTTGGGAAACCTGCGGCCAAGCAATTTTCTTTCGTAGCAAAACAAACACGGTTGAATATTGACTTACGCTGCGTAACTTTGTCAAATTTTCTATGGAGTTGTGGATGGAATAAAAAATACTCAACCACAGGAAGCAATAATGTTGGAACAGCTTCGTCTTACAAGTATTATCTCCTCCCTTCCCATAAAAATCTACCCTCACCACAAATGTTATTAAACAACAGTGAGCAGTGTAGCCATATACTTATTAACATAACTAGCATTCAAAATTCCAACTAAGAGGGGTAAATAGACGTTCCTAGAAAAAAGTTTCCGAAAACAAAAAGCAACTGGATATATTCCTTTCAACATTTGCCATAATATCTTTTTTTGTTAATGCTATCAGTAGAATATGACAACCAAATTATAACCAAATTGCGCCAATAAATGACTTTGCTAAGGAAATTATTGTATTAAAAGCTTAATTTGACTAGAACTAAGACAAGTAGAAAGACTTTCTTGAATTACTGATGATTAGTCCCACTACAGTTTTCCCAGTATCGGAAGAAGAAGTTGTAAAAAAGGATCAATCGATCTAAACGACTACAAGTCGTGATGAAAATTTATGCCCACCGTCCAAGTGACGGGGTTTCATATTCTGTTGGAAGCCTTTAAAGAAGTCTTACAAATAGATAGTTGCTCAACTGAAACAAGTAATCAAGTATCAAAAGCAAATTATGAAGTAAGTCCATTTTACAAGACCTTGAAATTTAGCATAATTTCAAACTGAGTCGCAGCTCCAATGTAAAAATTGATATCGTGGCTTGTTTGAAGATTTTTCCATATCGTAATCTTCTCTGCAATGAGCCGCCGGCTATTCTAATCCTCAAAATCGCTTTGAGGGCGTTTTAGTTCGATCGTTTTAGCCGACGCGTTTACACAGAGATAGTAACAAAAACGATTTTTCCAGCTCTGTTTCACCTAGCCTTTCAAATTGCAATTGGTAATCCCGTTGTTAAAAATGAAAGGAGAAAAGGCGTCGTAAATCTTGAACACTGGTCCCTTTTGGTTATTTGATCATTCTTTTGATGTAAATTATGATAAATATATATCGCAAACGTAATTTTTAGCATTTTATCAGAAGTGAAAGAGTGGCAGTGGCTAAATTCTCTCAAAATGTGTGTTAAATTCAACAGAAAATTCAAGATGCCAGTGTCAAAACATTCCCTATCTCTTGTTTTCAGCAAAGAGCCCATATTTCTAGTCAGTTGAATGTCTGCATGAAATCTAATAAACCGCGATATCCTCAGAAAATTGATTTTCGAGTAGTTCAAATATTTTCAATGCCCAGAAATTGTTTCGTAATATTTGGCCAAAACTTATTTCTTCTGACCAGCAAAATAGGATTAATATTGTGATGAAGGGAATCTATAATATAATTCTATACTGCAGTGGATGCAGGAGAGAAAAGCAAAACACATCTATTTTATCTTTGATGTCAACGACCGAATAAGTCTGGAACGATTGCTTTTAATTATTTTTCCAAAAAATGAATTGCCAAAGATCGCGCGACTTGAATAATATAAATTATGTTGTATTGTTATTTATTACGAAACTGACCGTCACATTTTTTTAGCGTTACGCTATACTTCATTGTTACCTCCCCCAAACAAGGCCATAAACACTGTTGCTGATATTCTCGACACAGGTCATCACTCCATTCGGAGTGAGCTGAGATACTTCCCCTAAAAATTAGCAGTGTTTTAAAAAGTTAAAACTACATGAAGAACGCAAATTTGCCGTTTCCAATGCTTTAATTCTATTCTATTTAAAGTTATATTTCCATTCCATTTAGTCACGTTATGTCTTCTAAGATTATTTGTCCTATTACATGAAGGACGCAAATTTACCGTTTCCATGCTTTTATTCTATTTTATTTTAAGCTCTATTTCCATTCCATTTAGTTTACTTTATGTCTTTTGAGATTATTTGTCTTATTTCCACTTGCAAATGATCTGCAAGAATAAAAAGAAATCAATCAGCAGCGTCACAACTCAATGCTGTGCTCAAATCCAATGGGTGAAATGTTTCAGGTTGCATCTGACAGAAAATTGCAATCAGAGAGAAAAACACGTTTATTTTCAATTCTCCTGTCGTAAAATATGCATTAAGCTCTCTGCAACTTAACAAACGCCTAAGAAAAAACACATGTTTATTATATTCCGAGCTGAATACCAGCCTCTGAGATGACTGGGCAAGTCATGTGACAATAAAGTTTTACTTGCTTACTTGCTAAATTTAGTTCATGGTTTCATTATTTCTACGTTTTTTGGAATAAGCTAGACTTATTCCAAAAAAGAAAGGAATTTTGTGTGAGATGTACCTCTCGAAAAACATTTTACTTATAACTGACACCTTTTACTTATAACTGTAGTGTATTTAAAGTGTAGTAAGCTATCCACCGCTTTATGATACAACATAATGCTAAGCGCAGGTTTAAGATGAGTAAAGCCAGAAAAATTGCCATTGTAAGGTTAGTAAAATAAACCTCAGATAATTAACGGTCTCCCTTCGTTTAGAGAACTGTCAATCAATCTTGACATAGGAAGCTACATTGGATGATATGAAAATCTACCAATTACAATATTTAAAAACTCATTACCAATATATGGACTAGAGCCCTGCGGCGCCTTTCTCGATAGTCTCGGTAACTTTACGGACCCGAAGCCATATTTTCAGATTCAAATTCAAGGAAGTGTTAGTGCTGATCTTAGCTCAAAAACTGGTCCTTTCGGTTTCGTTTCTTTATATTTTTATTGTTTGAATTTCAAAACAATTAAGGTCTTGATCTTGTCACAGAAAACAAACGACAGCTTTTCGGGCAGGTACGTGTAGCTACCGGGACGTTCCAGAAAGGGGCCTCTAGTGGGTCTTATTTTTTTTTTTCTTGCACAATAAAATTTACAATACCTACATTGTAAATGTAAATAATCTCAACAGAAGAACAAACCGCCAAAAAATAGGCTAACGGCAGTTTTCTCAAGACTTTCGCAATGTATCGAAACCGGTTCACTGTCTAATGGCAGCACATCACTGAATATAGCAAAATAAATTCGAAACAATGTAATAACTAAACTAAGTAGACCAGTTTTCAATTGAGTGTCGAAATATATATATATATATATATATATATATATATATATATATATATATATATATATATAAACAAAATCAAAGCTATTACCGCTTTGGGCAGATGACGCAACGACACTATACAATGTAATGAGCCAATCAAAACTCGAAACAAATACATGTAGCCGGCAAAAAGGGCGGGAAAAAGAGTATATGTGAATCGGAATATTGGTTTTCGTTTTACGTCTGATTGGATGAGAAAGTGCGCGAGATTTTTAAACAAATCACAAAGCGTCGCAATGAAAAGCAACTGCGAATAACTCTATAAAGGCTGGTTATGTCAGCATCTTATAACGTTTGCGCATGTCGGCTTATGCTTAAACGCTAGTGAAAACTAGCCTTGAACGTTCTATAAGCGCTCTAGCTATAAATGCACAGAAATTACCTCAGAGTTTGGGAATAAGCAATTACCCAATTCTGCACGATTGGTAAAGACGGGTCAACTGGTTACGATCGGATGGACTGAGACCATTTCGCTGACCAATTCTAGCCTAGAAAAAGTAAAATATAGGTAAGGAATTGTTACAAAATTGTAGCATTTATTTATGTTTTGTCTCGGAAAGCTTGGAATCACGTGCCAGATGTTAATAGAGGGTCTCGGTGTCAGTGCTAAAATCAAAGCTACCAATTAAATTTCGGCGATTCATCAGCCATGAATTAAATCTCAGCCCATTTCTCAGCTTTTAGCAAATCTTTCCGGTCTCTGTTTTCAGCTATCATTTCACAACTGATAGTGTTAAAATTGTCATCAATTCTATACCATACATACCCTCAAATAACCTTGGCTACTACCGATGCAAAACCCGTGATCTCGGCTGAACTGACCAATCACTTTCAACGGACCAGACTTATAACACCATCGACTGGCAAACACTATTCACTTGACTCTGAAGATGACTTCCATTCAGGTTGTCGAAATGTCAGTCAGCAACAACAATTGGTTTAATAGCTACCCTCACCCGGACGATCACACGAGACAACTAAATTTGTTTGCTTGTCTGTTTGTGTTTAATTTCTCTACAATACCTGTAAGTGTAAATTAAACACCTACCCCTGCTCGTTTTGGCACGATTGTTGGTTTGCCGTTTTTGGAGAAAAACGTGGGTCCGTAATGCATCACACTCCCGTAATCATAAGGAAAATTAAAGGTATTAATCGCTCTCCCACTTATCTTCCTGAACTGACTCTGGAAGCCTAAAAATTCAAGCACTAGATCAGTATAATACTTAGTTTACCTTGCCGTTCATTATAAATTAGATATTAAAAAATCTAACTACTCTAGTTTGGAGTAAAGTCTGTGTACAGGGTGTGAATTTGATAAATCGCTGCGTGACTCTTTTGCTTACAGAATATATCATTTTTGGTATAACTTGTATCATTATACTGCTTTCTCTTAGGAATTGTCTGCTGACATTTCTATTTTTTATAGTCTTATTCGTGATTTTAACTTGATAATGACGTTAGGCAAACGGCGAAGCTCCATCTCTTATTTTATTTTTAAGATAGTTTTGAATTTCTGAGTTCTATTGAAATGTTTGCAAGTGAAATTGATATTTAAATCTCTTCTTGTAAGTATTTAAATATACATTGTACTCACTTTAAAACTACAGTTGACAATGTCTTCAACTTAATGCTCAATGAACAGTGCAAAAGTAATTAGCGAACACACAATCCTTAAACCTAAATCATTATTCAGCTCCATGTAAATTTCTATTTCACGGCGCTCCTCCCAGTGCAAGATAACTTTAAATCTATTCCTATCTATACGTAAGCCATTTAAGAAGACTACATTACGAAAGCAGTTAAAACAGGAAAAGAAAAATGGAACGGCACTATTGTTTTACTTACCTGGTATGATGTTTTGAAACAAAATTGTGACGAACTTGTCCCTGTCAGGACGTGATTGTTCGTGGTAGAATCCCAAAGCGTGTCCTGAGAAAAGAAGACGAAGAAGCCGAGTGGTTAGATAACATTATCCTCTAAATCTTAATGAGATTTGATCGATTAAAACAACTAAAAAAATAACAAAATAAACCTGGTTACTTGTACGCAGATGATGAGAGTATTCAACCTCATCTGGAAGGTCACGGCACATAATAGCTCTTAGGTCTTAGAATTCTATAACAAGGAGCAGTAATACTTACCAATTTCATGAACAACAATCCCCTTGAACCAGCATCCAGGTGCAAGCCAGATATCTTGCTTACCTCCTCTTTTTCCTACCCATGATGCACACCTTATACAAGTCGAAACACACAAATACGACCTCTAAGTTTAATGTATACATTATAATTTCTTACATCCTAGTTCTAAACTTGCAAGAGAAATGATAGCAACTTAGCCCTTCTTAACTTAGTTCAAAACAGCCAATAAACTCGTCAACCAAAGAAAAACCTATCTGTCTAAAACCAATCGGACTAGTTCGGACACTTTACTGCTGTATTACATGTAGTTACAGTAACTGGACCGAGTGGAGTACAATTTAGGGAGATAATTATCAATCGCGCGAGTAATTTCAAAATCGGACGAGAACGCTGTGCAAGGCCGATTTTAAAATTAATGGAAAATACGGGGCTTATCTCTGGACATCTAAAACGAAACTTGAACGTTTGCCACGCATTTTACATTAAATAGCACTTGTCGACATCTCCGGCCGCTGTAAAACGGTAGAAGAGCATGATGATGATTTTTGAGACGCGTAAGATTTGACTTACCCACTGCCTGATCTAAAGCTTACGTAGTCTTTCTGGTTTGTTCTTCTTTGGAGTCTGATGCAAGTTAACCTCTTGAATTCGTTTATGGCTTGGTTAATGGCCGACGTAGCTCGACTCTGTCCAGCTATAGGACACAAGAAAAGCAGTTAAACAGAACAGTAAATGCACTTCCGATCTTGAGCTGTATATATGGGTTATTGACCAAGGGTGGGGTCAAGACGGCGGAATATTGCCCAAGTTCTTGTTTAGCGAGTTTATAGACCGAGACGGAAACGAGGTCCATAAACTCTAAAACAAGAATGAGGCCAACAAGCCCCGCTCTGACCACTAAGTTGGACTTGTTTCTCAAGAGGAAGAAGAACATACTTTTATTTAGCTAGCGTAACTTACAGTTACAAAAACTGATATCCTTAGAGGCCCTAGATAAAAAGCTAAAAACTAAGCATGTCAAACAATAATAGAAATATAAAAATATGTTAAAAATACTTAAAACTAGTCCTAACTAAGCTAATAGAAAAATAACTTAAAAATAGCATATAAAAATTTACCACAAAATACGATTAATAAAAACTACAAATTACGATTAAAAACTACACATCTATGATAATCTCGGTAGACCCTCGTTGAACTCTTCGGTCATGCTTGTTAATAGCTAGCTGGTCTGACTCCCGCCAGTTGGGATTTTTAAGCCTGTTATGTTTAGTTGATATATTTGTTTCTTTCAGTTTAACTGGCATTCCTGTGAACTAACTGGGTGTAGCTAAGCGCATTGACCACTATAAACAACAACATTTGTTGAACATTTGCATCTAACCTGCTGTCAGCGACTTCAAAGACGTTATAGCTCGACAAGTGACAGCTTATATCGCTTTATTACGAGGGATGTCTCTTTGGTTCTTTACAGCTATTATTGATAGCAACTTACCTAGAGTTCCGTCAATTACGTAATACATTACACCCTTAGGCCAGAGTTTCCTTGTATTTCTAGTTGCAGCTCTTTTAAGTCCGGACACGGCGCGGCGTTGTTCAGGGGTTAGCCTCATGTCTCCCTCGAACAGCTCTCGGTTATTACGATTCTCTTGAGTGAAAGATAAATCAATAAATTAATGCTAGGATTAAAAAAAATGAACGAACGACGTGACTGACCGACCAACCGACTGACCGACCGATCGACTGACCATGCTACTGACTGACTGACTGACTGACTGACTTACTGACTAACTGACTAACTGACTGACTGACTGACTGACTTACTTACATAAAGGAAGAAATACAGCAAGCGCCTGAGGAAGGAAGGAATGAAGGAATGTCATCGATGAAAACAGGCCGAGTCATTGGCGAGGGGACAGCTTAAGTTGATTTTATCACAGGCCGCCGCGAGGATAAATGATTATTATTATTTTTTTTTTTAATCCTTTTTTTTTTACTTTTATGCGAACGTTCAGCGAAACGTGACATATACGGCCGACATATACTATTACATAACGATCGAGTTTGAATACGCGAAACGTGACTCTCGTCTTGCAGCATATGGAGGTGTTGTGTTAAAACGGCCTTCGAATGTGTCTATGGCGGGTCTTAGCAGCATCACTATTAAGTCCGGACAAACCGTTATAACACAGCAGCTCCATATGTTGCAAGGCGAGAGTCACGTTTCGCGTATTCAAACTCGGTGGTTATGTTACAGTACATGTTGGCCGTTAACGTTTAAGTCACGTTTCCCTGAATGTTCGCATAAAAGTAAAAATAATAACTCCTTGCATCGTGAGCTTGAGCCGCCTGTGATTCCTTTTGTGAAATGAATTATTCCTTCTCTGACTCTGTTCCATTACGCGATCGATGCATGAACAAAATGGTACAGTCAATCCTTCTTTTTAACCATGCATTGCATACGATAGGTTTGAAGCGTGAGTAAAAACAAGCCAACGGGAATCAGTGAAGTGTTAGGTAAACGGGCATTGCTCAGTAAAGGACGCTATGCTCGGTAGAATCGTTGTCGACTGTAAATCTACGAAATCCGTTCATGGAACATTAACTTTAACATAATCACACCTATAAATAATAAATCCACTTCAAAATAACCAGCATATTGTCGATCGGTTAGTTTTTTTTTTTTTTTTTTCCAGTGTTATTCCTTTAGAGAAACCATTGCGCTTCCCACTCGTTTCAGAGTCAACGGCTTCATGTATTTCAGAGAGCCAGTACTCTACGTTAGCTCACTCGATATTCATTTTGCATCTTCTCGGCCAAGAGACTCTTCAGAAGCTTTTCAGATTTTAACTGCAAACTCTTTGAGAGATCCGTTCGCGAACTCAAGATGTTAGCGGTCTGGCCCTCTATCTTTGGATTGCATCTTATTCTTCAAATTGGGAGAGAAATGACGAACGCGGTTGATGACTTTTTACTTCCAAACTGAACTGTTATGATTAGCGATTGTTCAGTTATGTTCTAGTTAAGTGACACAACCTGTACTTTTACATAACCGGTTTACCTTAAAGCTTTTCCAATCAAGTCTTCAAAATTCATCATGTATTCAATTCAAAAATGCAATTTCAGGAAAATGCATCAGTTGATAGAAGTTAATTAAATGATATTAACATTACGTTTAACATTACTGAATACTACTACCTCTAGTTAAAAGTTGCGAGAGGATAGCATACCTTCGGGACTCATGGCGAACGCCACTGCACACAGAACGAGAGCGCATAGCCACTTCATGATGCTTTCTAGCGGTACCGAAGCAATGTGGTAAAAACCACAAAATGCTTGAGAATTTATTGACCAATGCTGTTAACTCACCTGCATGGCTTGAAAACGCTGTGTTTGAGTTGCTTGAATCTGTCTACACACGGTCAGGAAATTGGAATAGATTGGTAAAGTGATCTGAAAACCTTGTTCAAACGCACCTGCTGCAGCCGACAGGAGAGAGTCAACGAGCTTATTTCGCAGATTCGCGCCACGTTTATCTCAACAGGTGACGCAAAGGAAGAAGAGCGTGGTTTTTTTAGGCACGAAGTGCCAGATTTCGCGCAACGTGTGTTAGCTCAGTGAACACTGTGAGAAGTGCCAAGCTTTGTAATGGAAATGAACATTGTCACGATGAGGCCACAGAAATTAGAATCAGAATTTAAAGACAACTGGATAGGTGCGGTATGACAATATTACAACAGAAGTTAACTATATGGCCAAAGCAGTATAACTGAGCTACTGGGGCCACTGATACTGAAGATATCAGCTTATTTACAAAGGTTTTTCTTATACCTTTTACAGCATCCACCCCCTCCTGAAAGTCCTATCCTGACAGCTGCTTTGAATTTGCTTTTCTCGAGCGAGCGTTTAATACTGCAGCGTTTACGCAAAATGATTATTTTCGCTTGTTCTGTAAAAAAAGCTCGCGATTAAAGGGAAATTCATGAATTCTACAGTATGTTTAGCTTGAAACCGATTTCGCTTTCTCGCTTTCTCGACTATCTTTCTCTCTTGGGTTTCAGTGTTTCAAGTGAAAGGTAATAAATGTTTTCTATAAACGTTTACCCTGTTTCAGACCACAAAAGGCAAGTGCCCATTTCAGATCAATACAGCTCATTAAAAAAAGGAGGGCATAAGGACGGCACAACATCTATTAAGTTAAAATTCTAGACAAGCCTTTTTGTTACAAGTAATCTGGCGACGGTTCAGCTCTATGCAGCGGTGCTTGACTTTCTTGGTTTTACTTTTTTAGTTCCACGATGTAACGATAGGTTTCTTGACCGTGCGTAAATTATGCGTTAAGCCAAAGTCCTTAGAAGGCTAGGTTACATTGCTCTTAGTCGTTCGTGTTGTGAACCTGTGTCATGTTGTGTTGAATTCAACTTGGAGAACTTTATCTGAATTGTGTTGTTGAGTCGTTTGAGCTACGCCTACAACCAACCCAACTCAACAGAGTAAAAAGTTTCCTCGACCTTTCAAAGATACATTTAGAACTGAGTTGTACTTTTCTGTTATAAAAGTAGTGTACCACATGCTGTCGAATGGGAAATTGAAACTCCTCCTTTTGGACTTAACATCCATATCATGAGAAGGGAGCTCTCTAAGGTCTCTCTAAACGCTAAATCACCTGTTAAAATAAACATGGCGGAAATCTCAGAAATACGTTCGATGTTTGTCGCTTCTCGTCTGCAGCAGCTGCATTTGAACAAGATTTTCAGATCACTTGCCCACGCTTTTCCAATTTGCAGAACTTGTTCAGACAAGAATCAAACATCTCATACAAAGAGTTGATACACTTTGCAGTTGGGTTAACAGCAGCATTCAATAACTGATCGAATATTTTACAGTTTTTATCACAGAGTTTCAGTCAGTTAAGGGGCATCATAAATGTAGTGACAGTACGATCTCGATCACCGCGCATGCTCAAAACATAATATGCATGCTCAAAGGAGTGTTAAGTTTTCATAGTTGTCGACATCTAAACAAATGATTTCCACACACCGGGAAAAACTCGGTCGAAATATAGCTGTCGACAACTGAAAATGTAGCGTCTAGTTGTCGAAAACTCGTCTCACACACTACGTTTTTCAGTTGTCGATGACAAACAGTTTTCATAACTAAGCGACGGTCTAGTCTGTGGAAGCCCTTAGAGGCAGTTCACGGATCGTTACAAACAATCTTTATTAGTTCTCTTCCCTTTAACAAAATACTGAGAAAAAGCAATTATTGTCACCTAACTCAACAGAGGAAAAAGTTTTCTCGACCTTCCATAAATACAACTGAGTTCTGCTTTTCTGTTATAAAAGTAGTGTACCACATGCTGTCGAATGCCAAATTGAAACAACTCCTATGTTGGATTTAACATCCATATCATGAGAAGGGAGCTCTCTTAGGTCTCTCTGAACGCTAAATCAACTGTTAAAATAAACGAGGCGGAAATCTCAGAAATAAGTAATCGATGTTTGTCGCTTCTCGTCTGCAGCAGCTGCATTTGGACAAGGTTTTCAGATCACTTGACCACGCTTTTCCAATTTACAGAACTTGTTTAGACAAGAATCAAACATCTCAGACAAAGAGTTGATACTACACTTTGAAGGTGGGTTAACAGTTGCATTCAATAAATGATCGGATATTTTACAGTTTTTATCACAGAGTTTCAGTCAGTTACGGGGCGTCATAAAGGAAGTGGCACTACGATCTTGTTCTGTGCACCATATCACATAGGTAGCGCTGTTGCGCATCATGAGATAAAATTACAAGTAATACAGTTTTGACGGTGCGATCCCAGCAGACAGAAATAGCTAAACGAACCATATCTAAACACTCTCTCACCCTTTGACATTTTAGGGCCCCCACAGACTAGTGTTATCGACAACTGATTGTGTCCACACATTGGAGTGTTAGTCGATAACTAAGTCAGGGCAGCGGACTTGGAACTAACGTTCACTACCCATACTAAAAACATAATAAGTATGCTCAAAGGTGTGTTATGTTTCAGTAGTTGTTGACATCTAAACCAATGATTTCCACACACGGGAAAAAGCTGGGTCGAAACGTAGCTGTCGACAACTAAAACTGTAGCGTCCAGCTGTCGACAATTCGTCTCACACACTACGTATGTAAAAGGATTTTAAATCTTAAATTTTAGTCTTATATTATCTTAGTTATTTGTTTAAGGTATTACCTCAATTTAGGTCTTTTTACTCTTACTTTCTGTTATACCTGCAAACTAGCTGGGGAGATTGTCTTCGCAAAAGCTATGTGTATATACACAATAAACTTCACCTGACTTGACTTGACGAACATGAACTGAAATGGCAAGGATCATTCGCTTTTTCAGTTCCAAATCAATTAACTTAAGACTTTGACTGAAACGTTGCCCACGAGGAGTCAGTGACAATAGTGTTGTAATATATGCACACTAAACACATTTTCCTGATATAGAAAAGTTCCAATTAGTAATTCGGCTTATTAAACTTTGTTTTTCAACAGTAGGAAACAACGCCTTCCAAACTAAAATGTGGTGTTCCAATTTGATAAAATTCAGAGTAAATACCAAGAACCACTTCAAAAATGGCTACTTTTTCGGTGTAAAATAGAAACCTGTCTCGGAGAAAAGTTATTTTTACGTTGCAGGCTTGGAAGTTCCGTTGGAAATGAGTGCAAAATTGGCCTAAAGTGAAACGTGGAGCTTAGACGGAAGTCTATGATTGCCATTTAATTCCAAAGACGATTTTTGCAATATACTAAGAATCTTAAACTGGTGTTAAAACTCAGAGGAAAAGTTTCCCTGTTTGCAAGGAATTAAAAAATTCTTCCAAGCAATTTCCTATTCTTTATTTGAACTGAAATGTAATGTTTAAGTCACGCATAAGACACCAAATGATTTTTTTGAATTTCTCGTCTCGAGAGGTACCTCCATAGAAAACGATTCAAAATTTCTGATCCCCAAACAACACAAGAGAGGATTCAAAATTTCAAATCCCCCAAAGAACACTAGAAAGGGTTCAGAATTTCTGATCTCCCAAAGAACATTAGAAAAGGTTCAGAATTTCTGATCCCCCAAAGAACACTAAAAAGGGTTCAGAATTTCTGATCCCCCAAAGAACACTAGAAAGGGTTCAGAATTTCTGATCCCCCAAAGAACACTAGAAAGGGTTCAGAATTTCTGATCTCCCAAAGAACATTAGAAAAGGTTCAGAATTTCTGATCCCCCGAAGAACACTAAAAAGGGTTCAGAATTTCTGATCCCCCAAAGAACACTAGAAAGGGTTCAGAATTTCTGATCCCCCAAAGAACACTAGAAAGGGTTCAGAATTTCTGATCCCCTAAAGAACTCTAGAAAGGGTTCAGAATTTCTGATCCCCCAAAGAACACAGGAGAAGATTCAGAATTTCTGATCCCCTGCAGCAAAGCCAGTGTTACATCCAATGTAGCCACATTAAATCATAACATTGAAGACAGGGTTTAGATCTTGCTGCCTGCCTGAACAATGTCTAATCAAAATATTTTTTCTTGATAACAATATTCAATTAGAAATTTTATACAAATATAGCATAATTCTTAACAGATTCCATACACAGTCTCAGATTATACTGAGAGAGTGATGAAGAACAAGTTTCTTCACAGCAGTCCATTAATATAAGTAACTGTAAACATCACACATTGTATTACAATGATCTATGCACTTCAAAATTACAGTAGCTGTAAGTCTAAAAAAACAATATCAAACAGTACCTAAGAGGATAGGAAAGTTCAGAATTGACCAAAAAAGTGAGATTACTCAAACTGCACAACTGTAGGCATAAATGCAGACTCCACTTCCTCTGGCAGAATTAGCTCACCTTGTGTGAAGGAAAAATTTCTAACAATTTCTGTTTAACATGGAAACAAGGCACCTCACTGTTATCAAACAAAAAGAGCGTTCAGGAACACTGCAGTGCATTACAGGGATGACAATTAAAGACTGCAATTTACATGTACATTTAAATTTGCAGTTGATACATTTAAGTGGGTCAATGTACTCTACATACATGTATACAGTGTCCTCCAAAAACCTGTTGTCATATAGCAGCGGCCATGGACTTTAGCTTTGCCCAACATGTTTTTACATCTTCAGTCTAACTTTTTGAGTGGGCTACCAGTTCATTCACACTTCAGTTACGCAACCAGTTTAACCATGCTCAAAGGAGAAGGGTGTGGGTAAAATTGTTTTTATAAAGACCTGACAGATATGGATGCAAGTATTGCAGCTAATGCTACAAGCAATTCTATTCGTTCTTTTTTAATTTGGCACACTCATCTTGGAGATGTTTCCTGGTAGCTGGCAATAGTTTGCTGTCCTCAGTTAAAGAAACCCTCCCAAAAACGATCATATCTTATTACTAGTTTATTACTAACTTCATGCTACTTGCAACTATCTCATTCCTGGTTGACGGATGAAAATCTCTATCTTTTTCTATCCAAGAGGTTTTGTAGATAGAGGATAGCTATCTTTGGCATGGCTTAAAGTTAACTAATATCTATCCATCAGATAGTTAGGAAATAGATAGACTAGCTAAAAACTAGCTTCCTGTATAGATATTCAACAGATGCTTAGATGGCCTAGCTATCCACTAACTTGTCTATCCAAAAACCACCACTACTGTAGTAAGCCAAAAACTATCTGAAGTCTAGTCCTTATATTGAACAATAAAACACTATCCCATCTGAAACCTACCTCTGCTGTAGTTAGTAAAAAGATAGCCTATCTGAAAACTACCCATCACTCATATCGCACTGTGATAAGCTACCCAAAAGCCAGAGATAGTAAAAAGATAGCAGCCAATCTAAAAATTATCCATCACTCATGTACACGTAGCACTTTAATATTAACCTAGCCAAAAGCTTTCTTAGTCACAGGTGGTGAATATATAGCTAACTATTGAAAACTCTTCATTACTCATTTTATATTGAACTTTGATACCTGCTCTTCAAATCGTAAACCTGAGTGAAATCTCTGTATTTACATAGGAAAATGTATAAATAACTCATAGTTTTATTTAAACCTGCTACAGTTGTACATTAAAATTTAATACCAAAAACAGGCACATCCAGATGCAAAAGGAGGACAAAATCTGGCTGAAAATGAGTTTCCATTATGTTGCGATTTATCACAAAACTTACTTAAATTTAATATATATCTTTCAAAAATCCTGTTTGAAACACTTCTCAGCTACTTAAATTGGAGTCTAGTAAATGTTTACATTCTTCAGTAAATTTTCATGAAATGTAAACAGATTTCGTGACCGGAAAAGCACAAAATATTCTTGAAATGAATTTCAAATTTCAATTACATTAATTTCTTCATGAAAGTATTTTTTTCAATTAATTTTATCCATGAATCATGTGTTTTTCAAATTATGGTAAGCCTTATGTACAAATTTCTGGAAGTGGTGAAAAGTAATTTTCCGTAACCTAGCTGTGAATTATATCTGCTGTTCTAAATAACCTCTATTTGCATAATGAAATGCCAAATTATAAAAAAACCTTTGAAATACTGCCCAATTAAAGAGAACTTCAACCACCCTAATGAAAATAACATCAGTCTTTTGCAACTCAAGTAATAAGTGGCAAACAAAAGGTCTTGATAATGTAATATGCACATCTAACATAACCTCAAGAGCACCACCATCAACCTGAAAATCAAAAAGGTGAAGGATGTTGCTTTTTGATATCTTGTGTTTTAGTTGTTGTATAATAAATACATGTATGCCCACTTGATCCTAGACAAGATATAGACTAGCTATATGAAGTATATGTAAACTACATGAGAGAGCTCACATTTATTGCACTTATTGTACTTTTACAATGAATGATTTTCCCAACGCGAAATTGTTTGTATATTGTTGTGTTGAATACAGTTGCTTTCATAACTCCTTTAGGAAATGAACATTTGCATTCACGAAATCAACAAGACTTAACAGTGTGTTAAAGCATCTGCATCTTCTGTAATCTTCCACGATCAATTTAACCGGCCAGAACGTTTCCAGTATTTCAAGAACCTTCACAAATTATGCAAGAAAATCAGTTTACCTTGGAAAGCTGCAGGGACCATAAGCTTTCTGTAAACCTGACGAGTGTAAGAGAAACCGCCAGCTGCTGGCAAATAGTTTGATTGCCACACTGTTTTGCCGATGAAACTTCATACTTTTCCACCTTTACTGGGATTTGACTCAACTGGAATAACAACGGACATCTGTAAACAATTTGTGACTGCTTTCCAACGTAGAGCAAGGCTATAAAATAACAGAGCTTTGTTATCGAATCCTAACAACATTCACCACGATCTTCGCCCGCCATTTTGGTGTTTCCGTCCGATCCCATAATCCTTCGGTGAATCTGATAAATGAATACTTTTGACCAGCAGATTCCCTTTCTAAAGGAGTCGGTTATTTGCGCGCAATTTCGAATCCAACATTGTCAATAGCAGCAAGAAACATGGAATGATTTGTCCAAGTTCAAATGAGTATCTTGATTGCTTCGGTGAAAGAAAGGCAAGTCGCAGAAAAGTAAGTATATCATAATTGTTGCTCAACATTATAGTTAGCTGCTCAATCTTTGAATCGAAATCAATGTTGTGGCTGAAGAAATTTCGTTGTTATATTTATTTCGCGATCACTGAAACACAAGAAAAACGTTTGTTCTCCTGATTTTATTAGCACCCGTAACAAGGAAATTATTCACACGCATTTCCTATGTATGAAATGCTTGCATAATAGCTTGTTAGTGTGCTTTTTGAAGAGGTAACTTAAAGTTTACACTGAATTGATTTGAAGCTACAGATCACGCTCGATACACTTCACTACCGCATTGCCTACATACTGCTCTTTATTCTTTACAAAAGAATACACTCCCGATCAATTGATTAATGAAAAATAATGTTAATTCTATCGCTATTTATAAAAATATTTAGCTTCAATTGCTTCATTGCAGAGCAGAGGGAAAAAAAAGGCAAGAATAGCGGCCGTCAATCCGAAACGAACACATTAAAGCAGAAACGGAGGTGGCGCAGACGGCAGCTGAGTCCTGATTAAAATTCTTGTTATCTTTGATGTGAACTTTAAATAACATCTTGTAATTCTGGAGCCTAAATTCATATCTTTTTGAATTGAAAATAAAACCTTTCACTGTCCGGCATGAAACTGCAATTTTTGTCTCGATCCTTTGGCGTGGTTTTAAATCGTTATAAATAATGACCTATCTGTGAATATTTCATTTGTGTACTTTTCTGATGCCCTTTGCTCTGTGATCCATTTTGTCTGTAATGTGTTTAAAGTTACTATCCAATCGTTACTTTTTAGCTATCAGACATCTAGTTAATTTCTTGTGAATTATAAATAGACGGCTATTTCTGTCCTGTCACCTAATAAGGGGGATCAGAAATTCTGAATCCTTTTAAGAATTATAGGTAGATGACCGTTTTGTTCTGATAAGTTATGCAGTGGGGGATCAGAATTTTTGAATCCCTTTAAGTCATGTGGGATCAGAAATTCTGAATTGTTGTAGAATCATAAATCGACAGCTCTTTCTATCGTGTTGGCAGATTTGGTGGGGGAGGGGTATCAGAAATTCGCAATACTTTTAGAACCATGAACAGATAGCCGTTTTTGTCCCGTGAAGTGATGGGGATCAGAAATTCTGAATGCTTTTAGAATTATAAGTAGATGACTGTTTTGCTCTGACGGGTTGTGGACTGGGGATCAGTTTTTTGAATCTATTAAAGTCTTGGGGGATCAGAAATTCTGAATCCTTTTAGAATCATAGATAGATGACCGTTTTATTCTGATAAGTTGTGGGCCGGGAGATCAGAAAATCTGAATCTCTAAAAAAGGAAAGCGCGATGGGTGCACGATCTTTTTTACATTAAATTGTACATTTTGGTGAAATTGGATGTATTGTCCCTGGCGGACTCAACTGAACACTTCTTTTTCTCCTTCCAATAAGCCAAAACCAATCGGAAACACAAACTTTTTCGGCATCAAATACCAGTACCCTTCGGAATTGTTCCAAATTGGAATGCCACATTTTAGTTTGGAAGGCGTTAAACGTTATCTATATAGCATTCTACGCGAATAAGGTTCACAGTGTAAGCCTGCGAGGAGTCGGTGTGAATAGCGTTGTTACGTAAGAACACTAAACACATTCTCGTGATAAAAAAGTGATAATTTAAAATAACGACTAATTTTAAACTAATTCCAAAGCGGGACTAAAGTTCATAACGGAAGATCTTTGGTACCATTCAACTTGGCCAACAGAGCTTAAAGAGTCTTGTTATTTTCTTTTAAATTTTCGCTATACAAAAATCGAATTGCTAACTTTAGGTTTTCCGTTATTTCGTTTGGATTTTATTCGGTTTATTTTACGGCAAGGAAAATAATTATAATAATTTTTAAAATTGCCTTGTGGCGTTTCCTATGATTCTCAGGAAAAATGAATCTATTGAACCAGAAAAAAATATGCATTTAAACAGCCTTGTTTTACTTTCATTGCATTTAGTTTTTATCCACACGTTTTTTAATGTAGGCCTTTTATAAGCAGTGAAAGAGTAAAAGTGACCAAATATTCTTACAAAATGTGTCTTCAATGAAAAATCAAGATGGCATTGCTTATAACCCAGTGTTAAAACATTCGATTTGAAATTTATCTAACCGCAAATGTTTCCAATGCACAGCCATTGTTTCGTAATATTAAATTTAGCCAAATTTTCTTCCTTCTCAGCGGCGAAAAAAAAATATTCAGTAAAATTATTAGAGGACGCTATAATCTAATTTTATTCTGCAGCGGATGCAGGAGAGAAAAACTAAACACTTCTATTTTATCTTTGATGTCAACGAACGAATAAGTTTGGAAACGATTGCTTTTATTTTGCCAAAAAATGAATTGCTACAGGTTGCGCGACTTGAATAATATGAATTCTGTGCACTGTATACTGACCCGTATACTGTATACTGACCCTCTTTGGTGACCTTCTCGTTGCCGTCGTCGTCGTGTTTTGCCTAAGCTCCCTAAAGTCTGTCGTGGTAATATTGTATTTTATAGCCCCCTTTGGCCTGTGCCGTGAGTATCAGCGCAAACGTTTATGCGATAATTTTGGGAGACGAATATAAAAAATATCGCATGACGTCATTCAGAGTAGAAAAGAACATTTTGTTTTATTGCTATTTATTCCGAAACTGACCGTCGCATTTTTCGTTCCGCTATACTTCTTTGTTACCTCCCCCAAACAAGGCTATAAACACTGTTGCTGATAATCTCGACACAAATCATCACTCCATTCGGAGTGAGCTGAGATACTTCCCTGAAAAATTAGCAATGTTTAAAACCTCAAAATTACATGAAGAACGCAAATTTATCGTTTTCAATGCTTTTATTCTATTTCATTTAAAGTTATATTTCCATTCCACTTAGTTTACTTTATGTCTTTAAAGATTATTTGTTTTATCACATGAAGGTCGCAAGTCTGCCGTTTCCAATGCTTTTATTCTATTTTATTTTAAGTTCTATTTCCATTCCATTTAGTTTACTTTATGTCTTTTGAGATTATTTGTCTTATTTCCACGAGGAAATGACCTGCAAGAGTGAAAAGAAATCAATCAGCAGCGTCATAACTCGATACTGTGCTCATACCAAATGGGCAAACTGTTACAGGTTGCAACTGACAGAAAATCAGAGGGAAAAACACGTTTATTTTCAATTCTCCTGTCGTAAAATATGCATTAAGCTCTCTGTAACTTAACAAACGCCTAAGGAAAAACACTTGTTTATTATATTCCCAGCTGGATACCAGCTTCTGAGATGACTGGGCAAGTCATGTGACAATAAAGTTTTACTTGCTTACTTACTAAATTTAGTCCATGGTTCTATTATTTCTAAGTTTTTTTGGAATAAGTTAGTCAACTCTTTCATTTTGAAACATTAAAAGGAATTTTGCATCAGATGTACCTCTCCAAAAACACTTTACTTATAACTGACACCAAAAGTGTAGTGTAGTGTAGTGTATTAAAAGTGTAGTAAGCTATTCACCACTTTCTGATACAAAAAAATGCTAAGCGCAGGTTTAAGATGAGTAAAGCTAGAGAAATTACTATCGTAAGGTTAGTAAAATAAACCTCAAACAATTAACGGTCTCCCTTCTTTGAGAGAACTGTCAAACAATCTTGACATGTTCCATTGGAAGCTACATTGGATGGTATGAAAATCTACCAATTACAATATTTAAAAAATTACAATATTACCAATATAAGGACTAGGGGCCTGGGGCGCCTTTCTCGATAGTCTCAATACCTTTACGGACCCGAAGCCATATTTTCAGATTCAAATCTCAAGAAGTGTTAGTGCTGATTTTTGCTCAAAAACCGGTCCTTTCGATTTCGTTCCTTGATATTTTTATTGTTTGTATTTCAAAACAATTAAGATCTCGATCTTGCCACAGAAAACAAAAGACAGCTTTTCGGGACAGGTACGCGTAACTACCAGGACGTTCCAGAAAGGGGCCTCTAGTGGGTCTTATTTTTTTCCTGCATAGTAAAATTTACAACTCCTACATTGTAAATGTAAATTATCTCAACAGAAGAACAAACCGCCAAAAAATAGGCCAACGGCAGTTTTCTTAGATTTTCGCAATGTATCGAAACCGGTTCAATGTCTAAAGGCAGCATATCAATGAATATAGCAAAATAAATTTGAAACAATGTAATAACTAAACTAAGTAGATCAGTTTTCAATTGAGTGTCGAAATAAAAAAAAAAAACACAAAATCAAAATTATTACCGCTTTGGGCAAATGACGCAACGACACTATACAATGTAATGAACCAATCAAAACTCGAAACAAATACATAAATACATGTAGCCGGCAAAAAGGGTGGGAAAAAGAGTATATGTGAGTCGGAATATTGATTTTCGTTTTACGTCTGATTGGATGAGAAAGTGTGCGAGATTTTTAAACAAATCACAAAGCGTCGCAATGAAAAGCAACTGCGAATAACTCTATAAAGGCTGGTTATGTCAGCATCTTATAACGCTTTCGCATGTCGCCTTATGCTTATACGCTAGTGAAAACTAGCCTTGAACGCTCTATAAGCGCTCTAGCTATACATGCACAGAAATTACCTCAGAGTTTGGGAATAAGCAATTACCCAATTCTGCACGATTGGTAAAGACGGGTCAACTGGTTACGATCGGATGGACTGAGACCATTTCGCTGACCAATTCTAGCCTAGAAAAAGTAAAATATAGGTAAGGAATTGTTACAAAACTGTAGCATTTATTTATGTTTTGTCCCGGAAGCATTGAAATCACGTGCCAGATGTTAATAGAGGGTCTCGGTGTGAGTGCTAAAATCAAAGCTACCAATTAAATTTCGGCGATTCATCAGCCATAAATTAAATCTCAGCCCATTTCTCAGCTTTTAGCAAATCTTACCGGTCTCTGTTTTCAGCTATCATTTCACAACTGATAGTGAAAATTGTCATCAATTCTACACCATACATACCCTCAAATAACCTTGGCTACTACTGCTGCAAAACCCGTGATCTCGGCTGAACTGACCAATCACTTTCAACGGACCAGACTTATAACACCATCGACTGGCAAACACTATTCACTTGACTCTGAAGATGACTTCCACTCAGGTTGTCGAAACGTCAGTCAGCAACAACAATTGGTTTAATAGCTACCCTCACCCGGACGATCACACGAGACAACTAAATTTGTTTCCTTGTTTGTTTGTGTTTAATTTCTCTACAATACCTGTAAGTGTAAATTGAACACCTACCCCTGCTCGTTTTGGCACGATTGTTGGTTTGCCGTTCTTGGAGAAAAACTTGGGTCCGTAATGCATCACACTCCCGTAATCATAAGGAAAATTAAAGGTATTAATCGCTTTACCATTCATCTTCCTGAAATTGTGCTGGAAACCTAAAAATTCAAGCACTAGATCAGTGTAATACTTAATTTACCTTGGCATTCATTATAAATTTGGAGTGAAGTCTGTGCACAGGGTGGGAATTTGATAAATCGCTGCTTGACTCTTTCGCTTACAGAATATATTATTTTTGTTATAACTTGTTTCAGAGTACTGCTTTCTCTTAGGAATTCTCAGCTGACATTTCTATTTTTTACAGTTTTATTCGTGATTTTAACTAGATAATGACGTTAGGCAAACGCCGAAGCTCCATCTCTTATTTTATTTTTAAGGTAGTTTTGAATTTCTGAGTTCTATTGAAATGTTTGCAAGTGAAATTGATATGTAAATCTCTTCTTGTAAGTATTTAAATATACATTATACTCGCTTTAAAGCTACAGTTGACAATGTCTTCAACTTAATGCTCAATGAACAATGCTAAAGTAATTAGCGAACACACAATCCTTAACGCTAAATCATTATTCAGCTCCATGTAAATTTCTATTTCACGGCGCCCCTCCCAGTGCAAGGAAATTTTAAATCTATTCCTATCTATACGTAAGCCATTTAAGAAGACTACATCACGAAAAGCAGTTAAAACGGGAAAAGAAAAATGGAACAGCACTATTGTTTTACTTACCTGGTATGATGTTTTGAAACAAAATTGTGACGAACTTGTCCCTGTCAGGACGTGATTGTTCGTGGTAGAATCCCAAAGCGTGTCCTGAGAAAAGAACACGAGGAAGCCGAGTGGTTAGATGACATTATCCTTGAAATCTTAATGAGATTTGATCGATTAAAACAACGAGGAAAATAACAAACTAAACCTGGTTACTTGTACGAAGAGGATGAGAGTATTCAACCTCATCTGGAAGGTCACGGCACATAATAGCTCTTAGGTCTTAGAATTCTGTAACAAGGAGCAGTAATACTTACCAATTTCATGAACAACAATCCCCTTGGTCCAGCATCCAGGTGCAAGCCAGATATCTTGCTTACCTCCTCTTTTTCCTACCCATGATGCACACCTTATCCAAGTCGAAACACACAAATATGACCTCTAATTTTAATGTATATATTATAATTTCTTACATCCCAGTTCTAAACTTGTAAGTGAGATGGTAACAATTTAGCCCTTCTTAACTTGGTTTAAAACAGCCAATAAACGCGTCAACCGAAAAAACCAATCGGACTAGTTCGGACACTTTACTACTGTATTACATGTAGTTACTGTAATTGGACCGAGTGCAGTACAATTTAGGGAGATAATTATCGATCGCGCGAGTAATTTCAAAATGGGACGAGTGCGCCGATTTTAAAATTGATGGAAAGTACGGGGCTTATCTGTGGACGTTTAAAACGAAACTTGAACGTTTGCCACGCATTTCACATTGAATAGCACTTGTCCACATTTCCGTGCGCTGTAAAATGGTAGAAGAGCATGATGATGAGTTTTGAGACGCGTAAAATTTGACTTACCCACCGCCTGATCTAAAGCTTACGTAGTCTCTCTGGTTTGTTCTTTTTTGGAGTCTGATGCAAGTTAACCTCTTGTACTCGTTAATGGCTTGGTTAATGGCCGACCTAGCTCGACTCTGTCCAGCTATAAAACACAAGAAAAGCAGTTAAACAGAACAGTAAATGCACTGCCGATCTTGAGCTGTATATATGGGTTATTGACCAAGGGTGGGGTCAAGACGGCGGGATATTGCCCAAGTTCTTGTTTAGCGAGTTTATGGACCGAGACGGAATCGAGGTCCATAAACTCCTAAACAAGAATGAGGCCAACAAGCCCCGCTCTGACCACTAAGCTGGACTTGTTTCTCAAGAGGAAGAAGAACATACTTTTATTTAGCTAGCGTAACTTACAGTTACAAAAACTGATATCCTTAGAGGCCCTAGATAAAAAGCTAAAAACTAAGCATGTCAAACAATAATAGAAATATAAAAATATGTTAAAAATACTTAAAACTAGTCCTAACTAAGCTAATAGAAAAATAACTTTAAAATAGCATATAAAAATTTACCACAAAATACGATTGATAAAAACTACAAATTACGATTAAAAACTACACATCTATGATAATCTCGGTAGACCCTCGTTGAACTCTTCGGTCATGCTTGTTAATAGCCAGCTGGTCTGACTCCCGCCAGTTGGGATTTTTAAGCCTGTTATGTTTAGTTGATATATTTGTTTCTTTCAGTTTAACTGGCATTCCTGTGAACTAACTGGGTGTAGCTAAGTGCATTGACCACTATAAACAACAACATTTGTTGAACATTTGCATCTAACCTGCTGTCAGCGACTTCAAAGATGTTATAGCTCGACAAGTGACAGCTTATATCGCTTTATTACGAGGGATGTCTCTTTGGTTCTTTACAGCTATTATTGATAGCAACTTACCTAGAGTTCCGTCAATTACGTAATACATTACACCCTTAGGCCAGAGTTTCCTTGTATTTCTAATTGCAGCTCTTTTAAGTCCGGACACGGCGCGGCGTTGTTCAGGGGTTAGCCTCATGTCTCCCTCGAACAGCTCTCGGTTATTACGATTCTCTTGAGTGAAAGATAAATCAATAAATTAATGCTAGGATTAAAAAAAATGAACGAACGACGTGACTGACCGACCAACCGATTGACCGACCGATCGACTGACCATGCTACTGACTGACTGACTGACTGACTGACTAACTTACTGACTAACTGACTGACTGACTGACTGACTGACTTACTTACATAAAGGAAGAAATACAGCAAGCGCCTGAGGAAGGAAGGAATGAAGGAATGTCATCGATGAAAACAGGCCGAGTCATTGGCGAGGGGACAGCTTAAGTTGATTTTATCACAGGCCGCCGCGAGGATAAATGATTTTTTTTTTTTTATCTTTTTTTTTTTACTTTTATGCGAACGTTCAGCGAAACGTGATATATACAGCCGACATATACTATTACATAACGATCGAGTTTGAATACGCGAAACGTGACTCTCGTCTTGCAGCATATGGAGGTGTTGTGTTAAAACGGCCTTCGAATGTGTCTATGGCGGGTCTTAGCAGCATCACTATTAAGTCCGGACAAACCGTTATAACACAGCAGCTCCATATGTTGCAAGGCGAGAGTCACGTTTCGCGTATTCAAACTCTGTGGTTATGTTACAGTACATGTTGGCCGTTAACGTTTAAGTCACGTTTCCCTGAATGTTCGCATAAAAGTAAAAATAATAACTCCTTGCATCGTGAGCTTGAGCCGCCTGTGATTCCTTTTGTGAAATGAATTATTCCTTCTCTGACTCTGTTCCATTACGCGATCGATGCATGAACAAAATGGTACAGTCAATCCTTCTTTTTAACCATGCATTGCATACGATAGGTTTGAAGCGTGAGTAAAAACAAGCCAACGGGAATCAGTGAAGTGTTAGGTAAACGGGCATTGCTCAGTAAAGGACGCTATGCTCGGTAGAATCGTTGTCGACTATAAATCTACGAAATCCGTTCATGGAACATTGACTTTAACATAATCACACCTATAAATAATAAATCCACTTCAAAATAACCAGCATATTATCGATCGGTTAGTTTTTTTTTTTCCAGTGTTATTCCTTTAGAGAAACCATTGCGCTTCCCACTCGTTTCAGAGTCAACGGCTTCATGTATTTCAGATAGCCAGTACTCTACGTTAGCTCACTCGATATTCATTTTGCATCTTCTCGGCCAAGAGACTCTTCAGAAGCTTTTCAGATTTTAACTGCAAACTCTTTGAGAGATCCGTTCGCGAACTCAAGATGTTAGCGGTCTGGCCCTCTATCTTTGGATTGCATCTTATTCTTCAAATTGGGAGAGAAATGACGAACGCAGTTGATGACTTTTTACTTTCAAACTGAACTGTTATGATTAGCGATTGTTCAGTTATGTTCTAGTGCAGTGACACAACCTGTACTTTTACATAACCGGTTTACCTTAAAGCTTTTCCAATCAAGTCTTCAAAATTCATCATGTATTCAATTCAAAAATGCAATTTAAGGAAAATGCATCAGTTGATAGAAGTTAATTAAATGATATTAACATTACTTTTAATATTACTGAATACTACTACCTCTAGTTAAAAGTTGCGAGAGGATAGCATACCTTCGGGACTCATGGCGAACGCCACTGCACACAGAACGAGAGCGCATAGCCACTTCATGATGCTTTCTAGCGGTACCGAAGCAATGTGGTAAAAACCACAAAATGCTTGAGAATTTATTGACCAATGCTGTTAACTCACCTGCATGGCTTGAAAACGCTGTGTTTGAGTTGCTTGAATCTGTCTACACACGGTCAGGAAATTGGAATAGATTGGTAAAGTGATCTGAAAACCTTGTTCAAACGCACCTGCTGCAGCCGACAGGAGAGAGTCAACGAGCTTATTTCGCAGATTCGCGCCACGTTTATCTCAACAGGTGACGCAAAGGAAGAAGAGCGTGGTTTTTTTAGGCACGAAGTGCCAGATTTCGCGCAACGTGTGTTAGCTCAGTGAACACTGTGAGAAGTGCCAAGCTTTGTAATGGAAATGAACATTGTCACGATGAGGCCACAGAAATTAGAATCAGAATTTGAAGACAACTGGATAGGTGCGGTACGAGAATATTACAACTGAAGTTAACTGTATGGCCAAAGCAGTATAACTGAGCTACTCGGGCCACTGATACTGAAGATATCAGCTCATTTACAAAGGTTTTTCTTATACCTTTTACAGCATCCACCCCCTCCTGAAAGTCCTATCCTGACAGCTGCTTTGAATTTGCTTTTCTCGAGCGAGCGTTAAATACCGCAGCGTTTACGCAAAATGATTATTTTCGCTTGTTATGTAAAATAAAGCTTGCGATTCAAAGGAAATTCATGAATTCTATAGTAAATTTAGCTTGAAACCGATTTCGCTTTCTTGCTTTCTCGGGTATCTTTCTCTCTTGGGTTTCAGTGTTTCAAGTGAAAGGTAATAAATGTTTTCTATAAACGTTTACCCTGTTTCAGACCACAAAAGGCAAGTGCCCATTTCAGATCAATACAGCTCATTAAAAAAAGGAAGGCAGAAGGATGGCGCATCATCTAATAAGTTAAAATTCTAGACAGGCCTTTTTGTTACAAGCAATCTGGTGACGATTCAGCTCTATGCAGCGATGCTTGACTTTCTTCGTTTTATTTTTTTTACTTCCACCATGTAACGATAGGTTTCGTGACCTTGCATAAATTATGCGTTAAGTCCAAGTCCCTAGAGGGCTAGGTTACCTTGCTCTTAGTCGTTCGTGTTGTGAACCTGTGTCATGTTGTGTTGAATACAACTTGGAGAACTTTATCTGAATTGTGTTGTTGAGTCGTTGGAACTACGCCTACAACCAACCCAACTCAACAGAGGAAAAAGTTTCCTCGACCTTTCAAAATTACATGTAGAACTGAGTTCTACTTTTCTGTTATAAAAGTAGTATACCACATCCTGTCGAATGCCAAATTGAAACAACTCCTATGTTGGATTTAACATCCATATCATGAGAAGGGAGCTCTCTTAGGTCTCTCTGAACGCTAAATCACCTGTTAAAATAAACGTGGCGGAAATCTGAGAAATAAGTTCGATGTTTGTCGCTTTTCGTCTGCAGCAGCTGCATTTGAACAAGATTTTCAGATCACTTGCCCACGCTTTTCCAATTTACAGAACTTGTTTAGGCAAGAATCAAACATCTCAGCCAAAGAGTTGATACATACACTTTGAAGGTGGGTTAACAGCTGCATTCAATAACTGATCGAATATTTTACAGTTTTTATCACAGAGTTTCAGTCAGTTAAGGGACATCATAAATGTAGTGACAGTACGATCTCGTTCACTGCTCATGCTCAAAACATCATACGCATGCTCAAAGTTGTGTTATGTTTCGATAGTTGTCGATATCTAAACCAGTGATTTCAACTCGGTCGAAACGTAGCTGTCGACATCTAAAAATGTAGCGTCTAGTTGTCGAAAACTCGTCTCACACACTACGTTTTTCAGTTGTCGATGACAAACATTTGTCACAACTAAGCGACAATCTAGTCTGTGGAGGCCCTTAGAGTCAGTTCACGGATCGTTACAAACAGTCTTTATTAGTTCTCTTCCCTTTAACAAAATACTGAGGAAAAGCAATTATTATCACCTAACTCAACAGAGGAAAAAGTTTTCTCGACCTTCCATAAATACAACTGAGTTCTGCTTTTCTGTTATAAAAGTAGTGTACCACATGCTCTCGAATGCGAAACTGAAACAACTTCTACGCTGGATTTAACATCCATATCATGAGAAGGGAGCTCTCTTAGGTCTCTCTGAACGCTAAATCACCTGTTAAAATAAACATGGCGGAAATCTGAGAAATAAGTAATCGATGTTTGTCGCTTTTCGTCTGCAGCAGCTGCATTTGAACAAGATTTTCAGATCACTTGCCCACGCTTTTTCCAACTTACAGAACTTGTTTAGACAAGAATCAAATATCTCAGACAAAGAGTTGATACATACACTTTGAAGGTGGGTTAACAGTTGCATTCAATAAATGATCGGATATTTTACAGTTTTTATCACAGAGTTTCAGTCAGTTGGGGCGCATCATAAAGGAAGTGGCACTACGATCTTGTTCTGTGCACCATATCACATAGGTAGCGCTGTTGCGCATCATGAGATAAAATTACAAGTAATACAGTTTTGACGGTGCGATCCCAGCAGACAGAAATAGCTAAACGAACCATATCTAAACACTCTCTCACCCTTTGACATTTTAGGGCCTCCAAAGACTGGTATTATCGACAACTGGTTGTGTCCACACATTGGAGTGTTAGTCGATAACTAAGTCAGGCCTGCGGACTTGGAACTAACGTTCACTAAGCATGCTCAAAACATTATGCACATGCTCAAAGATGTGTTATGTTTTCATAGTTGTCGACATCTAAACCAATGATTTCCACACACGGGTAAAACTCGGTCGAAACATAGCTGTTGACAACTAAAAATGTAGCGTCTAGTTGTCGAAAACTCGTCTCACACACTACGTTTTTTAGTTGTTGATGACATACAGTTGTCACAACTAAGCGACGGTCTAGTCTGTGGACGCCCTTAGAGTCAGTTCACGGATCGTTACAAACAGTCTTTATTAGTTCTCTTCCCTTTAACAAAATACTGAGGAAAAGCAATTATTATCACCTAACTCAACAGAGGAAAAAGTTTTCTCGACCTTCCACAAATAGAACTGAGTTCTACTTTTCTGTTATAAAAGTAGTGTACCACATGCTGTCGAATGCGAAATTGAAACAACTTCTACGCTGGATTTAACATCCATATCATGAGAAGGGAGCTCCCTTAGGTCTTTCTGAAAGCTAAATCACCTGTTAAAATAAACGTGGCGGAAATCTGAGAAATAAGTAATCGATGTTTGTCGCTTCTTCTCGTCTGCAGCAGCTGCATTTGAACAAGATTTTCAGATCACTTGCCCACGCTTTTCCAACTTACAGAACTTGTTTAGACAAGAATCAAACATCTCAGACAAAGAGTTGATACATACACTTTGAAGGTGGGTTAATAGTTGCATCCAATAAATGATCGGATATTTTACAGTTTTTATCATAGAGTTTCAGTCAGTTAAGGGGCATCATAAAAGAAGTGGCACTACGATCTTGTTCTGTGCACCATATCACATAGGTAGCGCTGTTGCGCATCATGAGATAAAATTACAAGTAATACAGCTTTAGAGCCTCCACAGACTAGTGTTATTGACAACTGATTGTGTCCACACATTGGAGTGTTAGTCGATAACTAACTGAGGGCAGCGGACTTGGAACTAACGTTCACTACGCATGCTAAAAACATAATAAGTATGCTCAAAGGTGTGTTATGTTTCGATAGTTGTCGACATCTAAACCAATGATTTCCACACACAGGGAAAAGCTCGGTCGAAACATAGCTGTCGACAACTGAAACTGTAGCGTCCAGCTGTCGACAATTCGTCTCACACACTACGTTTTTTAGCCGTCGATAGCATTTAGTTGTTGATAACAAACAGTTGTCACAACTAAGCGTCTATTCTGTGGAGGCCCTCAGAGTCAGTTCACAGATCATTGCAAATAATCTTTCTTAGTTCTCTTCGCTTTGAAAAAAATACTGATAAAAACAATTATTATGAAAAAACAAGCGAGTCCTCCGTTTTGTCTTTAATGAGAAAGAAACGCCCTATTGTGTACTAGTTGATAAAATAGGCTTACCATCAGTAGTGAATCAACGCCTCGCAAAAATAGTCTGCACGGTTTTCAAAGTTACAAATAGTGATCATGCACCAAAGAGCATCAACGAAGTGATCGGACATAGAAACAGTAATTACGACCTAAGAGGACACGACATTTTAAAGCTGCCAAAGGCCGACACTACAACTTACGGTTTAAAATCGTGGAGGTTTACGGTGCCTAAACTATGGAACTTAATACCTGACTCATATAGAACTATTCGATCTAATAAGGTTTTTAAAAATACTATTAAAAACTTAGACTTGTCAGGTCTGATATGATCGTTAAACTTTATACCTTGTATTATTTATTAGTCTTAGCTTAATCTTATTTTATAAAAAGTTATATCTAGTCCTATAATGTAAAAAGATTTTAAATGTTATATTTTATTCTTATATTATCTTAGTTATTTGTTGAAGGCATTATCTCAATTTAGGTCTTTTTACTTTTACTTTCTGTTATACCTGCAAACTAGCTGGGGAGATTGTTTTCTCAAAAGCTATGTGTATATACACAATAAACTTCCCTTCACTTGACTTGACGAACATGAAAATGGCAAGGTTCATTCGCTTTTTCAGTTCCAAATCAATTAACTTAAGACTTTGACTGACACGTTGCCCACGAGGAGTCAGTGACAATAGTGTCGTAATATACGCACACTAAACACATTTTCCTGATATAGAAAAGTTCCAATTAGTAATTTGGCTTATTAAACTTTGTTTTTCGACAGTAGGAAACGTTATCTAGATAGCATTCTACGCGAATAAGGTTCACAGTGTAAGCCTACGAGGAGTCGGTGTGAATAGCGTTGTTACGTAAGAACACTAAACACATTCTCGTGATAAAAAAAAGTGATAATTTAAAATAACGACTAATTTTAAACTAATTTCAAAGCGGGACTAAAGTTCATAACGGAGTATCTTTGATACCATTCAACTTGGCCAACAGAGCTTAAAGAGTCTTGTTATCTTCTTTTTTTATTTTCGCTATATGAAAATCGAATTGCTAACTTTGGGTTTTCCGTTATTTCGTTTGGATTTTATTCGGTTTATTTTACGGCATGGAAAATAATTATAACAATTTTTAAAACTGCCTTGTAGCGTTTCCGATGATTCTCAGGAAAAATGAATCAATTGTACCAGAAAAAAATACGCATTTAAATGGCCTTTTCTCACCTTCATTGCATTTAGTTTTTATCCACACATTTTTTCATGTAGGCCTTTCATCAGCAGTGAAAGGGTGAAAGTGACCAAATATTCCTCTTCAATGAAAAATCAAGATGGCATTGCTTATAACCCGTGTTAAAACATTCGATTTGAAATTTATTTAACCGCAAATATTTCCAATACACAGCCATTGTTTCGTAATATTAAATTTAGCCAAATTTTCTTCCTTCTCAGCGGCGAAAAAAAATATTCAGTAAAATTATTAAAGAACGCTATAATCTAATTTTATACTGCAGCGGATGCAGGAGAGAAAAACTAAATACTTCTATTTTATCTTTGATGTCAACGAACGAATAAGTTTGGAAACGATTGCTTTTATTTTGCCAAAAAATGAATTGTTACAGATTGCGCGACTTGAATGATATGAATTCTGTGCACTGTATACTGACCCGAAAACGCACACTCAATCACATGAATACACCTGTACATGAGACGGCGAGTTGCAGCAAATAAAAGGGAGCTTAAGCAACGACAAGGACGACGCCGAGGACGACGGCTAGCAAAAAAATAATTTATATTTTACCAGCGAAATTCGCGATTTTCTAGTTCTGTTCAGTACTCCCATGGCTTAAAAACGTGCTCAGGCTAAATATGCAATGACAGCGTTCAGTTCCAAATGGCAATACCAAAAATTGTGGTCTTCTACGTTCAGTAGGCTACGCAGAACTTGGTCATTTCACGTTGTTTTTTTGAAGAGGACGGAAAAGAAATGTACGAAAAGAAAAGACTTTTAACGCACGTGCACAGCTATTTTTTTGCTCCTTAAACCCTTTGTTTGGTGACGTTCTCGTTACCGTCGTCGTCGTGGTTTGTTCAAGCTCCCTAAAGTCTGTCTTGGTAATACTGTACTTTTGCCTGGGCCGTGAGTATCAGGGCAAGCGTTTATGCGATAATTTTGGGAGACGAGTTTAAAAAATATCGCGCATGAAAAATATCGCATGACGTCACTCTGAGTGGAAAGGAAGAGCGACCAGTTTTCCAAAATACCAAAAGTTTCCAAGTCAAATCACTATATTCGAAACCTCTTGTAAGCGACCACCTCTAGTAAGTGACCGCCACCTCTTTTAAAGAGCTCTAAAAGTCTGAATTTTTTTTGTTTTTAACATCCCGCAAGTGTCCCTTGACAGATAACAGGCAGCTTCACATTAATGTGAAGCAGAACTTGGTCGGTTGGAGGTGAAGATTAACCTTATTGATCGGTTGGTGGTAAAGATCACCCTTATAGATATGCTGGTGGAAACCAATTCCCATATTAATCGGTGAGTGTTAGAGATTACCCTTTTGGATTGGTTGGTAAAGATTACTCTTATTGAGCGGTTGATGTTAAAGATTACCCTTATTGATCGGTTTGTATAGATTAATTCGCGGTAAAGATTATCCTAGTTGATTGGTCGGTGATGAGGATTACCCTTATAGATCGGGTGGCGGTAAAGATCACCCCTATTGATCGTTGGTTGTGAAGATTGCCCTTATAGATATGCTGGTGGTAAACAGTACCCAGATTGATCAGTTGGTCGTAAAGATTACCCTTATTGATTGGTTGGTGTTAAAGATCACCCTTATTGATCGGTTGGGGGGAAAGTTTACCCTTGTTGATCGGTTGGTAGTACAGATCACCCTTTCTGATCAATTGATGGTAAAGATTACCCTTATTGAACGGTTGGTGATAAAGATTATCTTTCTTGACGGCTTCGTGGAAAATATAACCCTTACAGATATGTTGCATTTGGTGGTAAACATTACCCTTATTCATCAGTTGGTGGTGAAGATTCCCCTTATCGATCGCTTGGTGGTAAAGATCACCATTATTAATCAGTTAATGGTAAAGATTACTCTTATAGATCGGTCGATGGTAAAGATAACCCTTTTTGATCGGTTGACGGTAAAGATTACCGTTATTGATGGGTTGGCGGTAAACATAACACTTATTGATCGGTTACTGGTAAAGCTTACCCTTATTGAACGATTGCTGGTAAAGATTATCTTTATTGATGGCTTGGTGGAAAATATTACCGTTATAGATATGTTGGTGGTAAACATTACCGTTATTGATTAGTTGGTGGTGAAGATTAAACTTATTCATTAATTGGTGGTAAAGATTACCCTTATTGATCAGTTGGTAAAGAAGGTTGCACTTATAGATCGGTTGGCAGTAAAGATTACCCTTATTGCTTGGTTAGCGGTAAAGGTTACCTTATTGATCGGTTGGTGGTAAAGATTATCTTTATTGATGGCTTATTGGAAAAGATTACCTTTATAGATTTGTTGGTGCTAAACATTACCCTTGTTCAAGTTGAACGGTTCATGGTAAAGATCACTTTGTAGATATGCTGGTGGAAAACATTTCCCGAATTCATCAGTGGGTGGTGTAGAGATTGCTCTTACAGATATGTTGGTGGTAAATTTTACCCTTTTTGATCAGTTGGTGGTAAAGGATACCCTTATTGATCGGTTAGTGGTAAATATTACCCTTATTAATCGGCTAGTGCTAAAGATCACCCTTTTTGATCAGTTAGTGATAAAGATTACCCTTATTGATCCATTGATGGTAAAGATTACCCTTATAGATCGGTTGGTGGTAGAGATTACCCTGATAGATATGTTGCTGGTAAACATTACCGTTATTGATCGGTTAGTTGTAAAGAGCACCCTCATTTATCTTTTGGTGGTAAAGATTACTATTGTTTATTTGCTGATGGTAAAGATTACAATTATTGATTGGCTGTTGATAAAGGTTACCATTTGTTGGTGGTAGATTAAGATTACCTTAATCTACCACCAATCTTTACCTAAGTAAAGATTACCTTTATTAAGAGTTTGGTGGTAAGTTTACCCATTTTAATACTTTGGCAGAAATACATGTAGGTAACCCATATTTTTTTAGGCATTAAAAATTACTTATGTTTTGTTGGTGGCTAAGATTTCAGTGGCAGTAATTCTAAATATTTTCCGTATTATTACTTTGGCGGAAATACATGTACATGTAGATTATATTACCCATTGTTCATATTTTGGTTTCAAATATTTCTCTTACTGATTTGTTGGTGGTTAGGGCGGTTATTATCCGTATTGATTTGTTGGCGATTTATGGCCTTACATCTAGATGTATGTCTAAGCTGTTAGTGGTAAGACTTTCTTTTAGTGTCCTCATTTCTGTATTAGCCACCACACCCGGTGCCCGTAACGACACAAATACAACAGGAGATAATTATCCAAAATAAGAACTGTGCTGATGCACATGTTACTTCACAATTATTCTCATTTTGCTTCACTATTGACGGCAGAGAAATGATTGTGATTACAGACACAAACGTTCGTAATATATGTGTTTTTCTTTTCTTTTTCTGTCATATTTAACATCTTATTAATTTTTCCCCAACTTTGCGCTGGCTGTTGCATTCAGGCAAACACTGGAACTTTCAAAATTGCTTTTACTGCATGTTGCCAGCTATAGAATAGGCAACATGGAAGCGAACTTGGCCATGATTATCAGTCCAACTAAACCAGTGTGACATGAATATCACCATGTGAATATCAATAAGTGATAATTTATCAGTAATTAATGTTGATTCATTGTAGCAAACTAATAATGCCAAACTAATAATAAAGATGCTCAAAATTATGCCTGAGTAACAATAAAAACAGCACAGTGTGCTTTCTAGTAAACTAGTTTATCTGTCAAACCAAAATGATATCATGATTAAATTATCAGATATATACAATCATGAATCAATTTAATTCTTGGTTTTATTTAACGTTTTATTTACCTTATTTCACGTTTGTGCATAATTATCCTTCACCGACACAAAGGAAAATAGCGATGAAAAACAGTGAAGCTGAGTATTACTCATGATCTGTGAGAAGCTGAAAGAAGAATGACAACTCACCAACTAACCACACAACGAGTTTCATCTAAAACAACGCAAAATATTTTGGCTCAGATTTGATGAAACTTCCTAAAGCTTTACTGGAAAACAACAAATCGCCGGGGTCGCCCTGTTTAAATTCCCCAAGCTTCAAACAATTCATACCGAAAATTTGGTAAGTTTGGTTTTGGTCTTCTATCATTGCAGTTAGTGGTGACACAATTTACAACATGGGATGGATGGGCAGAGAAAATCAGAGTTCAGAGTACTTTTGCAACTCTTCTGCGAACGGGAGCGAAGGTTGATAAGCTTGTAAAATGAAAGATTTTCCGTGACCAGTGACCATGGGCAAAGATACGAAAGTATCTGTCCCAGATGTGAAAGACTTGATAGAAGCTGGCTGATGCTTGTGTGTAAGCAGAGCATTGTCAAGCGTTTTCGCACGATCTGCTTTCGTCACCATGTTTTCCTTGCATCCAGTGGGCTCAGTTTCGACCATCGGTTTCTCGTAAAAGTTGATGCTCGCACTCGAAAAACCAGTTTGACGACAGTAAACCGGAATGACTAGCCCAAGAGTTGGGGCTACGGCGACGTCAAAGGCTTAAGCAGATTTGTACAGAGCCTTCTTTTCTGTCTCCTATCCGCTCAAAAAAATGAAGGCGACAAAAGAGGCTCTGCTCGCAGAGTGTCGACATGTCAAAATCAAATCAAAGTGTTCACGGCTTTTTGACTTTCACAGTAACTCACCTGCATAACTTGAACACGCTTTGTTTGAGATGTTTGAATCTGTGTAAACACGTTCAGAAAATTGGAATAGTGTGGTAAAGTGATCTGAAAATCTTGTTCAAATGCAACTGCTGCAGATGGGAGGCGACAATCATGGAACGTATCTCGCAGATTTGCGGGAGGGGGTGGTTTTTGTAAGCACGAAGAGACAGTGTGGGTTAGCTCAGTGAACACTGCTAGTGGTGGCAAGCTTTGGAACCGGCTGCCAATGCTGTAACTGCGCTTGATGTTAATCCGTACTTACAATTTCAATGACCATACTTATTTATCAAATATTCTAAGACTCGACCAAATTAATAATATACATATGTGTAGTATTTTTAGCTTGTCCAACACCTTTATCATGAGCCTACGGCTCGGGGGACTGAGTAGCAACCCCCTGTGTATATAACATTTAAAAATAAATTATCCTTATCCTTATGTTCATCCTCATCCTCATCCTCATCGTTCAGCGATTACTGACGGTTTATTCACAAGACATTTCACCCGGTCGTTTAGCTCGGACGTTTCGTTTCACGAGACGTTTCGCCCGGACGTTTTGTCCCATGATTTGGTTTATTTCTTGTTTTCACTGTCACGCTCCTGATCACACCACTAACCGAAATCACTAAATAAAAAAAATAAAGGATTCGGAATGCTGTATAAGATTAAAACAACTTCTCATTCCCTTCTCCAGTTATCCGTCACAAAATTTCACTCAAATTAAATTTGCAAAGTTCCGCATCGAAACGTCATATTTGTGCCTCGCAGAAAGGTAGAAATATATGGCGACCGGAAATCAGTGAAAACATCTGAATTTACTTCTGTTATTCAAGTGAGCGGTTTAATCCTGATCAAGCAAGGAATCCTGATCAAGCAAGCGGTCCTAAACAAGGCTCCTAAAAAATCTCAGATAAGTCTAGTGATTCTTTTCATGGTGCGTTGTAGCTCAGTTCAAAACCTCCGCTAACCGAGGCATAAACGGTCAAGCGATCTTTTAAGTTAACAAGAAATCCGAATTTGTAATTCAAATGTCATTTAAAAAAAATTGGTTGAGCATTTATTAAAAAAACAACGAGTATATATAATCGACTGCCAGTAAACTGTGAATGAGATTGCAGAAAAACTTTTGGTTGGTAAAACAAACTTAAATCAAAAAACGGCAATGATTTAAAGATATTTATGTAAGAGACTTTGCAAAGTTTCGTGCTGGAAACAAGCAATCTCTCGGTTGTTGATAATGCGATATGTTCTTCCAGTCAAAAAACAAGTCTCACATGGTTCTTGATAATGCGGTATGTTCTTCCTGTCATAATAAATTGTGATAGGTGAGGTGTAAAGACTCCTTAAGGCTTTCGTCAACGGCACATGGTATACCATATCGGCTATCACTCTAAGTTTAAGGTATAGCTATTTTCCTTAATACTTATTTCAAGTCATATCATTGGCAAACAAGCCACCTCTACATGAAGAATTTTTTTTTTTTTTTTTTTAACCGGGACGGCCCAGGTCCGAGCCCAGTTCATGCTCTGCTTGTCGTTTTTTTTCGTTTTGAACGTGAGTAGACCGCGACTTCCCCGCGCGGGATCACCGTGAGTGAAAATCAGCTCATTCAGGCTTGTGATAGGTATTGAAAGTATCGCAACTGTTGAGATCGGTCATACCAGAAAGCAACTGACGACAGTTTCTTAAAAGGATTGAAAAGGTGAGCTGTCCGAAATCTTTCTTCTGCTCGAACGTACATTGCATTTGATAACAAAACGAAAAGTACTGTTCCGCATGTGTTGTATATTTTTCTATTTACTGGGAAGCATTAAATCCTCCAGCATTGAGGGTCAAAGTGATTTTACATTGCCGCTTTAGTGACTTGGCTTGCCAATGATATGAAAATATAATAAATCCGGGGCTTTGTGCTTCTAAAACAAAGATCATTCCCATTCTTGAGATATCCATTGTTATCATACTGAAAATTAAATAGCTATGCTGTTGAAATTTTTGTAAATAAAAAAGAGGAAATGATGCAATACCGTCAAAACTTTAAGAAGTCGTAAATCATTAGTGATTTAATGAGGTGATGTGATATATTTAAGACCATTTAAATGGGCTTTGGAAATAATGATTTTCTAATTAATAATTTTTTAATCTGATTATTAATTCACCCCTTCTTTTATTCTGTTTACAGAACACTGAAACGGTTAATAATAGTGTATTGGCCTTACTTCACATAGTTATCAGTGCATTTACAAGTATTGAACAACAGGCAGTGACAACAATACATGCAAGACGCAATATATTCCATGAATGAATGAATGAATGAAAAAGAGAAAGAAAGACTATTTAAGTGTTAATGGTATTTAGCTTAAAAAAAAATAATTGGGGACACTATTTACATATTAAAATATACCTTAGCTACATAAAGTTAAATTATTTACAATTTAATTCGAAACAAGACACTAGTGATGATAAGTAATGAGTAAGGCTGTTGATCATCCTTCCAGATTTATGTTACAGCAAAACCCCACATGTATTTATGTAAGAGCCTAGTGGTGTATTCATTAGAAACTGCTGGCAGAAATTTGCTATTTTAATAGCCAAAAACGTAAGAACCTGTTTAACCGAGCAAGATCAAGCAGGCTGTTATATGCATGTGGGTGACAGTTAAATTATGATGAACATTTTAGCCTCAGTGTGTGACTTTGAGATTGCTAATTACGTGACAAGAAAATGTAAAACACAATGATACGTGAAATTGTGAATAAATACTGTTTATTCAAGAACTAAACGGTTTGAGACTTGGGTTTATTTATTTTTCTGGTGATCAACTCATATATCTCCTTCATAGAAATTAAGAACCTAATTAAAAACCTACTTAGCCTAAATTGCCAATAGCTACACCAAAATACAAGAAACTACTTTACCAGACTTCAAAACAAGTAGCTTCTTGCAGGCGGGTTTTTACCGTATTTATGTTGTAATATATCAATACGTGAAACGAGACTAAACGAGTGTTGAACAAAACAACATTCAATTCTTGATCATTGCAATGCTGTCTACATCACAGAATGATCCTTTTGGCCATATTGTGCTTCAGAAACCAAGCAGACAGGTCAAACAAATATCAGTTGTATTCAACCAAGAACCAGAAAAAGGTCGCTTTTGAAATATATTTCTTATATAAATGTTTGGTCTATGCTTGTACACCGTTAGCCTACAATCTTGGACAGAATAAAATAAGACATAAAACTACTCCTCCCCCTAATCAATGTTGAACTCGTGCTACAACCAAAACGCGCTATTTTTTCCATCATTGAAATGGGGTGAGGGGTGGTCTTAATGTTTCATTTGTTTTGTCCAAGATTGTAGGTTTCGATTTACTGACAATGTCTAAACAGTGTTCATACTGTAGATGACTCCGAGTTACCATACAAGATAAAGTATGATAAAGATTTGCCGGCAAAACGAATACGCTCGATTCAAAAGAGAGATCCAGTCAAGATGTTTCATATTTAACTAAGTAAAGTAAAGTAAAGTAAAGTAAAATCCTTTATTTAAAACACGATTATCATTTAAGCACTACATGCTCGAGGGGTCGTGTATCTAATTAATTATCTAATTACCTACTGATAAAATGAATAAAATATAGGAAATTAAGTTACTTTATCGCAAATCTGATTAATTTCCCTAAATATGTGATAAACACCGTCACGCTCCTGGTCACGCCACTAAAAACCGAAACCATTGATAAACGAAGTCAAGAATTTCAAATGCTGTATAAGACCAGGGGTTCTCATTGAGAAGTGAGTGCAGCCGTTAGTAGAGTGTTTGTATGTAAATATGACAATGGGAACTTCAACGGAAATATAATTAATTTATTTCTAAAACAACATGGTTACATGTACTTTGAATGTATAAAAGAGACACAATAAATAATGACTAGCTTTGTCATTTTTTGGTGTAAGTGTTGGTTCTAATAATAATAATATTTAATATTTCTAAGGCGCAAATTAACATGTAAATATGATCAAATGCGCCTAACAAACCATATGAGTAATATAAATTAAACGAGATGCTATGAATAGTGTGATTAATTAAAAACTAATTATTTAGAATAATTATGTACATTAGGCTAAGGTAACGAGCTAAAAATTATAATAATAAAAACAAGGGATCTAGTAAAATGTATATAAAACATCAAGAGCTATTCAAACGCTTTCTTTAGGTTTATGAAAAACGCAAAGCTGCAAGTGAAACAAATGCACACTGTCGGCCTCTAGAATGCTCACTGAAAGCTTCATGACCTTGATGAATGTTTCCTCGAATAGAAGTCATCGAAAGAAATCGGAAAATGCGATCAAAGAGAACAAAAGAACTGCAAAACTCACCTGGATAGATCGCAAACGCTTTATCTTTCTTGTGAAATACGAGAGACGTCAAAACGGAGCACATGTGATTTTCATCGCTTATAAGAGAAAACTCACCTGAATAGATCGCAAAAAACTCACCTGAATAGATCGCAAATGCTTTATCTTTCTTGTGAAACACGAGAGACGTCAAAACGGAGCACATGTGAATTTCATCGATTATAAGGGAACTGCTGATTGGTTGCTGGCTCGTATTTTAAAGTGGATTGCTGATAGGCTAATTCTCTATCCGAACCATCGATCGATCGATCGAACGAAACTTCTCGAATGCTTTCAAGAATATGAAGGCTGCCTATCGGCAGCAATTAACAACTTCTCATTCCGTTCTCTAGTTATCTGTCACAAAGTTTCACTCAAATTTGCAACGCTCCGCATGGAAATGCCATATTTGTGCCTCGCGGAAAGATAGAAATATGTCGACCGGAAATCAATCAAAACATCTTAATTTACTTCTGTTATTCAAGTGATCGATTTAATCCTGATCAAGCACTTTAAACCTTTATATAAACACTTTTCCTAATACGTTAAGTTTCAAGGTTGCTAAAAAAATCTCAGGATAAGTGGTGCGTTATAACCTTGATTTCGTGAGCACGGCTTATCAGCTCAGCGTAAAACCTCTGCCAACCGAGGCATAAACGGTCAAGCGGTCTTTTAACTTATTATGAAAAGCGAATTTGCAATTCAGATTTCATTTAAAAAGATTGGTCGAGCATTTATCACCGTGCAAAAAACAGCGAGTATTTAATAGACTGCCAATAAGCCAATGAGATTGAAAAACGGCAATATTTAGAGGTGTTTATGTGACGTGAGAGACTTTGCAAAGTTTCGTGCTAAAAACGGTCACGCAGTTGTTGATAATGCGGTATGTTCTTCCTGTTTAGAAAAAAAGCCTCGCACGGTTGCTGATAATGCGGTATGTTCTTCCTGTCATAAGTTTTGACAGGTCATTTCCACTACGTCATAATAGCAATAATAATTCATTATATACATAAGAATAGATAGGAAGCCTTAAAGACCCCTAAAGGTTTTGGTTCAGGAGACATTTTAGGACCAGGTCGTATGCGATATCGGTTACCTTTAAACGCATGGTTCAGGTTTCCTTAATATTTATTTCAAGTCATATCATTAGCAGACCACCTCTACTTGAAGAATTTAAAGGGCTTTACATTATAGAAAGTTCGGAAAAACTATACATCCCTTTGAAGCTTAGTGGTGAGTACCTTAACTAACCTTGCGAATTAGTCTGTATTAGTTGTTGTTCATTTCTAGGAAACAATAACATGAGACTTTCAAATATTAACTGTACATCCGAAAATGTCAAGATTTTGAACGAAGGCCGTGACACGTAACACAATATCCATGCTTTACTCCGTTGGCAACTTATTTGTCGCTCGATGACAACATCTTAACATGTTGCAACATTTGTTAAGAGCATAAACGGTGAGCAGTGAGCGTATCACAGGTACCAAATAAAATCTACGGATTTATCTGTTGTGGAAGTACAGGTGTAGTTAAAAAGCATTAATACAGGAATATAGACTTGGCTTGTTCTGATGAGTCACTGCGGTGGATTGTTGGGAAAACTGTTTTACAGAATTGCAAAGTGTGGTAGTTGCAAAGTTCATTTTATTTTATGTCAATGGGCTTCATACGGTTTCTATGGTGACCTTTTAATACTAAAATAAAAACACTTGTGGAGGTACCCAGTTACGGTTTCTAATAAACGTGGCTTGACAATTAGCTCAAATTCACAGAATGTGGAACTATGTTATTCACAAATAATGCTATCCACTGATTACTGACGTAGACTTAAATTTCGTTTCGTTGAATGAGGGCGATTGCGTAGTTCGATTTGGTTTTTTAAATTAAACAGAAAGTACTGTATGATTACCCTACAGTGGAGTATCGCGGCTGGTAATATTAAACTTTTTGAAATATTTCAAACAAGCAGTGATGTTTTGGTGGATACTACGAACTCCAAAGAGTAAGATAAAGCAAGATAAAAGAGAACGAAAAAGCTGTAGAATGGTAAATGTACCGTATCTTATTTAGTTTCATTGTCATATCACAGGTGGGCAATGGCAGATGAACGGACTGTGTCAATTAAAGATGTTCGGGTCACTGGTGAGTAAATGAAATATTAACATGAACTGTAGATACGGGCGCAATGTAAAAAAAAAAAACAAACAAACGAGCATACGAATGAATGAATGAAGAAATGCCAGAGTTTAAATTGCTAGAAGCTTGACTGCACCATCGACTGATTTCTCTGGCGTCACTTGATGCTGATGATGAAAATGACTTCTGTCCAAGATATTGAAACTTCAACCACCGGCAAGAGACCGGCCTTTTCAGAACTCTCCTTAATTACCTGGAAAATCACGAAAGATGAGCTATAATTTAATTTTGCTTTATCTGATGAAGATTGAATGAGTAACAAGAGTGAACCATTTGACTGATCGATTCATGTTCAGTTGATGCCGGAGTAGAAATTCATAGTGTCACCAAGCACCCTCTGTCAAATGGTGGTAAGCATGTTAGTAAAATTTGAAACACTTTCCTAATACCTTAGCACACAAAAAAATCTTTATCTAAACCCAATAACGTTACATGCAATTACATAGGTTATCGTAGATTGTTTAAAAGAAGATCCATGTCAGGAAGCAAGCCAAAAAAAATTTTTTCTCATTTTTTAATTTTTCGGGTTTTTTTTTTTTTTTTTTTTTTTTTTTTTTTTTTTTTTTTACATTAGTGACTTCTGGGGACGAGCCAGACGCAAGAGATAATCAGGGGTGAGCATTAAAAAAATAGCCTGATAATTTTAAACAGTTTAGACAAAATTAAAGTTTAAATCTTAGAGGAACTTAGCCAGGCCTGGAAATGTTCCCTGAGACAGAGATAAATCTCAGTGCGATCATGTTACAAACCAAAAGTGCAAAAATAGGTACCCTGATAGAGACTATAACAACACCAGGTGGGAATCATAATTTCTCGGCTACTTGACCGTGCCGTGCATTGAGATTCCGGGAAAATTTTTCTATTTATTATCATTTGCCATGTAACATATACATAACTTAATTAAGAATTTAACCACATCAAGAAAAAAAAAAGAAAAAGAAATAAACAAATGGCTAGGGATCCAAACATCAAGGGGGGCTGTAAGATTAGGTTCCCTCGCTAACAAGACAGAATACTTAGCCGAAGAACATTGAGAAGAACATTTGTAATTTGTGTTATTCATAGAATCAGTAATCCTCGATAACAAATTTTTTGAGTTTTTTCATGGAGGATGCAACAGATGAAGAGTAAATAACCTCAGAAGTAGGAGAATTGAAAAACTGTGGACCTTGCTAGAAAACGGAAAATTGCCGGATGTTTGTTATACATAGTGGTAGACGAAAGGGATCAGCAGCTTTGTGTTGTAACAGTGGATACTAGAGCGGTGGATCATTGACCCTGTTCCATAACCAAAACAGAGTGAAAAGAAAGGGAGCTTTTTATTCCCTGTTCCAGCGTCAGGGATGCAAAGAGTGTACCCTGTTAAGCGTAATATTCTTGCACTGTCCCCATATGGGATTCGCGCACCGGAGGGCGAATCAAGTATAAGATTTGTATGGTTTTTAGCACATCGTGTTTATTGCAGTATTTGTTTTTATTTTTTTCAGATTTGCTAAAGATAATGAAGGCTTTGACCGCGAGGACGAAGGTATGTCGGTAATGATGTAAGACTGATCTAGACAAGAATGATGATCTGAAAGATAAATAGTGATGAATTGACACAAGAACGAGACAAATAAGAATTCTTCTTGTCTTGGTCATGTTGGTGGTTGCAATCCCTCCAAGGTGAAAAGCATTTTCACTTGCCTCTATTAGCTGACCATATTTTAATTACAAATAAGGACCTGACTGTGATATTTCACTCGACCATTCAATAGGATCTTCTGACAGAAAGGAAGAGGAATCAAGGGAACGTATTGACACGTAAGAATGTGACAGTATCTTGTGGAACAAATGGAACTACTGGGTCTGACTGGTAACTATATTTTCCCATCGTATCAATAGAAACGTGCTTATTTGTTTTATCTCTCAAACGACTTATAGGTCCGCCATAGGAAAAAAAGGTTTTGAGCTTAATGATAACGGTAAGTAAAAAGATTGCAGTTTTCATGGTCTGCCACTTTTCTTCTGGAGATCTCTTGCCTGTAGTTTGCTATAAATTAATTACAATTGGTATTTAGGTTAACAAATAGTTCGAGATTTGACGTTGCATTTGTTGGATACTTTTTGGTAAAGATGCTTAGAGCATCGCGCTTACACTTCCTAATGTCTATCGATCGATAGCCAACGCCCATGTTTCCAACCAGATTGCGAATAACCCCTGAGTTATACTGGCAGCAACAGTCAGAAACACTTAAACCCGGAACAAGCTGTATGATAATCAGTGATATACCATGCCATAGAAAATACAGCCAATCAGAATACAGGGAAGCCGTTGTATGCTCGACGGTATTACACCCAACCTTCGCATTATGGGCTCCATTATTGATCGTTAGCCCGCAAACAAAGACGGATTTCCGGCTTTTGTTTCACATTTTTTCGGTGGTGTGAAGCAAAAGCTGAAAACCCGTTTATGTTTGCAGGCTATAACTACTGCATCATGTTCTATGGCAAGGTGTAAAACAATTATGCAACACTCTCTCGTGAGATACCATGGAATATCTCAAAAGCGAGAAGATACAATTAAGTGACCCGTGGAATATTCCATGGTGTAGATTCCACAGCGTAGCGTTGCCTAACTAATATAGATTGTTTTCACATGACCCCATGACAGCCATTTGGTGTTCCAAAACAATAAGACGGCGGCCATGGTGGTTTCCCAAAGCAATCCTTTGGGAGTTGACCTCTTTTCTTCTGTGAATACTTTCTTTTGTTCCAATAAATTTACATGACTGCTGGCCAGGTGAGTGAAAGCGCTCTCTATATATCGTCTAATCATGGAAATGAATTATTTTCATTTAGATAGGGCAAGGAATGAAGAATTATTGATGAAGTTACTATCCAAGAAGAACTCTTTTGACGCAATTAAAAAGAAAATCACTCCAAAGGCTCTTACAAATTGTGTGTCAAATTCCCTGTTGATGGGGATGAAGGTAAGTAACAGATCAGACACGAGGACGGTATTTCCTTTGAAATGATGGTCATTATAATAACTCGGGCTGTAATTTTTTACGTTTGTTTTTTGTAAGTAAGCTGGCGTTAGCGTCACAACAGTATAATAATGAAATTCTTAAAAACGCATCAAACTGTTTTCTCGATACTTTTAACAATGTGCAATCCTTTGCATAAATCGATCAATTAAAGGCTAAAAAAGAGATTATGCATGTATTCTTGTGTTTTTGTGAATAACAAAACCTAACCAGGGAAAGTTAAACAATTGTTCATTTTTTATCTTGCCGTCTTGAAAGTTTGATTGGAGTTTTCTGTTCAATGACATTTAGGTAAACTATCGCCTTCGCAGCCTGGCAAAAAGTAAAGGATCCGAGGGAGAGATGTTCAATAAGCTTGCTGACTCCGTGGAGGACTTTACTACTCGTCTGCTCGATCCAATGCAATCTGATCAAAGTCAGCGATACGGCTTCGGTAATTTTATCCTAGATGATATTTTGGACGACGCCATTGACTTGGAACAGAAAAAGGTAATGTAGAAAGTAAAATACACCGATTATACCAGATAACACATGAACGGTGACGACTTCGTGGATCGTGATACCTCTCGTAAACTGTAATAAAAGTTGTCCTGAATTATAACACCAATGAAAAAGGTGAATAGCAAATTTTAACATGTTGCACAAGGTTATTACCGATTTAAGAGAAAAACGTAGATAGCAAAGCTTAGAGAGAAAACGAATGTTTGTGAAAACAGACATTTTACAACTGAACGTTTTTATAACCTACACTTTATGTTATTTTGCTTACTATTTTTGACACTTTCTTCTTTCAGTTTTTCACTCATCCAGTTGTTCATTCCGAGATGACTCGTAAATGGCGTGGACGTGTTTTAATGACCATAAACATAGGAAAGTGGACATGGTTCTTTCTACACATTTGGTGTCTTTTTGAAATGGTTCTCGCACCAATTACATTTTACTGTGTCTCATATTTAACGGACACTTCTGTTATTGGAGGTAAATAATCTACGTACAGATATCAAGCTTACTTTTACATTATATCTATGTGTGTACTCCTATTTAGGAAAATATTTAGGTGGCTCTAAATTCCCTTCTTATAATCTTCTTGTATTTTCACTTTTGGCTTTGAAAAAAGTTATGTTAATGAAGATACAATGATGAAGAATGGGAGTCACGGTGCTCGTTTCTGAGCTATAGGCACTTTTAATTTCAATATTAAAATACTGAAATTAAATGTGTTATTAACAGGTTTTGTTATGTCATGGAGATGACCCATACCTGTTCGCTATTGAATGTGTATTTAATTTATGTCAATTTTATGGCATTATCTGATTGGTAGTCAAAGTGTAAGGGCTAGAAAGTTCTGGGAAACGTTTTATTTTTATTGCCAAACACAAAAAGAAAAAAGCTTCTTACAAAACCTTATATGCTTACAACACGAATACTCCCATTATTTATAATTGCGTCACAATTAATCTAGCCATTACAGTAACCTACAGTTACACATTACTCTTTTACACGTAACTAGTTACATTGTTTTGCAATTACAATACTTCACTTTGATTAATCATTAATAGATAAAGCAAAATGCTATCACTACAATTACAATTAAAAACGCTACTCACAAAAAAGCAACAGCTCTGCAATATTTATTACAATACGTTGCTTAAAGAAACGGTTGACGCACTTTTTATGACGGGTGTTTTTTGTTTGTTTTTTTTCACATTTTTTTTCTTTTACTTTTTATGTCGTTAATTTTTTTAAAAGGCAGTGATCGCGGAACGAATGAACCCAGCATCGAAAATGGACGGAATTTACAGCGCATCAAGAGACTTACATCCAGAGTTGAAAGGTATCCAAAAGGTAAATAGGCTATTCTATTCATTCCTCTGTAATTTTGGAAAAGGCGATAAAATCAAACGAGACATATTATTAATGACTGCTCAAATGGGGGCCTCAAGTTATAGATACAACGTTTTTTTACCAAGTCCCTAAAAGCCACATGGATTAAAAAAGATTCTAAGATGACGACAATCAGGAAAATGGGATATTTTTTCAGCTTGAGTCAGAGAGATATTAGATGGAGGCTCAATAGTGCGCAGTAGCTGCCTAAACAAGAAAGAAACCATAGAGAATCTCAAGATTAAGAACTGCTTTGTACATGAGACTGTTTTATTCCGGGCAAAAGTTGATTTTGATAAACACATAATGTTCGAGAATGAATTTTTTGAAGAATTTTTATGGCACAGCTCAGTCGTAAGAATTGATAACTGCCCTAACTTCCAAAAAGAATGGTTTGATTGAGGCGTCAACCTTAACTTTTGTCCTTTAAAGTATCATGGTCTTCTGTCTGCTCTAAAATCTCTTTGGAATAGTATACATGTAAAAACAACTGCAGTAACATTTGTAATTATGAAAGCTTTGTGGTAAGATTAACGAAACGCAATAGTGCGAGCAAACATGTTCAGACTATACTGCATACAAGCATCCAACCCATAATCAACAGAAATGGTTAATGATGCTGATTCAGTTAGCCTGCGTAATGCCTCCCAGTTATTCTCGAATATACTAACAGTTCGAGAATTCTTGAATTTCAATACAAATTCTTCCATAGTCAAATAGGAGCTAACGGCTTCCAACAACATTGGGGTTAAAGACAACTCATACTGCTCCTTTTGTAACGAAGAACATGGTCTTGTCCTAAAAGCGGTCTCTTTCTGGCACGGTTTAACTATCAGGCTAACTTTGCTCCACATTGCTCCCGAACATTACGCAATAGATCTACTTGTCGCTCGCTTTAGGGTCAGATTCCTCCAAGACTCACCAGCAAATAAACTTAATTTTGCTGTCTTCTAGCTAGAAATTAAATTATATCTGGTCAGCAAAAGAAAAGAAAACGCACTCAAGGTAGATAGAAGGTTTCTACAATACTTGAAATCAATTTACGATATGAAGGCCAATGCAGAAAGTGCTCTTCCAAAAAAAGTGGGAAACATTGCCAGCCACCTTTTGTTATTTGCATATTGGCTGTCAACTATGAATGCCCCGGCTCGATCAATTAGTGTCCAGGGGTTATTAACATAATTCTTTTTATATTTCTGGCAGTTAAACTTTACCTGGAATACTTGAAAACGCCTTACTTCATCTTTGTACGGGACACATTAAGCTACGTGGCTCTTCTTGGTCTTCACTACGCTTTCTGCCTGTCGCCCTCAAGCCTAGCGTTCAGCGGATTAGAGTGGAGCATACTTATATTCTTCATGGGTCGCTCTCTAGTGGAGTTTGAGCAGATACGACTTATCATTAAACGCATTAAAGGAAGAAGAGAGAGAGAAAAGGACGAAACTAATTCAAATGTTCTGGAGAAAGCACTCAGCATCTACATCAGGTAAATAATTATATCTTTAAGGACTGCATGTAAAAGATTTCTAATGAGTGGAGCGCACGATTAAGCACTTTTTCGTGGTTCATCTCTATCTTTAGAAGCTTTTAGACAGCAAAAAGACACCATGTTTCAGGGATCCTAAAGAAGACACCACTCTGGGAAAACGTTTGTGTCCACAATAAGAGCGCCTGTACATACCCTTTAGACTTGTAAGCTCTCCTCCAGTTATAACATTCGTCAATGTGAAAAGTAAGGAATCAAGGTTTTTGCGACAATGGCATGGACCCGTTCGAATCCGTCGCGTATTTACGTGTGTGATTACACTGCGTGCTATTTATAATTCGGATGATCCCGATCCTTACACGATTCCCTTTTTTAACTTTTATTTACTTTTCACCTTTTTAATTTGTTTTTCTATATTCTTAATTTTTTTTTTGCCTACATAATCAGTTGTTTGTCACCATTGCAGCTATTCCATTTCATGTTTCATTAATTGATATTTTTTTTCACTCTAGTGACCGTTGGAACAAGATAGACGTAGTCAGTGTTGTAACCTACTTGGTAATATTCGTGCTGAGACTTACGACGTGGATCACATCTGAATCTGTGACAAACAACCGAGCTGTGCTTGTGGCGAGCTACTTGTATAGTTTCAACACCTTATGCATTGCTCTCAGAATTGGTCACTTTGTAGAAACGTTCAAGGGCCTGGGAACAATCCAGATTGCTTTTTGTAACGTTTTTCAGGATGTTTTTACGATAGTTTGGCAGTTTATAGCATCTGTGTTTGCATTTTCCGTTGCTATAACTAAAATATACATGGCAGAAAAATCCTTCCATGCAAGTGCAAGTAATCAACAAAACTTGTAAGTGTGCAAAATTTGTTTTTGTTACTCTTGCCTCGCTAAATGTTATCCTTTAATAATTCTTCTATACACTTCTCTCTTTTATACTACTAGCTTTTGGCTTCATCGTATGTCCTCAAAATGGCCAAATCAGCTTTTTAACCGCTTACTACTATTGATCCTAGACATCTGATGAAAGGCTTTTTCTTCAGGCCGTTGCACGCTCCGTTAATTAAAAAAAAAAGTGATTACGTGATGGCATGGATGGCTACAGTTTGCATATGCAGCACAGCCAGTCGCATATTGTTCAAAACTCAAAAGTGCATTTTCGACGCAAATCTTATCAATGGGATGGATTCTACGCCTGTCGCACTCTTCTATGTAACATGTCTTGAATTGTATCTTCTTAGAAAATGCGAAACTGTGCGACAAACTTGCAAAAAAAAACTGTGAAGCCCCCTTTCCGAGGAAGCATTCACTTATCACACAATCATGAAGTTCGTCATCACGTGATCACTTTTTTTTTTGAATCCCTGAAACAAACCAACGGCGCGTGCAGCGGCCTGAAAAAAGCCATTTCAACAGACGTTTGGCGGGATCCATAGTAGTATAAAGCATTTCTCGTAGCATAAAAAGAAAATGGCTTATGCAGAAATTCAAATTTCCCAAAACGCTTTCCTTTTCAAACTGCACACTGGCATGGTGAACGTATAGAAATTTCTCTAATGTGGAACACATTTGCCATTAAATTCCTCATGAGCAACTTTGTTGGTTTTTTTTACAAAGACGTCATGGTTTAACAAGTTTACAACTAGCCTCAGATAAAATTGGAATCGTATTACACTTTTTAGGGCAGGTTTGCAATATGTTGGGACCCTTCACAGCAGCATCTTCATCTCTGATACTTATCAACATTTACGTTTTTTTTTTATTTTGTTTTCAGGGTCTGTAAGACATCTGGGGTGTCATGGTAAGTGAAAGACAATCTTTGCTTCCTGACTCTAACGCATTACAGTTGCTTGATTCTTATTCAGTTTCCTTACTAGTTGAGATAAAATCATTTAATCGGGAAAGCAAAAATAACAAGAGAACAACCATGCAGCCTGAACAAAGTTAATAGAGGGGAATGGTTGTGAAATCCGACAAAGTTCTTTGTTGTATGTTTTTTTTCGGATTTTTTTGGCCTTGACCGTGCACAGAACACAATAGTTGTTTACTTCTAACTGAAGAACTAATCAATAGAAACGTCTTGGTTACGTAATTCATGCACAGTGAATGCGTGCAAAACGAAAGATTTTTCACGGTCGTGGACCTCCCAACATAAATCTTGTCATATCTTTGTTTACTCATTTGATGTTTGCCTGGTGTCATAACTATTCCCCTCTATTAACTATGGTCTGAATTGATTCCTTGGAGTCACTATTGATGATATCATTTATTCTTGATGTTTGTTTCAGTTTTTGGGAGATTCTTACTCATCTCAGCTGGTCTCTTCTGGAGATAGAACAAGATTCCAATCCTTTAAACTCTGTTGATACTCCCTCAGTAGCTCTTGCTAAGCTGCTCTACGCTGTCTTTCTCTTCATTGCAGTCATTCTTCTTGTAAACATGTTGATAGCCTTGCTATCCCACACTTATCAGCGAGTAAAAGTAAGTACTAATCAAAGTTCAGGTTCGATTAAGTTTCCATTGAATGCATGCTCTTTTGCGCTATTTGTCTTTAAAGTTATATTAAGCCCAGTCATTTTATGGGTACAAAATGTCTTCCCAAAACAACTCTGACACTCCCCCCTCTTTCCCAGGAAGAGGAAGAAGTGTCATTTGGGCACAATTAACCCAAGCTCGAAAGTTCAAGGAACTTATTTTCGAGAGATTTGTAAAACTGTCATCTTTACACTATTTCGTTGGTTTATATATTTGTTCTCTTTAAGGACAACGCGTTGAAGGAGTGGTCATACAAGAAAGCCGTTACTATTCAGACTTATGAATCCTACAATCCAACCCATGCACCTCTTAACATAATATCAGAGTTTTTCTTGTTGCATTGGTGGGATAAAAAAAAGGAAAGAAGAGATAAAAAAAACACCCGTCGACGCCATGATGAGAAGGTAAAGCCAGTAGCAGTGGTTATTTTAGCTTGCAAACTCTTGTGTCCACATTTTTGGATGCAGACTCGTACTAACACGGACTATTATAGAGGCGTTGTCCTGGGATGGCCTCTAGAACTGTTAAATGACGCTATTGAGATTTAAGATTTAGAGCCTTAGCTTAGCAATGCTTTGACTGCTCGATCGATTGGTCAAAGGAAGACCGATAAACAAACATCTGGATCAATTTGTTTATCTACCACTTTTTATTTACTCACTCACACACAGTTAGTTAGACTTACTTAATTAATCATGTTATGACTTATTCTTATAGTTCGCTGCAAGTCTAAATTTGCTTTGTTAATTTTTTTAATAGTCGAAGATGCTTTTTCAACATCTTGAGGCAAAATACTTTGCAAAGCACGGAAACTTGTTCCCAGTTACAGGTAAAAAGTAAATGGCTAGCTGCTAATCTAATTAAGTTGACTAAAATCCAGAGCTTCGCAGTTCACTGGATAGACCCTTTCACATGTTTAATTTTTCGTTTTCTTTCCATAACAGTTAAGATAAATGTGAACAACCACTTTTGAAAACCTCTATCCCGTTAAAATACCCAAAAAATAGGTTTACAAGGCATACTTGTGGGCTTATGCTTAGGTTTTTTTTTTTCCATTCGGTTGGAGATTGTTTTTAAATGTAAGTATCTGGGAGTTGATTTGCCACAAGTGAGAAGGCAATCACTGGAAAGATAAAGGTGTAGAAATAGGAGAATTATGTAACATATATATATTTTTTTTTTCTGGTATCAACATGGGCCAGTCGTTATAACTTTTAAGTGGGAAATTTATTGCAGAATACTGTTTACTTACTTTATCCTCTAATAATAATTAGCTCATAGTCCCTATAGGACATAACACGACAACAATCTCTCTTCAGTTAGCCCCATTTTGTGCAGCATTCGATTCTGTTAAGGTTACTTCCCACCTTCAAGGGCACAAAAAATCGTATTTCAAATCGTAAATCGCGGTAAACGTTCATCTTGGAGCTCGTATTTCATGTTATCTGGTATCGTTTACATCGCGCACTTGACAAATTTGTAAATAGAAGCCGTTTGCGCTTGCTCTCAAGTGGAAAATTCAAAACAGAAAACCGGACCAAGGAAACGAAACAAGCTCAAAGAGGAAGAAAGGACCCATTTCTGTGTAGGAAAGAAAACAAAAACAACTTACTGATTTACTGAATGCCACAAAGGTTCTTTTATAAGCAGCCTGCCTGAGCTGTCGGTACTTTGATTCGTTGTCGCGCTTATCGGTACATTTGCTGGCTTTACTTGTCTTGTGGCGGGTTGTTCTTTTGCGTTTGGCTACTTTGCCCGTTTTAGTGTCTTTATCTTCAATGCGACAGCGAGAGAAGCTGTGGCTCTTGTAGTCCTCGTGTTTATTTTTCTTTTTCTTGAGCAGCAAACTCAGGACTCGAGATTTCAGCGGCATTTATTTTTTTTAGCACCCCAAGAAGTCGAGGCAAATGCGATTGATTATGCTTCAAATCGCTCTTCAAAAGACAAGGCGCGCTAGACGTGCGTGCGTGGTTATGGCCGAGAAACCAATTCAGGTTTAATTTGAAACCCTTTTACACGGACATTTCCTTGAAAAAGGTGGAAAATCTAGACGTGCGTATGAGTATATTGACCGAGTGGCTGGTCCGGACTTGGCTTACTTTTTTGCCATGATTCGTACGTAGATCAAAGACAAACGTTGTCGTAAACATGACTGAATGAGATTGACGCAATCTGGACACCACGGGGTGCGAGATACCATGCAATTGCAAGTGGATATATCTGTCATCTCGACCTTGGTTACCGAACTAGATCATGCCTGATCACAGGGTAAATCGAACTTTGACCTTGGTTAACTTCCTATTATCTCGGGCGACGTTAACAATTTTCCACAAGATAAATATCACGATGCTTTTCATTGCCAACATTTCGATACTGCTGATGCCTGTAAATCAGCGAAGAAAGCTACAGTCAATAATACATTCGGTCCGCAGGCAGCCCAAGTTCACGATGCGAGGAGTTATTTTTATCTCTTCTTTTTTTACTTTTATGCGAACGTTCAGTGAAACGTGACATATATACGGTCGACATATACTATTACATAACGACCGAGTCCGAATACGCGAAACGTGACTCTCGCCTTGCAACATGTGGAGGTGTTGTGTTACAACGGTTTGAATTTATAAAGGTTTGTATGAGGAAAAATGGTAATCGCCATTGTAGCTGAAATTGTGATATTTTGGTGACAAAATTGACTTACCTCAATTCCTTGTTGTCTTTTCTATTGTCATCTCGCTTCTTAGCTCGATCCGAAGCCTTTTAAGCGAGTTATGGATTTTTGGTTTTTCAGTCCAAAGAAACGAAGTTTGCATGCTGAATTTAGGTCTGAGAAAGGTCAAACGGGAAACCACAGCACCGCAAATACCTTTATTTCACCGAACACCGTGGCGTAAAACCCTCAAGATAATCGCCGACTATATGGGGTTATCCAACATATTGCATAATCCCGCAAAAAATTATACGCGAAAATTTTACTAGCGGACTGAATGCAAAAAAAAAAAAAAAAAAAAAAAGAGAATGAAACAAAATGTCCCCGATAATTATCTTTATACCTTTGGATAAGGCATTGCTTATTCCACCGCTACATTTTTCTTGTTGTACAACTCCACGTATAGTTGGTTTGTAGTTGAATATGAGTGAACAATATTCCCGTTTTATCTTTACCTTATTTGGTCATATAATTAACGTAATCAATGAATAACAATCATGTGTTTCCCTTCTGTTCTTTGGCAGATGAAAAGAAACTGGACGAAGTGTATCTGGAAACAGAGAGAAACCGACAAATGCTCACTCAGATTCTTCTCAGAACCGTCAACAATCAGAACTTCGATCTGCGTTCACGGGATATAGACCCACAGGTTAAATATTAAGTATTATCTCTTTCTTAAAAGTAGTAAGTTCTTTTGAGAGGAAATTCAACATTTAAATGAGCGTCCGTGTCTTCATCAACAGTTTACGAATTCGTCGATAATATGTGCTTTCAAAAGCACTGAACTGTGATTTTACCTTCTCAAATACTCTAAGTAACAGGCGTAGACACATGGTGGAATTACTGCTACGGTCGTATATGGAAAACAATCTCAAAGGATAGACATATGAAAAATTGTTAGTCTTATTGTTTTTCCTAGGAATGGGACGTTGATAGAGGTATAAATGTAAACGGCAATGTTTTGACTTGTGAAGGAGTCGAAGATTACAAAACTGAGGCTGATCCAGACAAATGGGTGTTTGGTGCAAGATATACTCATCCACTATGCCCGGAATTTCCTCATTTTGAGGTAAAAATATTTTTTACGAGCTTGTGTCTTGAACGTATGATTCGCACAAAAGACCAAATGTTCCTTGGTTATGACAGAGGGTTAAAAAAGATGAGGAAACTGTCTTATTCACAGGCTGATTGGCTAGCATGAAATCTAAACTTACACCTCTGCAAGCGCCGGGATAAAAATGTACAATTTTTTTTTTTTTTTTTTTTTTCAATCTCGGTTCCTTAGCATGAAAATCTAGCCATTTTAACCATTTAGATGGTCGCGTAATTAGTGTTACATTATAATCGTAGGTTTTGATCTTAGAAGCAGGAATAATGAGGCGGTTGGGAATTGGGATAGTGACGAAATCTTACAGCAAGTCTTTAATGCCTGGCTGGCGGGATGGAACTGTGGGATATCATATTGATCATGGAAAAATCTTCGATGGGAGTCCCATGGGCAAAGAAACAAAAGGTACGATCACTTTTGTAAGTGTAACAATTGATATAGCTGCGAAGGGTCCATTAACCTCATCTTCCTTTGTTAACTTTTGAAAGTCAACTTTTGAAAGTCTCAAAGTAAAGGTAACAAGAGTGCACATAGGAGAAGGAGAACTAAATTTCTGTAAAACTTTTCCACCGGCTCTATTTTTTGTGCGTTCTCACTTGCTAATGCTAGGTTCTACATGTGTATATCAGTAAATTTGTGTTAAATTGTGCATGAAAGAATCCTGAATACTTTTTCACAAGAAAACTAAACTAATAAGGCTATCAAGAATCAAAGCTTTTTAAGCATAACTCTTTCAGTACAGTACTCAAGAGTCACTGGGGCATCACTATGTTTAAGTTTATTTCCCCCATATGCTGCAATAGAGAAGTTTTAAACTGCTTGTGCTAGTCTTTTCAGCTTTATTAAGATAAAAGGATAATGTGGTTTAAGTTTTGTTTTTTGTGCGAATTTTAAATTACAGAAGCATTAGTAATAAAACGTTTCCCCTATACAGGGTATGCAATGGCTTTCCGGGGAGATTTGATTCGTTGCACAGTGGTGTTTAAAGATGCAAAGAAAATGAATGATGCAGAAGTGCGCGTTCCAGTGGTGTTCACACTAAACGACAAGAGAATAGCTCCCGAAGGACCAGAAGAAGAACTTTTTACTCATTACGACCCTAATGGTCAAGGACTCTTCCCATACATCGCCATGATGGATAAAGGATGCTCCGTGTTGGCCAAGGTAACGTTCACTTGTCGTTTACGTCAGTCTGTAGTTACATCAGGATGCTTAAATGATGTTGTGTTTTCGCTTCCATAATATAAACAAAAACGCTTGCTTAATTGTGAAGTCAACCTCATTAACTTGAAATTTGTGCAACATACACCGAATGCAAATATGGCGGACCGCTCGGTTGTCGCCAGGGACGAGTCACATGCAAGCGAGGCTAGTCAGGTTTTGATGTTTTGTTTTGACAGAAAAGTCTTGCTTCGCCGTCGATCTGGTCTGTCCTTGTTTCGCCCTCACTATAAATTGTTGTGTTCCTGAATCCCACCAGAAGGAATTGAAATCTTCCACAGCAGAGAAAGTGTTTTTTTCTTTCTTTTTTTTTCGTTTCCGCGGTCGCCTCTCAGGGAAAACAGACGAAGGAAAGTAGTTCACGATCGCCGAGGGAACTGTAAAAGTTTGTTTGTTCAGGCCGGAAAATCTTAGAAAACGTGTTAGCGACCGCATTTAGCTCCAAGTCGTTCTCATTTGGCTCAAAGCATTCACTGGATACAACGATGGGGGCAGTTGAAGTTCATTCGCTTGGTCATTACACCGTAGTATTTGTTTCGTCCAATTCCGTGCGAGTGGACGCGAAGTCAACTTCTTCCTTTGAGACAGAGGATGTTTTTCAAGAGGAGCTTTTCTTTACTTTGGGGAAGGTACTGGCCATGTAAATCGTGTTGGAACACCACCAGACACCACATAAGCTCGTCATTTATGCGATTTTTCTAAGATCTTCTAATCTGAAATGTAGCGAACAGACTTTAGTTCCTGCGACGATCGTGAACTCCTTTCCTTCGTCTCAACGAATTGGATTGATCCACTATTTTCCCTAAGCTTAAGAGGCCAACGGTGGAAAATTTATATCCCTTCTCGTGGCGTTCAGAAACACAGCAGCTCGTAGCCACAGCTAAATAAAACAGACCAGATCGACGACGAAGCAAGACTTTTCTGGGGAAGCATTGGCAAAACAAAACATCAAAGCCTGACTAGTCTCGCTTTCATGCGACTCGTCCCGGGCGCCGACCGAGTGGTCCGCCATATTTGCATTCGGTGTATTATGTTGGTTTTTTTTTATATATATTTTTGCCTTATTTTATTTTGGGCTATTTAAGATGTTTCAAAATGCCACTACGCGCACCATGTTCTCGTTCAAGTATGGGGCCCATCACACAAAGCTTATATTAATTTCATCAGTTCTTTAGCAAACGTTTAGCAGTATTCCATGTCTTTATAGATAAAACAAAATGTTTACCCAAGCAGTGAAAGATCATAATGCACTTCTCGACCTTCCTTACCTTTTAAGCCATAATTTGGTCCCACAGAAAAAAACAAGTGGTGTTATTTTACTCGGTAAATTAATAGCTCAGTTTTACCATATCAAACAGAAGCGACAATGTTTCATTATATTTCAAATGCCGATAATGAAGAGTGGTGATTAAATATAGTTTTCACGAACTTGGACGTGTTTGAAAATATGATCTAAATAGAGTGTTTGAGATATCTCCACAACCGAAACTATTAATTGAATTCTAATTGCTCTTGAGAAGCCTAATTAACTTTATTTCAACACTTCCCGGTATGCTTATTAGTGTTGCATCTCTCTATAAAGTAAGTGAACGACCGGGTTGACAGTATTCGTGCATTTTTTTTCTTAGACGCGTGCGCAGCAAGAGAAAAAACATCATCAATGCTGCCAAGAAGTTAAGCAAATGAAGGAATGCCTAGAAGAAAATAACAAGACACTTAAAGCTCTGTTGGCCAGGATGAATGGTACCGAAGATACTCCATTGTGAACTTAAGTCCCCTAGAATGCTACAGTGATTACGATTCCTCGTGTTAGGACCAAGTTTAAAACTAGTAAAATTATTAATTAGAACTTTTTTATCAGGAGAATGTGTTTAGTGTGCATATATTACAACACTATTCTCGCCGACTCCTCGTAGGGTTACGTTGTGAACCTTAGTCCAGTAAAATGCTATAGTGATTGTGATTCAGTGTCAGGATCAAGTTTAAAACTAGTCAAATTATTAATTAGAACTTTATTACTAGCAGATTGTCTTTAGTGTGCATATATTACAACACTATTCTTGCTAACTCCTCGTGGGCAAAGTGTCAATCAAAGGAGGTTTAATTGCTAGAAAAACTATTTGTCACGTCGACTGCTCAAGGAAGGACTATTTTTTTTTCGTAGTTTTATTTTGAAATGTTCGGTTTCAAACATTTTGCTAGTAATGATATTTGCGATATAAATAGTTGTTTGAGCTCGAAGCGCTTTAACTTTGAGAAAATCGAGAAAAACGATTTTCGCCCCAGCGGTCGCCAAAATGGTCGATCGCAAAGATAAAAAATTAGGCATGTAAACTTTATTTTCTTTTCTTTTCTCGCGTGTAAAGGAGAACCAAAACTTATCGATACTGTTTCTTGAAAGAAAAAGTATTCAGCTATCAGAAACTGGCTATAACTAGACTCGCGCCATTCGAGGATTCGAGGAAAACACAAATGTTTAAAAAACGTCCCGTTGTTTACTCAGGTGATATTCCTAATTTAGGAATAAAATTCAGATATATTTTTCGACATGTGCCATAGCTCCAAATTCCTTGAAACTTTGCCTTTGGAACACTTTTATGTTGTTGTAAAACATTTTTTTTTAAATCAGTTTGGGTTATTCTTTGAGTGGTCTCTGAGGCCGATTTTACCTAAAACAACACGAAAAGTAAAGATTGGACTGCTGCGTCTTGCTCTGAAGGCAAGCGGGTATAGGCTTTTAAAGGCCTTTAACTGTTAGCTTTTTTGTATTGAACACTTTCATGTTGTTTTAAAACATGTATGAAAATCAGCTTGGGTTATTCTTCAAGGGGTTTTTCAGGGGCCGCTGAAATAACCAGATTTTAACGAAAACATCCGCAAAAAGGGCCGTCGATAAAACCAGCAATCCTGCCAAAAACGTTGGGACACCAATTAAGCTCTCCCGGCCTCCTTCCACTTACAATGTTGATAACCAGCTGATTTTCTCCCTTTTTTGACAAAAAAATACGACATTTTATTGATTAGAGGGGATCGGGGATACGTGATCCAGCTCAAGTGTTCCAACTACGTTTGTCTCGGATTGTCTGAAAGAGATATGCAAGGAGTTTCCAGTGAAGGTAACGCCAGCGATTGTCACGGCGTCATGATATTTTAGAATCGATTTCGGCTCAATTCTTTCTTTGTGTCTGAAAATTAGACAGAATTTTTCTACATTAATCTATATTAAGGCTCGGAAATACAACCCGGCGTGAAATATGTATAGGTAATCAAGTGATTTCGAGTGCAATCAGGAATAAATAAGCACAAGTAAATTTTTCTAAGACCACAAAAAATTGCACGAGTCCGTAGGGCGAGTGCAATTTGTAGTCTTTGAAAAATTTGCGAGTGCTTATTTATTCCAAATTGCATGAGAAAACTCATTTGATTACTTGTTAATAATATACAAGTGACAATTTCTGTCACGCTTCAGTATTTTACGTGACAAATGAAGGGTCAAGCTACTTCAGCTTTAATGGATGAAAATTTGTCATGTGAATTCAAGCGTAAAATTTCATTCACTCTCTCCAAGTCATGTATGAAAACTGAGCAGGTTCTTTTAACCGTGAAAAGCAGTCTTTTTTCACAGTTGAATTGACGAACGTGACCCGAAAGTAAAAGAAAACCTCCCTGCGGTTTTGATGCGGCCTTCTTTACAACTGTTTTTCGAGTGGTCGAAAAACTCTGTGCCGTGTTCAAGTTTATCTTCGCCGAGAAGAAACTCTTCAACCTAGCACTAGTTGCCTTAACTAAAATGCTGAGAAACAAAGCTAAAATCTACCAAGAAACAGATTTTCTTAGCACCGAAGGACATTTATTAACTTCATCTGGTTGCTTCCTGACTTTAACTTCTTCGCTGGACGTTGTTCAGGTTAGATTTGCGTTTGTCGCGTTTTGTTTGTGAGCTATCTTACCTAATCTCTAAACTTTGTTCTTTCGCAAAAGTAGAATGGTTGCACCTTTCGTCTTCAAAATTAAGACGTGGCAGGTTCTTAGGACATCTAGTTGGGTTCCTCTTCGCGTTTTGCTTCGTATTTACCGACAGAATTTTAGAATTGACTTTCTCAACTGGGATTTTCTCATGCCGTCGCGATCGGCTCCGGCATTTCAATTCAGCCAACTCAAGTTTAACTTATATTTTTCTTCTCGTGGATTTTGTGTATATTTCTTATCTGACACACTTCGCGATAACTAGTTTGGCAATTTTTGCTGGGCTTTGTATTTTGCTTTGTTATGAGGTCTTTGCATTAAAATTTAGGTAAAGAGTTTCAATCTCCGTCTCATTTTTGTCCGCCATTTTGTTTGTCCTGGCTCAATTTTGTCGGAGTTGTCAATCATTTTTGATTTCACCGTTTTGGACTCAATTTCACCGTTTTGCACTCAATTTCACTTTTTTGCACTAATCACTGATTTGGGATTAATTGACGTCTTCTCAGCCAATCAGACCGCAGAAATTGTTGCTTGTATATTATTAGACGTGTAATCGCCTGCAGTAAAATGAAATTTGCGATTTGCTTCAAGCAAATGGCATTTAAGGGTATGTTAGAGCAAAGGTGACTATTAAAAGGGATTGAACACTAACGTTGAGCCAGTCGTCGCACATGATGAAAAATCGAAATTTTTCATATTCCTCCTAGAGATTTTTAAACCCGCCAAAAAATCCCAAATTCGTTACGGCCCTACCTCTGGTCAAAAACACGCAAAATTTTGTGACTAATAGGACAATCACATGACTTTTGGAGGGCATGTAGTTTATTTGTGGCCCGAGTAGCGCAAATGATACTACGGGGGACACAAATAAACTATATGCTCGAGAAAAGTCATTTGATTATCATTATTATCAATACACCTTAATCCAAAATGGCAGCCAGTTTATTATTCTTTTGTTTACATGGTAAATAGCCCTTTTTGCCTCGTCAACATGTACAAAGTACAAAAGAATTTTGCCGTGAAAATGAGGCAGAGAGGGCTAATTAACACGCAAACAAACGAATAATAAATTGGCCGCCATTTTGGAATAAGGTGTATGCACAAGGCCAAATCGTACATATTCATTTAAATTAATGAGAAAAACATGTTTAACAGAGATGTAGCATGAAACTATGATATAGAAAGTTGTTACTACAATACGATCAGCTAAACAAGAGCCAAATAAAATTCCTTTCAGTTTACAATAAAAGTCAAATATAATCTATTTTTAAAAGATTAGTAACAATGATTAGCAAAAATCAAATGAATGCCTTGTAAGCTCCCGCCATCCCTCTCTGCCACGGCGAGCAAAATGAAAATACAACGAAAACCAAACACACTAAACTAACTTCTCCACATCTTTCCAAACGCCGTCCTTGTTCTGCGCTTCCATGCGATATCAATTCAATTTCTACCTGTCTCCTGACTGAAGAGATGATTTGTGTTCTGGTTTCGCATCGTTTTCTTTGGTAAATAGCTTGGCCTTCGCTTCAAACATTTTGTTGGCAGACATGAATTCGCTGTCTTGCAAAATTTATATGTTTCGGTTGAGTGCAGCACAGTTTAGATAGCGATGAATAGCCGCTCAAATTCCAGTCAATACACTTGGCCTTTCTCTGTTTTCCCTTTTCTGTATTTTCCCTTTAGCGAAGAACTTTCGCAGAATTTCACTTAAATCCGTTGGACTTACTGTTTTGAGACCCACTGTTATTTTTCTTTTCTCACACCATTTCTCGAGCTTTCTTACTCCCCGCTCAGTTGTTTTCTTAGTGTTTTTCGCTTGAACTTTTTGCTCAATTTCATCCAGTTGCTCGTTGTCTAAGTACAAGTTTCAACTAGAAAAAAGCTGAAAATTTGGGACTTCAAAATCTCCAAACGTCAAACGTTCACTACAGAACCACAAAGTGAGCAAGTGCAAACTCATTCACAAAAATTCGCGCCAACTATAGTATTGAAATGGTATCCTTAGGATCTCATTGGCCGAGCGAAGTTGTTTGACATCTCAGCAGCCAATCACAATCAGTGTTAGAGATTACCCTTATAAATTAGTTGGTAAAGATTACTCTTATTGAGCGGTTGACGTTAGAGATCACTCTTATTAATCAGTTGGTTGTAAAAGTACCCTTACTGATCAGTTGGTGGTAAAGATTACCCTTATTGATCGGTTGGTGGTAAAGATTACTCTTGTTGATCGATTGGTAAAGATTACCCTTATACCTATGTTGCTTGTAAACATTACACTTATTGATCGGATGGTGATAAAGATTACCCTTAAAGATTACTCCGTGGTAAAGATAACCGTTATAGATCGGTTGGCGTAAAGATTACTTTTATTTATCGTTGGGTGGTAAAGATCACTTTTGTTGATTGGTTGGTGGTAAAGATTACCCTCTCAGATATGCTGGTGGTAAACAGTACCCATACTGATCAGTGGGTGGTAAATATCACCCTTATTGATTGGTTGAGGAGAAAGATCGGTTGGAGGTAGAGATTACTGTTGTCTATCAGTTGGTAAAGATTACCCTTATTAATCGCTCGCCCAAAGCACAGGGGACCCGAACACTGTATCAGCAATAACATAATTTTTTACATTCATGTAAAATAAATGTACTGTTATTTACCTGCGTTCCTGGGTCTTTTTGAGCCGTTTCGAAGGAATTTGACTAGAAGCAAAGGCAGTTTACATTTCAAATATCATCTTGTCTATGCCTCTAACGTAAATCTTCGAATTAGCGCCCGGGTGCTTATTTCAAATTTAGAAGAAGACGGGGGGCGCTTATTCGAGAAGGGCGTTTTTTCGAGGGGGTGGGAGGTTATTTAATTTCTCCCAAATCGTGGCCTAAAGTATAAATCGCGGCACCGTTAGTACTTAACGTGTTTAACGTGCTCACTTAACGTGTTCACAAACTGAAACAATGTACAAATCTAATACTACATGAGGAAAACTAAACATCCTTTGTTGTCTCATTACTCGTCCACAAAATCGGGGGGAGGGGAGGGGGGCGCTTATTCGAAGGGGGGCGCTTATTTTAAATTTTGGCCCATAGGAGGGGCGCTTATTCGAAGGGGGGCGCTAATTCGAGGATTTACGGTATCTTCGTTAACTATTAACTCTCATGGGGCGAGTTTTCACTATCTTCATTAAAGGGGCTAGCTCACGCTATTTTAGGTAATTTCGTTTCATTTTGTTAATTATGAGCTCTAAACGTCAAATTGGCAGAGCAAAAGTCCTTCATTTGCAAAATCACGGCCACATAACAACTGAGAATGATTTTTCAGCTGTGTAAATGACATTTTGATATAAACTGATATAAATTTGAAAAAAGGTGGGCCAACGTTTTTCAAATTTACCCAAATGCAATCCATTTTAATCCTCTCCAGTTTTGTCTATCCACGTCCCTTCTTGGCTTTCCTGTGTTTTGTTTGCGATCTTCTACAGTTTTGAGCCGTTTTTGTGATAGTTTAGTTAATTCTATGGCCATTTGATCAGTGCTGAAATTGCCTAAAATTGCGTGACCTAGCCCCTTTAATTTTTAACTCTCATTGGGGGAGAGATTCTCAGGTCTCATCACTTCCTCAAACTTCCTCAAAATATAATCGACGACTATATGGGATTATGCAATAATCGCATAATCTCACATAAACGTTCGTGCGAAAATGTGAAAAAGTGAAGGAGTGATGGAGTGAAATCGTTACACCACCGCAACTTGGAAAATAATATTTTCCACGTTAAAAACAAACCAAAGAGTGACATGGTTCATTCAGCATTTTCAGTTGCAAATCAAGTGACCGAAAACTTTCTACCAAATACCAGATCGAGAGGTCAAATGTTTGAGCTGAAGTAATAAATCTATTTCATTTAATCTGAAAATTTCATTGCAAAAGATAAACTGGGAAAAATGTTACCTTAAAATCTCCTGTAGTGTAAATATCTTAATCGTAATTGTATTGAAAATGTCATTGCAAGCAAAATGCCTAAAACCGAACATTTCAAAATAAAACTCAATTAAAAAATGATCCTTCATATAACAGCCGCGCCAATTTGTTTTTCCAGCATTAAACTTCCTTTGATTGACATTTTGCCCACGAGGAGTCGGTGACAATAGTGTTGTAATATATGCACAGTAAACACATTCTCCTGATAGAAAAGTTCCAATTAGTAATTTGACTAATTAAACTTGGTCCTGACACTAGGAAACGCAATCTTTATAGCATTATACGCGACTAAGGTTCACAATGTAACCCTACGACGAATCATCGAGAATAGTGTTGTAATATATGTACACTAAACATATTCTCCTGATAAAAAAAGTTCTGATTAATAATTTGACTAGTTTTTAACTTGGTCCTGACACGAGGAGTCGTAATCACTGTAGCATTCTAGGGGACTTAAGTTCACAATGGAGTATCTTCGGTACCATTCAACCTGGCCAACAGAGCTTTAAGTGTCTTGTTATTTTCCTCTAGGCATTCCTTCATTTGTTTAACTTCTTGGCAAACATCTGCAAGGGTAGTTTTCAGATTTTGGTGTTCTTGGTAGATGTTCTTTAAGCTAGTGTCCAAATTTTGATAACCTTTTTCCTCTTGCTGCCCACTCATCTAAGAAAAAATAAAAGAATACTGTCAGCCCGGTTGTTCCCTTACTAATACAGAGATGCAAAACCAGTAAACATGTCGGCGAGTGTTAAAATAAAGTTCACTAGGCTTGCCAAAAGCAATAATAATTCTATTAATAGTCTCAGTTGAGGAGATATCTCAAACACTCAAGACAGTCTTACATCATATTTCCAAACACATCGAAGTCACCAAAAATATTTATTCCGCTGCGCTTCGTATTCACCACTCCTAATTATTGGTGTTTGAAATAGAGTGAAACATTGTCTCTCGTGCTTGGTATGATAAAAGCCATTGATTTACCGAGAAAGATGTAACAGAACTGGAAATTCCGTGGGTCCAGATTATGGCATAACAGGTAAACGTAAAGAAGTGCATTAAGATCTTTCATTGCCTGGCTAAACTTTTCGTTTTTTATCGATAAAGACCTTCACAAGAAGGGACGTCGAACAAGGCAAAAGTTTGCTGAGGAACTGAAAGTAATTTAAGCTTTGAGTGAGCCCCGTACTTGAAAGAGACCATGGTGCGTGTAGCGGCATTTTGATACATCTTAAACAGACAGAAAATGAGGCAAAAATAAAAACAAAATTGATAACATTGAATAAATATTAATATTGGATAAGCTACTGAGGTTGATCTCACAATAAAGCAAGCATTATTTCATACTGAGAAAACGAAAACACAACATCTTAAGCGCCATGTTGTAACTACGGAAATAAATGACAAGTGAACGTTACCTTAGCCAACACGGAGCATCCTTTATCCATCATGCCAATGTATGGGAAGAGTCCTTGACCATTAGGGTTGTAATAGGTAAAAAGTTCACCTCCTTGTCCTTCGGGAGTTATCCTCTTGTCGTTCAGTGTGAACACCACTGGAACTCGTACCCTTGTATTGCTGATTTTCTTTGCATCTTTAAACACCACTGTGCAACGAATCAAATCTCCCCGGAAAGCCATAGCATACCCTACATAGGTAAAGGTAAAAGGTCAGGTTTGCATATGAGCCAAGTGGTCCATCAGGGCAGGCGCCGTTTCTGTAGCATGAAGTGACTAGGAATATTTCTAACCAACGCACCCCCCCCCCCCCCTCCCCCCGCCCTGGATGCGATGCTAGTCCATCACAGAGGTACCTCCAGCATTTAATTCACCGGTACCCATTTATAGACCAGGGTGGAGAGAGTCACTGTAAGAGTTAAGTGTCTTGCCCAAGAGCAAAACAATGTCCCCCGCCAGGGCTCGAACTCGGACCGCTCGAGCACACTAACCATGAGGCCACCGCGCCTCAGTCACATAACCTGTATAGGGGTATAGTTTTGTTACGAATGCTTCTGTATTAATTCGCATAAAAAGACTGAAATTGAGATCATACTATCTGCTTATCTTAATAAAGCGGAAAAGACTAGCTCATAATAAAACAAAGAAATAAACAACCTATACAAAAGCAGTTTTGAAAACTTCTTTATTCGAGCATGAGGGGAAAAAAATTAAACATAGTGTCCCAGTGACTCTTGAGTATTGTGTTGAAAGAGTTACGCTTGGAGATCTTTAATTCTAAATAACCTTTTAAGTTTAAAATTTTTACTGTAAAGAAGTACTCAGAATCCGTTCATTACATGCACAATTCAGCATAATTTTAAAGATATACACATGTAGAACCTAGCGCTATTAAGCGAGAACGCACCAAACATTTAGCAGGCGGAAGAGAGTTACAGAAAATAATTTAGTTCTCCTATTCCGATTATGCACTCTAAATTACCTTTCCTTTGAGACTTCGTTGAGACTTTCAAAAGTTAGCAAAGGAAAACGAGGTTGATGGGCGCTTAGCAGCTATATCAATTGTTATACTTAAAAAAGTAAACGTACCTTTTGTTTCTTTGCCCGTGGGACTCCCATCGAAGACTTTTCCATGATCAATATGATATCCTACAGTTCCATCCCGCCAGCCAGGCATTAAAGACTTGCTATAAGATTCCATCACCACTCCGATTCCTAGCCGCCTCATTATTCCTGCTTCTAAGATCAAAACCTACAATAATAATGTAACACACAATGTAAAGGGCTAAAATGGCTAGATTTTCATACTAAGGTCAGTGCCGAGATTGAAAAACTAATGCTTTGTACCAGTTTTGGTTCGTTTTCTGATACCCTATCAGCCCGTGCGTAAATAGTGTACACATCTTTTTGAAACCTCCGTCATAAGTAACGTAGATCTCTACGACTCATACGTTCAATACACTAACTTCAAAGCTCGTAGGCAAATTTTTTTTACCTCAAAATGAGGAAATTTCGGGCACAAACGATGAGTATATCTTGCACCAAACACCCATTTATCTGGATCAGCCTCAGTTTTGTAATCTTCAACTCCTTCACAAGTCAAAACATTGCCGTGTACATTGATACCTGTTACAATGTCCCATGCCTAGGAGAAACGATTTTGATGATTAAAAAAAATAATCGCAACAATTTCTCGTTAAGCCACCCTTCAAGGTCGACTTTGCATAAGAAGGCAGGAGCAATCTCAGCATGTGTATACATGTAGGTTTTCTAGTTCTATCATTTGAGAAAGGTCATTGCCTTTACATGTTAAAGCAGCAAATATTTTGAAGTATTCTGACCTAACCTTCGGTGGGAAGTCACAGACCCTCTTTAAGGTTACCTTATACCTTTAGAGGTGTCCTGCGTCCAAGCGATGTAGCGCGTCCGGTTTTAACTGTAGATATCTAAACCCCTGTCAAATTAAAGAGCTACATCTAGTTATCAAACTTTACGAAGAATTTTAGTCCGAAAAGACCGACGATAAATATACTTATTTAACCTGTGGGTTAATTCTCCGTGAAGTAATATCGAAGCTCTGATTGTTGACTGTTCTGAGAAGAATCTGACTGAGCATTTGTCTGTTTTTCTCTGTTTCCTGATATACTTCGTCCAGTTTCTTTTCATCTGCCAATAAATGGAAGAGAAATTGTTGTCCATTTATATTACATAAAATATGAAAGTTATATGGACAAATAATGTAAAGGAACTACTCTTTGATGTGCTACAATAACTATATTGAAGTCTCACAACTGATACAGAGGTTTTTTTAAATTAACATAGTTTATTAATAATAGTATTCTAGTCGCTTATACACATGTACATTACACTGTTACTTTGTTTTCGGTTACCTGTAGATTTTGCTATTGTTTATTTGTACCTTTTGTAATTTTGTTGTAAATTATAATTACTTTTTTTCTTTCTTTCTTTCCTTTTTAATATAAACTCTAGCCTCCGCCTCGACTAGTTCTGGAACTAGTTGTGCGGTGGGTGGGGGGGAAAACAATTGTAACTGTATGCAAAACAATAAAATTAAAGTTCAAGTTCAAAGTGAAGAGAAAATGGTAATATAGTCCATTGTCATATCCTTTGTGTGGAGCTGTACAACAAGAAAAAACGGTTGTGGTGGAATAATCGGTACCTTATCCAAAGGCATAACGATCATTGTTGGAGCCATCTTGTTTCATTTTTGTTTTTGTTTTTTTTTTTTTTGCTTTATTCCGCTCGTAAATTTTCGCACGTTTGAATTTATGTATGACTTGTCTTCTATGTGCTACAGGTCTGCAAAAGTTCTCTTTCATATTCGTCTTGTTTATAGCCAACTGTTGCGGACAAAAAACGAAAACTTTAAAGAGGAATTGAAAACTATCCAGTGAACTGCGAAGCTGTGGATTTTAATCAACTAAGATAAGCAGTTAACCATTTACTTTTTACCTGTCACTGGGAACAAATTCCCGTGCTTTGCAAAGTATTTTGCCTCAAGATGTTGAAAAAGCGTCTTCGACTGAAAAAAATTATCAAGGCAAATTTAGACTTGTAGCGAACCACACAGATAAATCATGAACAAATAATTAAATAGGTATACATGTAAATGAATGAGAAGAAATAATGGTATAGTTGAATAAATTGATCCCTATGGCGTTTTTTTCTTTGACCAATCGATCGAGACAGTTAAAGCAGTGGAAAAACCCTATATTGTAAACCTCAGCAACGTCATTCACTAGTTATGCACGCCATTCCAGGATAGCATGCAGTGTAGGCGTTATTTTGGAGCGGAACGCTACATAAACCAGGTTTTCGATGCCGCCATCTTGAATTGTACGTGGATGCCTGTAATCCTCCACAGTTACCAAATCCAAGATGGCGGCCTAATGCGAAAATGTGTACTCACGCGCCCAAAATACGCCTGCAGTGCAGGCTATTCTAGGGCAGCGCCTCTATAAGACAGAAGTCTGTGTTAGTATTATAGTCTGCATCTAAAGCTACGCACACATAATATTTTGCAAGCTAACTAATGGTACAAAGAAGCTATTGTTACCAGTTTGACCCTCGCAGCATGGGGTTGGCGGCTTCCTCTTCTTTCTCTTCTTTCTCTTCTTTTCTTCTTCTCATTCCACCAGTGCAACAAGAAAAACTCTGATACTATATTAAGAGGTGCATGGATTGGATTGTAGGATTCATACGTCTGAATAGTAACAGCTTTTTTGTACGACCACTCCTTCAGCGAGTTGTCCTTAAAGAGAAGAAATATATAAACCAATCATTAAGTCTAAAGATGACAGGTCAACAAATCTCTCAAAAATCAGTCTTGAGCTTTCGAGCTTGAGGTAATAATGCCCAATCTGGATGGATATTTCTTTCTGGGAAAGATGAAGTAGAGCCAACGGGTGTTGGAGCGTGTTTCACCCATAGAATAATGGGGTTAGAGTTACTCTACAGAGATATTACGTAAAATACTGATGAATTTAAGGGAAACTACGTCGAACCTTAAATTATAAAATCGTGCTTTTATTAGCCCGGCCCGCGAAAACATTCGTTCTACTTCGCTCCCCACCGCACTCGGAGCGGGGAGTGAGGAACGACGGCTGTTTTCGCAGGTTATGTTTTCGGCATCACTTACTTTTACTCGCTGATAAGTGTGGGATAACAAGGCTATCAACATGTTTACAAGAAGAATGACTGCAATGAAGAGAAAGACAGCGTAGAACAGCTTAGCAATAGTTTCTGAAGGAGTATCAACAGAGTTTAAAGGATTGAATTCTTGTTCTATCTCCAGAAGAGACCAGCTGAGATGTGTGAGAATCTCCCACCAACTGAAACAAACATCAAGAAGAAATGATATCATCAATAGTGACTCCAAGGAATCAATTCAGACCATAGTTAATAGAGAGTGAATTGTTATCAAGCCCGGCAAACATTAAATGAGCAAACAAAGATGCCGGGATTTATGTTAGAAGGTCCACGACCATGCCCAATCTTTTTGTTTTGCACGCATTCACTATGCATAAATTACGTAACCAAAACGTTTCTATTGGTTAGTTCCTCAGTTGGAAGTATAAACAAACAACTATTGTTTTCTGTGCACGGTCAAGGTAAAAAAAACGAACAAAAACGTACAACAAAGAACTTTGTCGGATTTGAAAACCATTCCCCTCTATTAACTTTGTTCAGACTGCATGATTCTTCAATTGTTATCTTTACTTTCCCGATTAAATGGGTTGATTTTAAGCAGTAAGTAAACTGAATAAGAATCAAGCAACTGTAATGTGTTATAGTCAGGAAACAAAGATTGCCTTACACTTACCATAATACTCCAGATGTCTTACAGGCACTGAAACCAAAACACGTAAATGTTGATAAGTATCAGAGATGAAGATGCTGCTGTAAAGGGTCCCAACATATTGCAAACCTGCACTAAAAAGTGTAATACAATTGTAATTTTATCTGAGGCTACTTGCAAACTTGTTAAACCATGAAGCCGTTGTTAAAAAACCAATAAAGTTGCTCCAAAGGAATTTAAAGGCAAAAATGTTCTACATTAGAGAAATTTCTATGCGTTCACCATGGCAGTGTACATTTTAAAAAGGAAATTTCAGCCTCTGCATAAACTATTTTCTATTAATCCACAAGAAAATGCTTTATATTATTAAGCGGTTAAAAAGCTGATTATGCCATATTTTGGACTTGAGATGGAACGCAAAGCTAGCAGAATAAAAACTGAAGGAAGTGCATAACAAAATTATTAAAGAATAACATTTAGCAAGACAAGAGTAACAAAGACAAATTTGGTACACTTACAGGTTTTGTTGATTACTTGCACTTGCATGGAAGGATTTTTCTGCCATATATATTTTAGTTATGGCAACGGAAAATGCCAACACAGCTGCTATAAACTGCCAAACTATCGTAAAAACATCCTGTAGAACGTTAAACAGAGCAATCTGGATTGTTCCAAGGCCTTTGAACGTTTCTATCACGTGACTAATTCTCAGAGTAAGGCATAAGGTGTTGAAACTGTACAGGTAACCGGCGACAAGCACAGCTCGGTTGGTTTTGACCGATTCAGATGTGATCCAGGTCGTAAGTCTCAGCACGAATATTACCAAGTAAGTTAGAACACTGAATACGTCCAACCTGTTCCAGCGGTCGCTAAAGTGAAGAAAAAAATATCTATCAATTTAAGGGCCTCTACAGACTAGACATTTAGTTGTCAACAAGTATTTGTCATCGACAGCTAAATGTTATCGACAAATAAATGTTATCGACAACTAATTGTGTCCGATGCTAACATTCCACACATTGGAGTGTTAGTTGTCGATAAACTTGTCGATAACATTTAGTTGTCGATACTGCAAATAGTTGTCGGTTTATGTGTTGCCGTGTGTCAGTTCAGTAAAAGATCACAAATGACGTCAAAGTGTGGTAAGAAGACAAAAGTGACACACGAGGCGATAGCTGAGCGTGTCATCACTGATGTTCTTACCATGTTTTTACAAATATACTTACCTGATGTAGCTGCATAGTGCTTTCCGCAGAACATTTGAATTAGTTTCGTCCTTTCCACTCTTCCTTCTTTCTTTAATGCGGTTAACGGTAAGTCGTATCTGTCGATATTCCACAAGAGAACGACCCATGAAGAATATAAGTATGCTCCACTCTAATCCGCTGAACGCTAGCCTTGATGGCGTCAGGCAGAAAGCGTAGTGTAGAACAACAAGAGCCAAGTAGCTCAATGCGTCCCGTACAAATATGAAGTAAGGTGTTTTCAAGTATTTCAGGTAATAAGCTGCCAGAAATATAACAAATTCTGTTAACTACCTCTGGATAACAATTTAATCGGAACGCATTCATAAATTAAAGCATTGTTGAGTTCACAGACAAATACCCCAAATGAAAGAAAAAGCGGCAATAACTTAAGGTGGCCGGCAACGCTTTCAAGGGATTTCGCGCACTTGCACTTTGAGGAATAAATTGCACCAATCAGATGATTCCACACAGATGGCATTAATTAAATACCCATTCAATAGCGAGAAAAAGGGGTTATTTCCAGGACGGAACAGAACCTGGTAATGACATCTTTAATTTTAGTTTTAAGTGTTTATAGTTTAAAAACCAGCATAGTGACCCACATTTTTCATTATTGCGTTTTGATCAACATGTTAAAATAAAACTTTTTACAAAGCCAAAGTAAAAGTTGGGCCAGAGTCACCTTTAATTTTTCCAAGTAGGGGTACATACATAGATCTAATGTAAAAGTAAACTTGAGGTTTGTACGAAAACTATTTACCTGCAAAAAGAGAATACACTTCTAAATATGACACAATGTAAAATGTGATTGGTGCGAAAACCATGTCAAACAGACACCAAATGTGTAAAAAGAACCATGTCCACTTTCCAAGGTCTTTCTTCATTAAGAAGCGACCACGCCATTTACGAGTCATCTCCGAATGAACAACTGGATGAGTAAAAAACTGAAAGAAGAAAGTGTCAAAAATAGTAGACAAAATAACACAAAGTAATTTTTTTAAAAGCATTCACTTGTAAAGCATCCGTTGTCACCAACATTTTCTCTCTTATCGTTTTACTTTCTACGATTTTTGTCTTTAAATGCGCTCGTACGTCTCCCACCAATGTGACCCGGGATCGATTCCGGCCCGGTGTCATATGTGGGTTGAATTTGTTGTTGGCTCTCACCTTGCTCCGAGGGTTATTCTCCGGGTTCTCCGGTTTTCCTCCCTCTTGAAAAACCAACATTTCCAAATTCCAATTCCATCAGCATAAAAACCAGCTAGGGCTTATGTGGTTTCCCCTCTAAATATTGCAATTTATCAGTATAATTTATCATTATTATTATTATTATTTATTATGATGTGTTGCACATGTTGCAAATTTCGTTTCATCTTTTTCCCCAAATCTCTGCTCTCCTAGGTATCAAAATTCATGACGACTTTTATTACAGCCTGGTATAAAAAATTATCGTAGTTCACGCGATTATCTGATAAAATAAGTTCATTTCACTTTTGACATTACCTTTTTCTGTTTCAAGTCAATGGCTTCGTCCAAGATATCATCAAGAATAAAATAACCGAAGCCCTCTCGCTGTAACTGATCAGATTGCATTGGATCCAGCAGGCGAGTAGTAAAGTCCTCCACAGAGTTAGCAAGCTTATTGAACATCTCTCCCTCGGATCCTTTACATTTTGCCAAGCTACGAAGACGGTAATTTACCTAAAAGTCATTTAACAGAACACACATACATCAACTTTATTTGAGCGTCAGAAATCTTAAATCAAGCTTGAAAGAAGGCAAGATAAAAAGTGAACAATTTTTGACTCTTCCCTGGTAAGGTTTTCTCCTCCACAAAAACTCAAGAACGAACGTATATTAATTAATCGATTTATACAAAAGATTATCTCGAGAAAAAACGTTGAGAGCACGGTTTGATGAGTTTTAAGATTTTCGTTATGATATTGCTATGGTGTGAAAAATTACAGCCCGAGTTAACGTTATTGTGACCATGGCATTTCAAAGAAAATCTTTTGCTATAACAGTGGGACAACCGTCTTCGTGTCGGAGCTGTTACTTACCTTCATCCCCATCAACAAGGAATTTGAGACACACTTTGTAAGAGCCTTTGGAGTGATTTTCTTCTCAATAGCGTCAAAGGAGTTCTTCTTGGATAGTAGCTTTTTCATCAGATACTCTTCATTGTGCTCCCTATCTAAACGGAAATATATAATTCATTTCCACAAGTACACGGTAAATGAATTTTGTCGAACTCATTAATGATTCAGCAAATTTAACAAGGGAAATCAAGAACGTGACGGTGATGGATATATGATCTTAATTAGCATGCAGTGGAACCCCGTTAATATGGTCACCAACGGGCCATGAAAATTCCGGGTAGGGTCAAATTTCGTGACCATTCTATTTTAAGTGACGTGTTAACAGATATTTCTGATTGGCTGTATTTTCCATGGCATGGCATAAGATCGATTATAATACCAAATTAAGAGTTTCTGACCGTTGATGCCAATCTAGCTCAGTGGTCACTCGCAATCTGTTGGAAACATAAGCTTTGGCTATCGATCTTTACCAAAAATTATCCAAAAACCCACGAAGAGTCTTTTATGTTTAAGAGATCAGTAACTGGCCTGGGTTTGGCATAAATCAATATCTGAAGTTCAGGTAACGCATCTCCAAACTGATAGAACTTACAACAAGCTTAACTGCTGTTAAGCTTATTGTAAAATTGTGATTAATTTGACAAAATAAGGGCACGAGATCCCCAGACTGCAATCATTTTACTCACCATTATCATTAAGTTCAAAACCTTTGTTGTCCATAACGAACCTATAATACGTTGGAGAGATAAAAAAACAAGTAAATATGTTTCTATTGATAGAAAAATATGTATACATAGTTACAGTGGAACACCGTTAATATGGTCACCAACGGGCCATGAAAATTCTGGGTGGGGTCAAATTTCATGACCATTCTATTTTAAGTGACGTCTTGACAGATATTTCTTAAACTCGTTAATACTTCATCAAGTTAAAACAAAGGAAATCATGACCGTGACGGTGTTTGGATATCTGATCTTAATTAGCATAGATTTTAAGGATTATATTTCTCCGTTTTCTCCTTAGTTTTAATTAGTTTCGATTGCGAAGATACATCAAAGACTCAAGATACTGCTTGACCACATTTGCACACACCTCGAAGCTCGTCAAAAATACTCCGCAGCGCGTCGTATTTTCAACTCTCTTCTCGGTGTTTGGAAATGTGGTCAAACAATGTCTTCCGTGTTAAGTATATTACATCACAATTGGAATTCTAAACAACTGTTCTTTAATAAGCATTAGAAATGCTGGGATCATTTTAAAAAGGTTGAAACTTCAATCAGCACCTACAATATTAACAATGGAAAGATGCACATAACTGGTTCCAGTGGCAGTATTAACGGGGTAAACTTATAAAGGATTATACAGGTTGGAATTTCAGAATGTAGACATTGGCCGTAAAATTGTAAAAGATTATACAGGTTGGGATTTCAGAATGTTGCCGTTGGCCGTATATACGGGATATGGGCGTTTCGTCGGGACAAAAAGACTGGCCGTAAGTGACCGTAAGGTGGGGTTCCACTGCACCCGTCCGATCCAGAAGATCCATTTGTTACAAAAGTTTCATGATTCATTCAAGATTCTATGTGCTATTCTTACGTGTCATGATGTCGTCTTGATTCTTCTTCTCTGTCAGAGGATTCTATTAATAAAAAAAAACATGTCGAGTGAAAATTTCAGTCAGGTTATTATTCTTAATTAAAATGTAAACAGTTAATTCAGGCAAATGTAAGTGCTTTTTGCCCTGGAGGGAGATAGGAATTCTTCTCCTTGGCCTTGTTCAGTCTCCGGTTTCATTCGTTGTGGTTCATGCTTCGATACATCACAATTCTATCTTTCTAATGCCGTTGAACTTGATCTTTAGTAGCAATTTTGACAACAAAAAAAAGTACATCGTGTTTTGCATACCTTCTTCCTCTTCGTCAAAACCTTTGTTATCTTTAGCGTATCTGAAAAAAATAAAAACAAACAATGCAGAAAACACGTGCTCAAATTAATCCATGCAAATCTAATTCGTGATTGGCTCCAGGAGCGAAAATCTCATATAAGGATAGTAGGAGGATACGCCCATTAACAGGCTGCACTCTTCCCTCTCTCACGCTAGAACAAGATAGCCCACAATTTTCCTCGAGCCTCGCTCTCGGAAAACTGTTCGCTCCTCGGAGCAGATAATGTACAGTCCTTTTTGCACTTTCTTAAAGCTAAAGATATAAATAATTGCCTGAAATAACACCAAAAACATTTTCCCCTGGGAACTCAAGAAAATAAATTTCAAAGTTCAGAGAAAATCTGCAATCACAGGTACAATTTTATCATCAATTTTTCATTTCACCAGCACTTTCAAGTGTTTCATATAACTTCAAAATTTGTTTTCGACATTTGGTGTTGTTAGAAATGATTTCTTTTGAGAAGATATTTCAAATAGTTGCACAGAAGTTTTCAATACAATGTAAATAATCTCAGTACGTTTTTGTCCGCTTTTTCTCGAACTTGTGGTGGATTCGTTCTTAATGTTTTGCTAAATTCTTCAAAATTTTCCAGCTATACTCTAATACTCACCCATCTTTACCTCTCTCGTGTAGCTTTTCATGAGAAGTGTCTAATGTAAAAAAGAAAGATTACAAAATAAGAAAAGTTCGATTTTCTTCGCTTCCTTCTTAGCAGCATCTTTTTTATAGGCAAGTTAAGTTAAGTAAATTCATGTAACGTTACTGTGTTAACTTAAAAGTTGTGGACTCACTCGGCTGCGACTCGTGAGTCCACAACGTTTTGACCATTGTGATGACGCGTATCGTTGTCGATAAGAGTACAGACAACGCTAAACCACATTTCGATTTGTTTTTTATCACAATGTCAACGTCAAAGAAACTGTTTTTTCCAGAGCGCGGGCTGAAAAAGGCATTGCGTGACACATTGACGCTTTCATCATTGTCTGGACTCTTATCGACAACGGCAAATTAGCCAATAAGATTGCGAGATTAGTAGCAATTGTGGTACAAATTCTGATTCACAAAGCGAAACGTTTAATGTTAAGATACTAAATATGTGTTTCCATATTTACCAAAATGCTTACCGCCATTAGTCAGAGGAGGCTTGGTGACGCTATGCATTTCCAGATCGTCATCAACTGAAAATAAATCGATCAATTAAATCGTTCATTCTTGTTATTCAGTCAATCTTCAGCAGATAAAGCAAAATGAAATTATAGTTTATCTGATGTGTTTTTCCAGGTAATTACGGGTATTTCTGAAAAGGTCTCTTGCGAGAGGTTGAAATTTCAATAACTTGGGTAGAAGTTATTGAAAGTTATTGAAAGTTAGTTAGTCATTTTCAGAATCAAGTGAAACCAGCCAAATCAGTCGATCGATGGTGTAAAAGTATCAGGTAATTTAAAATATTTTACAGTTTTGCTTTAAGTTATTAGTCGTCCCGAAACGTCAACGTATCATTTCTTCATTCATTCATTCATTCGTTCGTTCGTTCGGTCGGTCGGTCGGTTAGTCAGTCGGTCGATCGTTCATGCATTCGTGTGCTCGTTTGTTATTTATTCATTGAGTTTTTTTTTCTTTTACATTGCTGACCTTCAATCCTGCCACCCTTACTTTAAAGTTCCTTTTGATATTTCATTTACTCACCAGTGACCTGAACATCTTTAATTGACGCAGTCGTTTGATGATGATCATCTGCCATTGCACAGCTGTGATATGACGATGAAACTAAACTGAGTTACACCAATCACCATCATAATATATAATTTCTAGCTTCATCTTACTCTTTGGAGTCTCCTAGTATACGCTAAATCATTACTGCTTGTTTGAAATAGTTCAAAATCTGTACTCCTATTGCAAGTGACTAAAGTAATGTCACACTTACTGCAAGGCTGGCAGATAAAGTATGTTTATTTATTTTACTTGAAAAACTATTAAAATTGAACTTTTATGAAATTTCATGGTCCCATATTCTTTATGATGTCTGTTTGCATTGAAAACTGATAATTTAAGCTAATTGTCAAGCCACGTTCGTTAAACATAAAGACAACCACAAGCGTCTTTATTTCAGTTTTAAAACTGAGACGTGACCGTAGGAAGCCCATCTGATAAAACAAAATTAAATTAGCAACAACACACAATTCACTTCTTTTAGTTTTGTTCGAGGCTGGTAAGGGCGCCGGCTTGAAATCCGGAGGTCGCGGGTTCAAGCTCCGCTCAGACCACTAAGCTGGAGTTGTTTCCCGGTAGACCCTAGTTCAACTCCTCTCTCATGTTTGTAAATAGCAAACTCGTCTGCCTCCCGCCAGTTCAGATTTTTCAGTCTATTATCATTAGCCGGTTGATATTCTTGTTTAAGTCTTTGAGTTTAGTGGCATGCCTGTGAACTACTACAAACAACATTTGAAACAACAAAGAACAACATTTTAAACCTAATACACCACAGAGCCTTGGAACAAGCCGACTCTACGCCCATATTGCTTTCTAACTACTTTCACTAACATACAAAGCGTCATAATCTCTATAAATGTTCTTAATTTAAATTGTTTCAGGAGCTATGATCACTTCAGCGTACGTATAGGAAACACTTTTCATCGTGGGTTCGAGTATTTTGACCTCAATGGTCAATCGGTGAACTAAACCGTTTTCGCGTAGCTTTATTTCTTCTATAGCAGCTTTAAATCATGTTTTACTGTAGAAAATATTTAAGAAAAACCTGAGAGGATGGAGCGTTGATTCTGTATTTACAACAATTGTAATCAGCGGGTACGGATGATGACAGTAAGCGATGGAACAAAATAGCATTCAAGACTGACTATCGGTTGTGGCCTGTGTTGCAGCCGTCGTCCCCGAAAGAAAAACTGAATCGGAGAGCAAGCTCTCTCCGATCTGTCCCGTGGTTTATTCTTTCGGGGAGGGCGGTTGTACCAAAGGCTATCAAAAGCACCATAAAGCGGCCTTAATTACGTCTTCCTGTTTTCAACAACAACGTTTTGGAACTGTCACGCTCAATTTGCTTCACGCCATATAGGTTCGCCGGTAATCAAATATTCAGACAAAGAAGGCGTCGTTATAAGCCGATATTTGCCCCCATATCTGCCCTGACACGTTTGCTTTTTTTCCAGGTGATTTTGCTCCGCGATTATGTTCTCAACGCTAACCATTCATGACTCAAGGCAACATGGACATTTTGTAAGTTGCATATCGACAAAGACACTCGACAAACTATTAGACTGCAACGTCGACCGGTTGGAATATTTCGTCGACTTCATCGATATTTGACCCATATCTTTGACCGTTCTCAGCTTTGCAAGGGTAACAAACTGAGCATACGCTTTAAGCGTCCATTAAATCGATTAAGCCTGAGCTGCTCTTTTGAATGGACCATAAATTAGTAGGTTTGCACCCCAAATATTTGTCGTGCTTGTTCTTACAAGTTTACTTCGAGTTTTATACAGTATTAACTGCATGAAGACTGTTTGCAAATTGTCAGTAAATCTAAGCCTTGGTAAATTGTGAACAAAAAAGTTCATGTAGTGTCGGCTTGTTTGCCAATGATATGACTTGAAGTAAATACTAGGGAAATACCTACCCCTTAAAAAAGAATAGCCCATATGTTACGTGACTTGGTCGTGAAATTTGCGTTAAAGAAACCTTGTCTATTATTATGCAATTATTATTTCTACTATGACGTAAAGGAAATGAGCCATAACCACGAGAGGGAAAGGACATACCGTAAAATCAACAACCGTGCGATTGCAAGTTTTAGCACGAAACTTTGCTAAGTGCTTCAAAGAAACACTTGTAAATATTACCGTTTTTTCGACAATCACGTATAGCTAGCAATCAGTTAAGTTTGTTTTACCAACCAAAACCTTTTCAACAATCTCATTGGCTTATTGGCAGTCCATTAACTACTCGTTGTTTTGCCATAACTGCTCGATGAATCTTTTTAAATGAATTCTTAATTACCAATTCGAATTTCGTGTTAAATTTAGATTAAAACATCGCGTGAGCGTTTACAAAGGTTTTTAACTTAGCTGGTAAGCCCTGCTCCTTAAATGTCGTTCTCACCTTTTTCTCCTCACAGTTCGGTCAGATTCAGTCAAATGGCTAAACTATAATCTCGCTTTGAGGTTGGTTATTGACCCAAGGTGCGTTACAACGGAATACCTGTGACGGAGCCTCGCTCTGAGACAACTCATTAAGTGTGTTCAGTGACAGTGGCCTGGACCGAGTTTGATCGGCGAGATCTCTCGCGCCGCGCCCAAGTTTTCGCATCCTCAATTGCTGGTTTTCAGTGTCACGCAATTCAAGATAGATCAAAATAAAAATCAAAACCGGTCAATAGATAAAGTCCAGAATCTGGGAAATGAAAGAAGGTAAATATACAGACTCTCGCCAAAATTCTGGTCACAGCAATTTCTCTTATGCGAGATAGCCAGAGAAATTTTTTACCCAAATTTATAGAGATTTGTATGAAGACGCCATGCTGGTTCCCATCCGTATGAGCACCAACATGGCGGCCGGAAACCAACAGAATCATCTGTCACTGAGTTTTGCTACAAAAGCGTGAATTTATCCCTCGAGGAACTCTAAAACATTAAAATAATACTTTTTCTAAGTCATGAACTGTTCAGATAGCCAAGTTCTCCGAAATAAGTCATTTTTTAACCATCATGGCAGCTCTCAGGCCGTCATGTAAATGCCGCGTCACGCAAAAGCTTAGAAATTCAAGCGTAGTGTATCACAAAACCAAGCACCCATTCGGAGCGAAAATTTGTATGAATATTAGTTTTCAGCTGTTCTTATACATCAGTTAAGTAAAATGTCAGGAAGATCAATAGTTTTGTAGTTCGAATTTTTGTGGCGTCATGTGAAAACCAGCTATATCCGAGAGTTGTGCTGATGCTGTGCCAATCTTACTTGAAAAATTAGAGAAATCAGATAACATGCAATTGATTCATTTACAATTTGCTGACAGGAAACTCAAGCTCCTCGTAGTCAAATTGTTAATTATTCCCTTCATTCTTCACGCTATATGCTGTCCGACTCGTCCCCAGTCACCCTTCCACCTCGCCCCTTGCCGCGCGCTGTATGAAGACAACTGGGAACGAGTCAGGTATGTTGTTTAGAAGAAGAGTCGTTGGTGTTACTTCATTTTCACCTTTAATTCATTTGTTTTTTTTTTCTCGCTATGATGAAATAAAGACCACATTAAAATAATTTAAATAATCTCACTACTTCAACCGTATCAGAGCGAGTCTTGCTATTATTTTTCGCGATTGACTTACCCTATGTAACAAATTCAAGTTGGTACAAACTAAATTCTCCCAGGAACAGCCATAGAAAATTACGGAAAATGTAAAGAGAAATTTAATGGCAATCGCCGGTGATAGTCAGCCTGAAAAAATTAATCTACTCACTACTGGCATTAAACGGTTAACCTATTACGACAAATCTAAACCTGCTTGCAGCCACAATAAATTTACACATGACCTCAGATACCGCTTAAAGGCCAGGCATAATAAATATACAATCCAAATAATGATCCAGAAAAAAAATCTTTCATTAAAATGTTTCATGCTCTCGTTATTCTCTTTAAACAATGAGCACAGTTAATCTCTTGCAAATGGTTATCTCTGATTACAAAAAACACATTATGAATTACCTCCTCCAAACCACCAAAATCTACACTATACACTTTGAAACCCTAAATAATCTGACTGAATTGCGTCCTCTACATCTATGAGCCAATACAAAAAGCTTATTTCTTCCCATTTCTACTAGCCTTACAAATTGGCTTGACATGTCATTTAATTGTAAGTATCTCTGTGCTGAACGAGAAAAACATCTTCTAAACATTGGAAATCAGGACACAAAGAAAATTCGAGGGAAAACAAGACTACCTTCCCAACATGGTGCGTACAACATCAGCAGCAAAGAATCTAAAGGAATTCAAGCTAAGAGTTTAAATCCTCAACGGCGGCAAGAATAGCAACGTTGAATTCCATCAGATCCCTGCATAACGACGCGAAGCTCTGTAACGGGCCTGACATGACCAGAGAGCCGACATTTTTCTCCGCTACCTGCTTGCAATAAAAAGACACCAGACAGTCCAAGTTGTCTTCGTCTGAACTACCAAACGCTTCACCGTCAAGCTTCTCTCTAAAAGCTCGCACGAGAAGGATGGAACGTTCGATCTCCCGACCGGACAGCTTGTCCACGAGCAGTTGAACAGCGGAGTCTCTTGTGAGGGGTTTGTCGTCCAAGTAACTTTTGATGAAGGCGCTGTCCTCCGAGATGGGGTGCTCCAGAACAGAGGACACCTCTCGGCGAAACTCGCTCACCTCCTGTGTTAAATCGTTGACCTGTGAATTGAAGGAATATCAAATAGAAGACTTAACCAGGACGACTTCTAAACGAACAATTTCGACATTCTGAGACACGTGAAAGTTAACTCTGTCAACTCAAAATAAAATGAAATGACGGGAATTTTCCCGTCTTTGTGCACCGTAAATCAGAAAAGCGAGGCTCCAGTCCTATTTTTTCTCACAGCCGTGTTCCAAGGCATTCTCGTTTCGGGATTTTCCCTCTCGCCCGAATAATACGCATGGCCCTTAATCTTATAATCATCTCTATAATGATTGAGATTCTCTCCACACTGTCTCGTAAAGCGAAATGACGTGATTATGATCCTAGCCACAACACTAAGACATACGAACAGAGGTTTTATTCACAATTAAACAGTGAACGCACATCAAGGCAGTTTTCTGATGACTGTAAAGAAGCGACAATCGATCCCATAACAACGACTCACTACAGCACGCAAACAGTCTAATGAACCAGCCAGTTGGCTGTTCACAAAAGCGTATTAAAACATGAGCATAAGTAACTACTTAAGAAGTCAAGGTTGCTGCCTAACGGGCGCCCGGTCGCCTGAGGCGCCTAAGTTACGAGTGCGGGCGACTAAAGTTTTGTTCGAGGAGCCCGAGTGGGTGCCTAAACATGAAGTTTTCATTCCCATGTAATCTGTCCGCTGACTTCAATCTTCTCATGAAACCGGTCAAAGAATCATTCACACAATAAGTTAAACGGAAAACAACAGCTACTCTGGTCCTGTTTTGCTTTTATCGCGAGAAATCTGGTCAAAAACGCGGCAACAAAGTCTCTCTCCACTCACAAAACAGCCGAAAACAGCCATCTTTGAAAATCGCCCTATAATGCGTTGCAAGCTCAGTATTGAATAAATGTACATCATGTATGCCAATGAATTGTGTCTCTGTTGATGCCTTGCTGATTCCGAGTTGCAAAATAACTGCTTTGATAACAAATATTTTTGGAATTGGAGTGATGATCCTGCCGACATTATATTTACAGTTGAAAAAAGATAAATGTGTCTAAATATTTGTCCGATACTTAAGAAAACTTCACTTAGATGTACTGAATGAATTTCTTTAGGTTCTGAAAGGATAATTCGAGTAACTAGCCAGCAAAAAGAACACATCATTGCAATTCTCGTTGCATACTAGGGTTCTTTATTTTAAATTATCAAATGAATTGTCGCGACTCCGCCCAATATACAAGAATTTATTTTCTCCAAAGAAGTGGCCAATATTGCTGTAATGCTGCCTCAAAATCACCTTTAGTTTATACTAATGTCCCAAGCCCAGGGAAGGAACGCACATTTCAGTGAGGCCAAATTCAACCCCCCCCCCCCCCCTCCAATGCCTCTTTCATTTTTATTTGTTTTCATTTGCAGCTTGCATTTCATGATTTGTACAACATATTTCGTCTTTTTAAAATAGAATTGCAAAACTCAAAAACAAAAGCAGCAATATAAATTTTTATAAAAAAGCTGCAGCACTTGCATGGATACACCAATTATTGAGTTTGACCATAAATAGTATTCTTTCTCAGTCATGACCTGATCACTTTGCTGAAAGTTTTATTTATAAAATTTGATTGATATTAGACTATATTAGTGTCTCATGAAAAATCTCTGCCCCAGGACCCCTCCCCAAAATTTCCACAATTAACCCCCCCCCATCTTCCTCAAACTCACCAACCCCCCCCCCCCCCCCGGATTGACCACGGAGAATTTTATCTGGGTTCCTAAAAAGGTGGCTTGGGCTCCCAACTTTTGGTGGAAGGAACCCGAAGGGCTCCTTAAAAATTTTCTTAGGTAACAGCCTTGAGAAGTCATCCATAACTTACCTCGGCCTGCCGAGCTGCTTGTACCAGAGATTCCAAGAGCCGGGCGTAAGTGCTACAGAAGAGTAAGAATTGAAAATGTGCCTTGTACAGACAGCGACATAGCTGCACCTGTCTCGCCTCTTGATTCTCAGGATCTGGTGACAGCCGAGTCTCGGATTCCTCGTGGTGTGACCCAACAGAAGATCGCTTCACCGCCAGTTTGACATCATCTAGGCACTCCAGCGTCTTCTCGCTCTTTTGTACGTAGCTGGAGAAATGTGAATGAAGCTCCAAGACTGCAAACTTGTGCCTATCAAGCAGCTTTGTTCGGTTTAGCGTCTCTGTATCGATGCAGACGAAAGGACAATCGCCTCGGGACACTAAAAACTCCAAGGTGTTAGAGAAGTGCTGGGCCACATCTCGGAATTTATCCTCCACCAGATAGTTACAGCATTCTCGTGTCAAACTGTAGAATTTTCTGCGCGTGTTCTTGTACAGACAACAGAACAAGGAGAAAGTGTTGACAGCAATAACCCCTGTGGTGTCTTTCACCAAGGAACCCACGTGGGCTGTCCACAGCTTCTCGGGCTCATCGCGTGAGTCCCACGTGATCTCAGTGACGGCGAACAGCTTGTACGAGTAGCTGGTTTCCGAAGCGCCTGGTAACGAGTCCGAGCTACAACAAAACAACATTGGAAGTTAATTTATAACTGTGGTATTTTACAATGCACAGTTCAACGAATTCCCATGTATTAACAGGCTGATCATAACGTGGGACATAACTACCAAAAAACACCTTTCCAGCCGCTTATGTGACCTGGCGAGGCAATAAGCACTTCATATCTACCTCTCTACAGATGGACTGCGGCTCTCTCTTCCCTGTTCCTGACTCTTAACGTCACTGTCAATCGCAATTACAGTCACGTTAGGTGAAGACTCCGACGAGCTTTCCAGCGCTGTGGAGTTGTCGGTAACTACGGTCAGCGCACTAGTAGTTAAGGAACGAGCAAGCTGGAATGAAACGTAGCACAACCTCATTAGCAAATAAGAGAAAAACAGACATCTTTTCTCCTTACATAGATTTTACTCTCTTTCAATAATAGAGCTAGATTACTGGAAATCATGCGAGTTACTTTACCGAGAGTAATTCTGTTCGTCACCAGTTCAAAAGAATCAAAGGATAATAATAATAATAATAATAATAATAATAATAATAATAATAATAATAATAATAATAATAATAATAATAATATTTAATATTTCTAAGGCGCAAATTAACATGTGAGGATACTTTCAATCTCCAAGAAATGCAAAGTTAAGGAGTTGCAACGTGAATATTTACCAAAATAAAAGCTGCAATTTCAAATCGTAGATTGTAATTTGTCTCAGTCCTCGCCAATCGTAATCACCCTTGTTCGTTTTGCTCCATTATTACCTTAACAAGCCGAACAGGTTTTCTTCGACCTAAAGCACTTTAGAACACTTCAAACAGAAAGTGGCCCTTGCCAATATTGAACAGTACCTCATCGTCATCGTCAGAGGAGTCGTGTGGAGTCAGATCCTGCTCGCTGCCCGACAGACACTCGAGAGTCTGCAGGTTGGATTTCATGTCTCGATCCAGACTTCCCACGTCCAGGCTACAGTAGGATAAGCGCCGATCTTCGTACTCAGGCCCCCACGACACGTCTTCGGCCTCGTCGTCGTACAAGAAGTCGAAATTTGTCAGCACACTTATCTGAAAGAAACACAATTCAGCCATGAAGCTTGTTTCTACCTTTTTGTTTTCTCTTTTGGATTTTACGAATGCGTTTTATACCGTTTTCATGCAACTCCAAGGCACCCATGGTCAGTTGTGTTCGACAACAATTAAATTTTCGTCCTTTAGAAAACGAGTAATACAAGTCACATTTAACAATTATTTCACTGTTGGTTTAGTACACCCAAACCTGTGTAAACCCCCGAATCCTTAGACGACTGTTTAGTTATGAAGAGATGCATGTCACTACCAATTAACAAAAGGTACGGGATGTGTATGTGTGGCTACGCGTAAATATACTTAGACAATGCGATCCACTTGTTTGCAACATTGAGCCATAGTGAGACCGGGCGAGTAAATCATCCCTTTTTTCAAGCTGACCAATTTAAAATTCCTATCACTCAGGAAACTAAACAGAAGGTTTCTGTTTGCCATATTTATGGTAAAACAATATTTTCTGCTTATGCTGAATGAATGTTCAGAACGGACCTGTTGTGGTTCGAGTTCATCCTTGCCAGGCTCGTTAGTCAGCCCTTCAGCCAGTGACGCCTCCTCAGATGATGGCTGTTGTCCGGCACCTTGCTTCTCCACTGCCAGGTCACTGCTCGAACTGAACACAACAGATGGGCTCTGCTTTAAGCCTACCGTGTGACCACATGTCGTCAAGACGTTCACGAGGCGTTCACGAGTACGACGCTAGAATGACAGTAAAAAACACAAACAGTAAGACAGCCTTGACCAACACGTATACACAGCCATTTTCAAAGAAATCACGCAACGCTAATCCAACGAAATGTTTCGTGGGCAGAAGCATCACGTCACGACAATGAGAGCGAATGCACGGACAAAATATCATGGTCCCTCGTGAGGCAAAGGGCCTCCACCATAGCTCTTCACTGAACTCCGTTGCTCGCAAGCAGCTCAACCTCACCCATGCCTTCTCGATGCCTTCCAGTTCTTATCTCAAAAAGACAAAATCTCATAACTTTTTTTCTTTTTACAGCAATGTTTAGCGAGCAGTTGGGAGAATAAATATTTTGAGCAACGACTTAAAGGATCATGACCCAGACATTATAACAGTAACGTAAAGATACCTGTGAAAGATGAGGTTTTCTCCAAGCCGACAAATCCACTGTGGCCACAGGGGACAGGACTTTGTTCTCCTTCCCATGCTCCACTGGGTTCTCTGTCGTGACCCGCCGTCCTATCACCGGGGTGGTAGACAGGTCAAAGGTAAAGTCCAGAGTCCTCCCTGGAAGGTCTTTTTTTATCATCATGGCCTCTGCGGACCAGGAGCTGTCGTATGCAGTCCAGACAGAGCTGGCAGGCCGGGGAGGAGGTGTATCAAGATGAGAGGAGTGGGACACGGCCATCTTTAGAATGTCCAGCGACTCTTTCCACAGATTACCCTGCAAGAGAAACAAACCGAGGGTAATTGAGATTACAACTGGCAAAGAAGAACTATGTCTAACTTACAAGGTATGGCATAACAATCGTTTTTTGAAATAGGTAGCTTTCAACTAATCAACTAGAGATCCTATCAAAAAATATGCACAACAACGTCAGAAAAAAATATTGAATACATTTACCAATAAAAATGAAACCTTGTTAAAGTGAATAGAATGGTTATTTAAGAAAACCGTACTAAGTAACCAACACCCTATAAATGAAAGCCTTCTATCTTTTCTTAGTTCATTTTGCTGTTATTTTCTTTGACAAGTAATGTGTACCTTGAGATACTTGGCTATTGTTTTGAGTGCTTCATTCTGGAAGTGTCTCATGGCTGGTGATGAGAAGTCTGCCAGTCTCATCAGAGCGCACAGCATGCCCAGCACAACTTGATGGTACACTGGGGGACCACGCTCTAAAACCTGGTTAACACGAAGCAGCTAGGTCTCAGAGAAAGCACAACTGAAAGCGACTAATAAAAGCCAAAGTTCTCCCCAGGAAGATTTCATGGTACCAAGCTGAATAAAATTACCCCTGTTTTGTCTGTGGTCGTCACCGACTGTAATAAGACATGTTTCTGATAGAAACTACTTCGATGAAGTAAGCTTACAATTTTGCCCCAGCAACCACGACAGATAACAGCACCCTCTCCAGAGACCCCCTCCCCCTACCCCCTACCCCCCACCTCACTTCTTCATCGATCGACTACCCAAGAACCGTAATTCAATACTGTACATAACGTATCTAGAAAGTCTCAATGGGACAACAAATCTGTCGAGTTGTGGCTGGGTTATGACTATCCACCTTAGAAGGTAACTTTGAGAGAACAACAACGCGAATTCCTTGATATACTAATGATACCTCTAGCAGGAAAGTGATATGTGATCTCGTGAGATGTCCAAAGGAATCATTGATGTATCTGCAGACCGAGTCAAGCCACGTGGACCGTGGCCTGTGGTAGGATTTCTCAATGTACATCTCGAACAGCTTGCCTAAATGAGCGAGATTCCCCGAAGTGTTGCAAACCTGAAAGAAAGCCAGTCCATTCGATTACTAACGACACTCCAAATCACAAAACGGTGATAAAAAGAGTGTAAAGTGGATTACCTGCACTATATTGTGAGCACATGTCTTGCTAAACTCGTCAGGTTCGTCAAAATGTTCCAGCATGTGCGGCAACAAGGCCAGCACGTTGAGTGCAAAACCTGTGGAAAACAGATAACATAAGGCTCCACTTAAGCATCTATACGCCTCTGAGTAATTGTTTAGTGTTGTGTCATTGCATTTTAGTCACAACTTTGTTAAATTAATTCTCCTCAGAGTGTCACTTATTTCTTAAGACATAAGTTCAGGGAGTCAGGGACGTTGTTATAAATATCTACTGAGAAAATTGCACAAAAACAGGAATGCCAGGAAGCAGAAAAACAGGAACACTCACCTGCGGCCTGGGACGGATCCACCAGACTAACGTTTGAGAACACAGTAAGTTTGGACAGCAGGTGAAGAGAAGGCTCTGAAGTAGTTGTGTTCGTTACACCCTGAAATACAAGTCACGCAATCCAGCACAAATAAGATCATGTCACGCTATAGGACTAACCTTTATGTGTGTTTGATTCAGTCGTAAAAATAACTAACATGGATGAGAAGAATGAGTGGAGAAATCTCAAACAAGTGTTGACGATAAACAACAAGTACAAACCTTGAGCAGCAGTGCTTGTAGTCCTGGAAAATCATTCCACTTGAGCCTGTGAAGAACTTTGTCGAGTTTTTCCCTGGAATCGTGTTGACTTAAGTCCAGAAAAGACAGTACCTTTAATTAACGAAACAAAAGATAAAAATCCATTCATAGTACAGGCACCTACAAAAAAGTCCTGATGATTAAAAGTTCATAAAACAGCAGTTTGAGAAGAAGGTATGTACTACACTGATTAGAGACTCGGACAATTAAAACGTATTTTGAAAATTTGGTTCCATCCCTCTATCTCATGCTGTTCGAAAAATAGTAAAATCATAGCTAGTTCAGCCATACATCGTGGCGTGCATTCGGCAACAAAGGAAGTGGCGTTACAAGAACTTGTGATGACGACCTCAATTACAAACCACGAAAGGACGTTAGTTTTGGCTTCGCAATACAATACAATGAGATACTAACCTTGTTGAGCAGATGAATAGCCATAAGGAATTCATGTTCATAATCAGATTCGAGTAACGAGACAGCGATCCAAAACACTCGGGTCACCATGTCTGCTTGACTCTGAGGATTGATGGCCTCAGAAGGTGTCTTTAGACACTGTACACTGACGCTGAACAAAAAAAAAAAAAAACAAATCAACAAATTTGTGGCATTTTTTTCTCCCTTTCAGGTACTAGATTATGTAAGGCAACAATTTACTCAATTATCCATTTATTAGAAGGGGCAACCTTGGGTCCCTTTTCAAGAATGCATTGCCTAATAGTTTTCAAACCCTTTAAAAATTTGCGATTGATACATCAATGTTACCTTGATTAACCAAATGCCTTAAAAAAAACCTAAACAAATATTTTCAAAGGGAAAACGGAAACAACTAGAGGAAGCAACTGTCGTTCAAGTTCACTTTTCGAGAGAAAAACGCAACACGAACACGACTGAAACTTGCATAAAGAAAGAATTACATTGGCAGATGTCATAAGGATCGTAACTGAGTATTTGTAATGCTACCTTCTTGTTCTGAGATGAGGATCATCTCTGCTGCCGTTCAGGCGTCCAAATTGATTAAAAAGAGAAGAGTGCCTTTTCATCTCACAGCCACTACTAAGAGAACGAATGTGCCCGCCATGTCTAATCCTTGTCAGTGGACTAACCGATCCAACGTTTGAACTCAAGATGTTTAAGTTGATTCCATCAACAAAGTCTTCTTTTTCATCTTCAAGGTGAGACGCGAGCCCAAAATCCAGGCTACTCGACAACTCAGTCGTGTTTGATTGGTCCACGATTGTCCAATCAGAAGCGGCTTCTAGTGTCAGAAGGATCTCCATAACATAACCCTGAGAAGTGAATAAAACTACATTGAGCTGAACGGACCACAAGGAACTTAAGCATAGTTGATAACACAGCTATTGAAACCAGACTTGAACAGACTTTCGATCAAAACGGACGTACTTACTATCCATAGCGAAAAAGCAATCGGTTTAGTTTTTTCTGCAGCTAAGATCTCTGGTGAAGATCAACAGCTCAAGTGATTGAATTGTCTTGATCGACTTGAAAATTTCCCACCAGCAGTCTTTAAATGTAGTATGACCGCCTTTGAGTCACTCAGTTTCTTCAATTGAAATACATTCTTTTGCAGGTAATGGTGTGAAGACACAATAAACCCATGAACGACTATTCAAGCTACAACAGAATATATATGAACTAAACATACCTGCACGTCTTCACTACCATCGCCAACAGACTCCACCAGCCTGGAGAGCACATCCGACAGCATGGACCAAGAGAAAGGTACCTTCAGAGCTCTGAACACCTGGAAGGACCTGCCAGCATAGTGCCTTGAGGAGCATGAAGTGGCCCACTGGAGAGCTACCTGAGCCATTTTCTCCTGTACTTTACTGCCGTGATCGGACGCTTGGAAAATTTGTACAACTGACGCTACAAAAAGCTCTAACTGCTCGGCGCTCTTGATTTTATATGAACGAGGAGTGATCTCTTCAAACGCCCACAGAGGTTTACAATCGCTAGGAGACATAGGAGAATGGCATGTTAAAAACTGTATTCTGTGAACATAGAAGTGACTTATATCCCTTTTGTATTGTACCTACACTGATATAAGGATGTATTAAATCTTAGAAGAAAGTGGTCCTGACAAAAGAACCATTCCTCACCTGTTGGCTAAAAATTCAATCAGTTCTTGGATCTGCTCCACAAGCCTATTAGCAGTGTTTTCCTCAGGTGGTAGAGTTTGTTCCAGAGAACTGCTGCCAGCAGCAGACCTACAAAAAAAAGGATCAGCAAGCAAAAAATGCTGTAAAGAGAAACTGCAAACAAATCCTGTATATCATGATTGATATACAAACAGCTGAAAACAACAACGCGGTGATCGATCGATTTGGGTTCACTAAACTCTCACAGTGCTTCCCTCTTCACAGGTGTATAACTTGCTGCGATAGACTAGTATGCCATCCACGAGTACCATACGGGATGGGACACCTACGCCCATTGCTGAATTCAACTTTTTCTTTACGTACGCCAAGGAAAAATATAACAAAGGATTGAAAATGTAGGGAACCTCTGCAGATAAAACTGCCCCGCATTCACTTTGTTGTCAGGGACTAGCACCGCAAAAAACCTCACTAACTTGTACTCGCGATAGCTCATGGGTTACATGGTTTATTTTACGATAGTCCGTGCAAAACTGTTGTGCACCGTAGTTGCTTTTCAACGATCAAATGCCAGAGGTTTGGGCAAAGCACAGTTCACTTGCTAACTAACTCTTATTCCTTTACAGCATCGGAATTTCAACTTACCCGGATGTGCTAGCGCCTGCACCAGCACCATTACTCTCCACAGAAGGACCCTGTCTTTCATACTCGGCACCAGTCCCAGCGCCTGCACTGGAACCAGCTACACCTACGATGTTACCGACATCAAGTGTCCAGGAGGATTTTAACAGGCCATGCTTGCCAAGACCCTGTTCGGAAATTGTGATGAAGTTGAAGAGGGATTGGGCTAAAGATACGTGATCCCCTCGGCACACCAGTACAATGATGAGGTTGATTAATAATCTCTTGCTGTGTTCGTAAACCAAGGCTTTGCCGTGATCCAGAGCTGAGGAGAAAAACAAACGCATGTCATTAAGACGATCAAGTCATCAACATCCTGAGCATCAGAAAACACGCAATCGGATTTTAAACAAATGAACGTACACAGCACAGCGGTCTCGAAACCACTGCTGCATTTCGTACAATATAGCGAGCTGAAGCATGTAGTACAGGACTCGTTGACGTAAGGCGGTCTCAGGAAGCCGTCCAGCCCCGCACATATTAGCAATCCATTTCACGCGCGCAATTCATCACATTCAAATGACAATTCAAACATTTCCCCTTCCTCCGTCCAGAACTTCCACTAAGTAAATTTGATTTCGCGTAATGTTAGCGCAAGTTACATGTATTACTGTCTGAGCAAGTTCACATTGCGAGTATGCCACGTATCGACATTCCATTTTAATCTCAGCAAACAGATCACAATACTTTGCATCAGCTCTTATTTACGTCCATACGCAGGAAGCGCAACTATTCGGTAAACTCACCAAGGAAAATAACATGAAGCATGAGAGGAAGATGTTTCTCCCAATCCACTGAAGCTTGGTCAAGAACTACTTCAGCTAGCAGCATCAGAGCAAAATTACACCTGAAAACAAACCACACCTGTCAGTTAAAGATACAGCACGTACAGATAACCCTAGGGATGAGACACACTAATGCAGACACCACAGGACTACAGACAAGGAGTAAAATAGGGGATTTTCTTCTGATATACTTGTTACAGTTTAGAGCTTTAACCTCAGTGCATTTGCTGATAGAAGTAGACTTTGACATGACGAGTTCACAAGCTTATGACATTACAGGGCAGAATGCTACCTCTGGTCCTACCTGTACAGTGAAGCCACATACGGTGCAAACGGCAGAATATCAGGAAGAGGCGCAAAATATTTCTCTCCCTCAGGGACTGGTAATGAGAGAGTCACACCAGCACTAACAAGCCTATGTGCCATAATGACCCATTCATGAGCCCAGGCCCCCTCGGGTTTCTCTCCCTCTACAATCGGATCTTCCTCTTCAGGCTCTGCTAGTGGCACAGTGGTTTCCAGAGGCTCAGACGTAAGAGCTGCCGAGCGAATAATAAAACACTTTATAATTCAGAATTGCTCACTTATCTTGTGAGAACAACAAATCTTTTAGTGCCAAAAGTTATAGATGACTCTGGTTAAACCTCACTCTCTTCACACCCTCTGATCATCCTGCCACTCACGTAAGACTTATGGAATTCAAACTCAGAAAAATTCATCACTGATATCAATCCAGTCGACAGTTAGGTGAACATGTTCAGAGTGTTGTGACAACTACATCACGGGTTCGTAACGACAGTGAAGCCCCACATGTGATCCATCATTATAAGGCTTTATTCGACATACGCTCGCCGTTCACAAAAGTTAAGCCCCACATGTGATCCATCATTATAAGGCTTTATTCGACATACACTCGCCGTTCACAAGAGTGAAGCCCCACATGTGATCCATCATTATAAGGCTTTATTCGACATACACTCGCCGTTCACAAGAGTGAAGCCCAACATATAGGAGATCATGGTCAGATTGCACTGAACCACATACACTTACCACTGTCTACACCTCTCGGAAGCGAGTCGCCTTTTTCCTTCCTGTCATCCTTGGCAGTATCTCGTCTCTCTTCTCTTGATTCCTTTCTTTCGTCCCTGGATTCTTTTCTTGACAGTTCTTCTTCTGTTTTCGTGTCTTCTTTGGAAGCTTTCGCCTGGCGCCCAGTCTCCTTTTGAGTTGATGACCTCGTCCCTTCCCCTGGCGTGACGTCACTGACCGAGTCCCGACTGGTGGACGACTTTTGCAGCGGACGAAAAAACGGCGCGTCGTCACAGCGTTCAAACTGAGATGCCACGGTCTCTGTAAGCTGTAACACAAATTTGACTATGTCAATCATAAGTTTAAGACTCCATTATTAAACCAAAAATAACCCGATGTGAACACCTTGTGTTGTTTGAATAATAAAACGAAATGGTTGAGCATGACACTTGCCAGTTACCCTTGAGATGAGTGTTAACAAACGTAACCAAACAAACATAATGACCGAAGATAAGACAGTTTTTTCAAACCTATGCCCAAATTATTTTACGTCCATCTAGTCAAGGATGCATATTCTCCTACCTTCAGTTCTTCCATGAGTTCCTCGACGGTCTTGTGTTGGTTTGCACGCGCCAAATACACTGCAAGCTTCTTGGCCTGGAAGAAATAAGGGTTGATTAGAAAATTAACTGACCAAGTCCAAAAGTGTTCCTTATCAGGTGAGTGCGCGTTGTCGTTTGTCAGAGAGGTTGCTTAAGAACAATGACATGTGCCAGTGCCTCAATTATGATGGGGTTTATTCCATGAAGAATACTTGCTCCTATAATGATTGAAAATATGAATCAAAACAAACGTTTGACTCACATGAACAAGTACTTCTGAACTACCAATGACGCCAGCAAGCGCTATAAGATAAGCCAGTATCTCATGCAGGTTGTTCACCCATCGACTGCCACATAAGCTGCCCCAGGCCTCCTCGATCTCTTTAGAGAACTGCTCGTCATACTAAAGACACAAAATACATGGAGTAAGTAACTGCATCAATTCATTACCAAGTACGTTTTGCTTGGGTCAAGATGAAAATGAGGGGAAAAGGTAGGGCAGAGAAAAACTCATAACTTGGCTTCACTCACAAACATCATTGTAAGGAAGGATCTCTAAGACTCACCTTAACAGTAATGTAGAACAGATTGTTAAGCACCAATTGTGTAGCTTCAACAGACCCCCACCCCTCCCCCTCTAGCTCTACAGGAGACATAGCACCGCTCTGTTCTTCTTCTTCTGTCTCTATGTTCAACTCAGGGGGAGTGGGAGAGGCGTTTGACAAGTCGACCAGCTCGATGTTCGCTAACCACGGGAGCATGTACTGCAGAATACACCGCTGACCCACGAGTGATGTCATCTCAAACCTGGCGGTCATCTCTGTTACAAGACAAAAGTACAGCACACATTAAACTCCCCTTACATTTAATTACTTTATCAACAAAACATCTTTCCAAATGACGCTGATTTACGCCCCGTCTACACTAGGCCGAAGGAATTTGAAAACGGAGGTTTCACTCTGAAAACGCATCAAATGTTTTCCGTCCACGCTACGCTGGAGAAAATTAAACGCAACAATCACCAGTCATTTTGGATTTGTGTTTGAGGAAAACTTGGTACGGGAAATCACATGGTTATCGTAATGCCATCATTTAAGAAAAGCTCCGTTTTCAAAATGTTTTCCGTCCACACGAAAACGAAAACCCGGCGTTTTTCTAATTCCTCCGGTTTGAAGAGCGTTTTCGGAAAGCTCCGTTTTCGTGACGAATCAGTGTGGACGGTAGGCCTAACCGTAGAAATAAAGCTGCGTTTTCATAATTTCTCCGGCGTACTGTGGACGCTTCCTTGGACAATGTGTACCGGCCAATCATGAACCAACGCCAAGACTTCTGTTACACCACTTTGTGCAGCAATCCAAATAACAAAGAAGTTATCAGAACAATGGAACAAAGTCTAACACACCTTCAAACATGTGGACGGTGATTTCAGGGTGTGCTGTGGCCAGCGCTTGAGACAATGTCCTTTGGCACTGTGAGTAGGAACAACGGAACGCACAAGACAAGCTTGGTGTTGTAACAGGAAAGAAACGCCTGTAGAACATCAAACAAAACAATGATATTGTATAATCTTATCCAAACATCTTTTAGTAAATGTTTGCCTTGAGACCTCAAAAAGCTTATCTTGGAGGCTTACATCCTTACAGCCTTAAAATCTTACGTGGATGGTCAATGGAGACTCTACCATCGTTTTTCCACTACAACGGATGGTCAATGTTTTCTTCATGCTCGGCAAGTTTTGCTGTCAGCAAAGAGAATAACAAATCGTTCTACCTTTCAAGAAGCTGAAGCAATTGAGCCGCCTTCTCTCGGATGTCCAGTGAAGAATCAGCAGTTTTAAACAGCACCACATTCAGAACAGGTATCATTTCACAAGGATACTCACTGTTGATCAATTAAAAAATATATAATTTAGTATCGAATTCTTTCTTTGAGTAGAACATATTTCGTAGAGCGTTCAACTCAATCGATTGAGGAGCATCAACTACAACTTCAGAGAAAGTTCAGGTCTCATGAGTAATCATTGTTTTAATGCTGAACTTCTCTGAAGTTATAATTTAGTATCTATCAATGCCAAAAACAACAAAGGAAAGATTTACCATAGACTGCAATTCGTGCAACTGTTCACATTTAAAACTCCACTACGTGGATAAGTGTCGCTGTTAATGAATATTGCAATGCCATACCTTCCCAGAACAATTAGCAATTAGAACTCTAAGGGGCAGTAACGGAACAGACGCTTGGGAGCACAACCAACAAACATTGTGTAGCTTGAGATAACAGACAATTTTTCGTCGGACCACGACCGCTTTAACTTAGGAACGTTTTTGGCGATGGAACAAGCACATCATCGCGCCTTTAGTTAGACGACTTTGTTGTTTGGTGTCGCTTTTTTATGACATTACTCCCAAATATTCTCTTTACTGCAAATGTATTCTTGACCAACTAACTCTGACTAACGGCCTTAGACGCAGGTACCAGTATTACTCAGGACTATATGCGTGTTCAGCTATTACTGTATATAGAAACAATTGAAAAACAACGTTACCTTCTGGTAAAAACAGAAACTAGAGCTTTGAAACAGCCGCTGACCACCAGCCTCGCACCAGTGTAGCATTTGTCTATTACCCAGTGGAGTAAGGACGGGATCTTAGCGTTGTTCTCCAGAAGATGTACAAGTGTAGCATATCCCAGCTGATGGATCTGACGAAAAAACAAGCAAGTGTAACGAACAATGCTGTCTCAGCAACGAAACTTTCATGTCTAAGAATTGCTGGCTAACTTTTGGAGCCAACTGGTAGATTTCCTTTTTAAACCCTTACCTTTTCCTTAGGTGAGTTGAGAACTGTCTGTAACCAGTTGTAAAGATACCCTCCAGTGATAAGCCCATTAGGATCAAAAACAGGACCACACTGTAACAAGCCACACATAGCCTGAAAGACAACAAGAAAACAAGGGTTACATACAAGCTTGTTGTCAAGAGCCATTCACATACATCGTTGGACCATTTAATAAAAGGACATTTCTAATCATTCTCCTAAAGGTATGGTTCCTACCCTGCTTGTGTCCTATTTCAGCCAGAAATGTTAATCGTAATAATCTGTGAGTAATTGAGAAAATCTACTACTTACATGAAGGGAAGCCAGCTCCAAATCATTGCTTTGTGCACTTGGAACAAGTGAGATTCTACAAATGACAATGAAACCAGAATGCCATTAATTGATTGAAATGAAATATAAACCCAACCACAAAAGCACGCGATATGACAGAGAAGCGAACATAGCAAGCAGTTTACTTTTCATGTCGAGCGGCCTTGACTCCAAAGTGAGCACACCAGCTACTAAACTGGAAAAACAGGTTGCAACGCATGTCATCAGGCAGAAGATTCCTCTGAAGAGAAGCTGTCGAAATAAAGAGAGTTGCAGTCAGTTGGACAAACGAATTGCTACGCTAAAGTACCTCACAGATGAACAAGAATAACTCGTCATTCCTGCGTGACTGATTAGCACAATCTAAACACGAACACGCTTAGCGGTCAATCTTCTGCTCTGGAAACGAAAGATTCCCAACGGCAATTTTTTTTAAAAGATCACGAAAGAAAGGAAGAAATTAATAAGCAAAAAAGTGACTCACCAGGAACCGAGGTGATCATTTTGTAAAGAAAATGGGCAAAGTGAACTCGCAGCTGCATGATGGCCGGCATGTCCTTCTCGCTTTCACTTTCCAAGTAAGACCTGTTGATAACAAGACGATTTTAAAATACTTTAAGTTCAAGACACAACGTCGCTATTTTTAGTATGATTTGAGGAGGCAAACACTGTACAGCTTCACGTAGAACTGTACTCAACAACCAAGGATGGCAAACGACGAGGGCGGGGGGGGGGGGGGGGAGCTGGAAATAGATATAAGTGCACAGACAAGTTGAACTTTATATCTGCGGATAACGTTGTAGTATCTGCACCTGTTCAATGTTTTTACCTTGTTCCTTCAATGTATTCGATAAATATTGGATGTAACCCATCCTCCAAAGCAAGCTCACTGGCACTAAATAAGATGAAGAACAAATGGTGAGTATAAGAGAAATATCTGTGATAGATGTCAAAGCATGAATCATGAACAATAACCTATGGCTGGTTACACTGAGTTTACTTGCAGTGAACCAAGCATAGGCGTATCTTTAAAAGTACCGCAATTTGCAATAAGCCCAAAAAGAAATCTGAGGCGTGATACCAGTTCCACAGAATCTTTGTTCAAAATCTAGAGGTTGCAAAACCAGACTCAAATCTAGTACTGTAAGCAGTTCACACGCTAACCTGTCACTGAAACAGCCATGCTCAGCATTGAGCTCAAATATCCTAACCACATATGCTCTCAGAACATCTCGCTTTCTTCTTCGTCTAACGCTCTGCAGGCAAACACAAGGTACATATAAATAGATTGTCTTGAACAAAAACAACCTGCAATTGCTTATTCCACCTACATATAATGTAGATTCGAAACCCTGAACTCTGCATTCTATCCGCTGATACAATGTAGATCTACGCGTCTAAACGAAAGATCTGAACTTGTAACAAAATGCAGGCATGAGAACAAGTTCTAAGCAGCCAATCAGAAACAGGATCGCTCCACACGCCCTGTACGAGTCAGTTTAAATTTTGTTTCCACCGCCGATAACGGCACAGTCTGATGATCGCTTCAAACTCAAATAACTGTCAACTACTGTGTAGTTTCTATCTACTTCGTGGTCATAATATATTTATGTGCCCAGTTGAGCGAGGAAAAGCATTATAAGTCCTCATAAAGAAAGACACATACCTCTGCACGTCTGTCAAGAACCTCGCGGAGGAGAAAGTGAAGTTCTTCAAGTAACTCTCTGGAAGGTAGAGGAAAAAATCATATAAATCATTGCATCTGATTTAACGATTCAACAAATACGACACTGGTATAAGACCGAACTCAAATAGAATCTGCAAACAGATCTATGACATTCAGTGTGTATGAGTCCAGTTAAGGCTGATGTCAAGCAAGAAAGATAGCATCAGACGAAAATATATCTCATTGAACAGCCAAGCCCACTAGATTCACATCTGTACGTACATGTACAACCACTTTCAGTACTTAAGAATGAGTAGGACTAGTCATAAAGTTACTGCTCATAAACTATACAATTGCGATTTTTACTTGCAAAATTAACAATTAATGCCATGTCCAGTATTTTACCTGTAAGAACACGGGCTGGTTCTACCAAGCCCAACAATGACTGCCTCCCTAATATCAGAACAGTCACTCTTCAGCAGTGGAACAGCAAAACGGAATAAACTGTCAACCATGCTAGGAGAAGGGGGCTGTGAAAGCAAAAAAAAGTACAAACATTTTTTGAGTAAAATTAATCTGATATATATGTTGCTTGTACATCCAACAGATTCAGAAAGTGACTTGAAAGTGTAATGTGTTAGAAATGATGACACAAAAATACTGTAACGTAAAACTCACTCTGGAATCGCCCTTGGTTTCTGAACCTTCTGATGATGCTCTGAAATGTATAGTACAGGTAGTTAAGTTAACTTCTATCAGTAAATTAAAACTTAAGTCTGTTTCAAATCCAGAACGAGAATTGCCATTCTGTTTAACTTAAGGTTTCACAGCATTTCACAGCATATTAGTACTTGTACTATTCCTGAATGTCAGGATAAATGCTATTACAAATTTCTTACCAATACTCTGTGGTAATCGACTTATATTAAAGCATGTATAGCCAACGCGTTTCAAAACTCTACATAGAGCTTGCTGGGTTCGTATTCCAGAATTGAGGAAGCAAAACTTTCTGCAAGTTTGATAGCGTTAAGAAAATCAAACATTGACTGACCCTCCGTCCTGTTCTGGAGAGTCACTTCTGAGCGGAGGTGATCGAGGGTAAGCGCAACAGGCAAATATCAGGTAATTTCTAAACAAGCACACATGGTTCATGTTCATGGTTTTCTTTGGTCCTCTGCTGTACACAGATGATAGACTGGTGATGGAATCTATTCCAGAAGCACTGCAATCAAGAGAAATACCTCATGTCAGTAAACAGCTGTTACCTGGAGTACTTTGGGAATTACGTCCAGTAACTCTTCTCAGAGTTGTTGATATGCAACAGACTCTACGGGAGCACGCAATGAGCACTGGAACTGGTTTCAAGGGAGGTGGCATAGCCTAGTGATTAGTGCACTGGATTTGTAATCCGGAGGTAAATGAGTTATATTTTTTATTTTTTTATCAGTCCTGAGGTGAAGCAGCTTTAGCTCACACGATGAAAACACACATCTAACAAATCAGTAAGTGCACAGACTATAACTAGTATTCATTGCACTTTTTATTCCAAATTCACATACTGAAAATGAAAGTGAGTTTTAATGTTTATTCTGAGTGTGTGAGGAACGTTCAATTTGAATTCAGGTACTTAAGTGAACCAATATTTCAAGCTCATACCCTGAATCAATTAACGAGTAAACAGTGAGAAGGCGATTGAAGACATTAGGCCAACTGTATTGCAGAGCAGAGGGACAAAGCTCAGGCAGATACCACTTGTTAAGGAGGCCTGCCATAAGTGATGACCAGAACAGGCTATGCAATGCGACATTCAGTTGTTCTCCTGTCTCCTTGTCCATGTTGCCTGACAAACGCTCATTCACAATTAAGATGTCCACATTACTCAAAGGTCCTGAGAAGAGCTGACAAAAGAGTACAATACTGATTTAATGGCTGTAAACTTGAAAATTTCAGGCAACCAGCAGTTTTTGAGACAGAGATAGAAGAGTGCAGTACCTTCTCACTCTGTGGAGTGGAATGCAGAACTTTCTCAAGGACTGTTGGAAACACTTGGTCTACCACATCAAGCACAACTTTCTCAGATTTTTCCTGGTGAAAACATAACAACCAAAAAAGTCAACATAACAACCAAAACATGGTTGTCATGACATGATTTATATCTGGAATACTGAAAAAACTTTGCTGTGACACATATACATAACAACTTATCCATTGTTTTGTATCACTGAGACAACGATCATTGTATTTCAAGTAACAAGAAGTAAACTGTGCTGTCAATGAAAGTCTCCAGTACCTTGTCAGTGAGATCCATTAAGCTGCATAAAACTCTGACTTCCTTCAGCACAAGAAAGGCCAGCTTTCGTATCACAGGGTAAATACTATTCAAAAACAAAGATCATCATTTGATGAGCAAGAAACTACTAACCAATATTATAATTATGATTGGCTTTCATCTATCATCCTTAATTATCTTTCCAAGAAATTTACACTTCTTGGGATAACAAATACATGTATTAGCATTCCAGATTTGCCTGAATCAACAACACTTTGTTTGCAAACTTAAAAGAAAATGCCTGTTGCAAACTTGACTTGACGAAAAACAAGATGTTTAATGTAGCAAAACAACAACAAGAAATAAGATGCAAATGTACCTGCACAGCATAACGAGGGCAAAACCTTCCACACTGTGAAGAACAGTTATCCTGTCAACTTCCTTGTCACTTGGCAGACTGTGGGCAGACAATTCCAGCTGCGCATCTTGTCCAGGCTAACAATACAAACACACCATACTTTTAGAGAATGACACATTTATTAGCACAGTACAGTCACATTACACTGATACTGAAAATAGCAGCCTCAAACAAACACACAAGTCAGTAATTTAAAAACAGAATTCTACAATGTATCAGTATAATTTACGTTTGCACACTCTGTACATGTATGTTGTTGGCATGATTAAAGGGGACTTAGAGAAAATTTATGAAGGGTGAGTTGCCAAATGGTTGGCACATAATTTGGACTGCCAATTGAGTGCAGATTATTACATCTACAGACGACAGGTATTACATGTATGTAAAATTCATGATCTGCATAAAAAACCATGTTGTTAATAAAAGTAATGGATCATTTTTCAAGTGCTGACTCACCTTATCTCCAGGACCAGCAGAGACGGCAGTCTTCCAGTGAGCTAGCAGTTGTAACAACATGCGCAGTGCACTGTCCAGCAATGACGGCAGGTTATCTTGGATCTCACGCAGAATAACGTTGATGAAGCCTGGGAGAGATTGTGTTTTAACAAAGTGTTATTACAAAGCTAATTCGACAAGAAAGAGTGCTTTGAGCTAAAAAACACGGGCAGGATTCATCTTTTCTTTTTATTATTTTGTACCTAAGACAGTGATTTCTCTCCATTCAGCAAAGTCAAGCACTAGTGATTGAAGAGATGAAAGGGCCAGCCTAACAATAAAGAAAAGAAATTAGTTAATTAATATTAATTAATTAGAGCAGTTTTCAATTGAGTGTCATAAAATCAAAGCCAAACCAATTAATGACCAATTAGACTTCTGAGCCAATCTTAAGCCGTAGTAAAACCAAAACCAAAACCAAAACCAAAGTAACTACCTATGACTAATTACTTCCGACACTCAACTGAAAACTGCTCTAATTAAAATTAATTAACAAGGAATGAAACAAAGCCATTATAAATACCAATAAATACTTGAACAGCAATAATGGCATCAGGTAATGCAAATAAGTTAAGGACTGTTTAATCTGAATGTAACATGTATAATAATTCAGCTACTCTTACCCTCTCAATTCTTCATCCATGTGCACAGTTAGACGGGAAAGAAGATCCACAAGTTCCATTTTAGTCATGCCTTCAGGAATGCACCTTTTGTAGGATAAACATTTAAGACGCAGTTGTGGTTAAGCAAAGTACAATGCCACATACAAAACAGGCAGATCTCTAGGACATTTTCACTTTGTTCTTCACTGAAGTTCAATAACTTAATTCTTTTACAAAACTTATTATATTTACGTACCTTGGTACGGCGGCAATACAAGTCCTGTACAACTCAATTTTTGGATCAACCTTTGGTTTTCGTTCACCCCTGAAGGATAAAATAGGACAACTGAAAGGGAGAAAATTGAGGAGAGGGGGAACGAACTAAAATATGCATCAAGCAACAGAAAACAGATCAGTCATTGCAAAACAATACTTACGCAGCAACTTCCTCTGGCTCCTTGTGAGAACAATGTGGGTTTGTCATCATCATGGGCCTACCGACTTGCGAATCTAATGCTCTTATGATGCTATCTAGTGCCTTCCGAATGCTGAAAAAAAGAAGACAGTCTTGAAGTTAATATAAATTAAACATGTTTAGCATTTCTCTGCAGAATTGAGATTTCTATCTCTCTGTCAAAGCAAAGGGCAACTACAACCTTGCACCCAAAGTCTTTGTTTCATTTGACCAGCGGTCAGGAAACAAGCAACCCTGGAAAGACCCAATTTGAAGTCCAAAAATATCGGACTTCTAGTTGAATTGCACATGTCTAGCTGACAAACATGTGGCTCAATCAAGAGGCTGACGGTTTACTTCCCTTCAATTTCAGTGGTTTTAAGACCAACTAAAATCTAGCCTGTAACAGAACTCACTAGAGGCACTTGTTTCATCAAGCTTGTGCACTAAGGAACAAAGACTTGAGGAAGGAAACTTGGGGAAACAAGACAACTATCAAGTCACTTGAAGTCAAGAACAAGTTTTTTTTGAAAATATCCTGCATTGGCTGATCCATTGTATTGATAAAACTGACAGTTCAAAAGCATTCGCGTACCTGTGGTAATAGTTTGCTAGTCCAATACTGCTTGCTTGACTCTCGGTCAGATTCTTCATGGAAGCTACTCGTCGCACTCTCACAGTATTGCCAGATGGTAAAGATGTAGTGGAAGTAGGCATTGCTGGTGCCTCAGCACCCTTTTAAGAGAAATTAAGCGAAAAATGGTAACAAAGTCATGTACATGTAGTAATCGGATGGTGCGGCAATCAAAGCCAATAACATTATTTCCTGCATGCAAATATACATGCAAATAGCTGCATAATTTTATGCTCTGTGGCAAGACAGGTTCTAGATACTATGGCGGATGCTACATGCAAGCCACGCCACTCAACTAAGTTTTGTAATGATGAGCGCAATAAGAACAATCTGTAAGTCATTTCAGTTACCCAGCAGTACTTATGGACATAGCAAAAATGATGGCTGCTTTACCCACCTTTCTTTGGAGGCCATCAGCAATAACAAAAAAAGCACGAAGACCAATGTTCATTCTCTACAAAAAACAAAATGAATTTACATAGTTACAATAACTGATGAGTGCAAAAATAATGTACTTATACTTGTTAAGAAGTGCATCGAATCAAGAATTATTACTAAACACACATTAACACTCAAACTCAGATTTAACTAATAAAACTAAATAAATACTACACACTCAGTAGAAATCATTTTGGAATACAATTTCACAAGCAACACAGACAGAACATAAAAGCATTTTTGCTCGACCACTGAAAATTAAAATGTCTCAATTCAAGGGTAATAATATTACATGAAGTTTCCAAAATTTACTACGAAAATAAGAAGTAAGCCAAGTCAAAGATACCTCTGGGCTTATGGTCCTCGTTGTTCTGCCAATACTAAGTAAATCAAAGATGATGTCATTCATGGCAAAGTCCAGCTTCTCCTGCATAATAAAAGAGTCCAGTTAACAACACAGTAATTCAATCTTTAAGTAGCATTTTTATATGTAACATGAACAATCTGTAGTAACTTTCAAAAACAATTTCCAAACTGAGTGAAGCATAACCTCAGGCTTGAAATATTTAGCTGTAGTGACTTTCAAACCGTCCATTACCTGAGCAATAAACTGTATAATCTTCACAAAGTAGTTCATGGGGGCTTCCCTTGGAATAACAGCACGGGAACCCCGCGGAAAGAGCACGTCAGTGATGCTTCGTAGCCGGCTAGAGGGAAATGAAGGAAGGTTAGGAAAGACGGCGATGACATAAATTGCTCCACTAGGAGACTAAAGGAATAGAAAGACAATGATAATTATTGGCAAGTGACTGCAGACACTATTCAGCATAATGCTATATGATCTTCTAAGTGAAAGATAAAGGTACGCTAAGGCTCAACTGGCCAACATTACCAGAACTCACTTTAGTTTCCATAGCATTAAAGGACAAGAAGAATTCCTACTTTCCTGAATGTGATGATCTACTCGACGAGAGGGTATGTTGCAAGATAAAATAATTTTTATTTTATGTTTAATTGTTCACCTCACTGTCGCTGTGTTACTCTCTCCCTTGATTCTGACCATATACACCCTGTAAGATAAACGTATGCCATAATAAAGAAGTTTTCATTGGTGCAGTAATTATTATCAATGAAAACTTCTCTACATGTAGTTGCAGGTCTATCACTCAACTTTTGGAAGTCCCTAGGGTGGCAGATTACAACTTTAAGCATGACTACCTTGTTTAGTCATTCGCTCATCAAGACAGAATAATTATATCAGACAGATACAATCAAAACACTAACCAAACCAATCTGTATAAACACTCCATGGCTACTTTTTGCATCTTAACATCCCTTTGCTGCAAGTAAGATCAAAGGGGTATCATCAGTAATAGAGTGCATACTTGAGCTTGCTTGTTTATTGGTTGTTGCTCTAACCATTAACAGTGTATATGTTTATTGACTAACACGTGCAGTTTCCTTAAATTCTACTGGAAGGATCATAAGTTACCTTCAGAGTGCCCAAACACATGTTCAAGAAACTTGGCCAACTACTGAGGAAGAATGCTTTTTGGCTGACACAAAGCAACACAGTCACAAGTGGATAAATGGGCTGCAAGTAAAGCAAAGTAAAATAAAAATTACACTGTATCATCATGCTTTGCAGTTAGCATGTAGTTGATATTTTTCAGCAAACAGAAAATTTTCCATACAATATGTAATGAGCCCATTTAATACAGCCATCATCAACCAGGGAGATAATAAGATGGAGTGAGGAAATCAATTCATTGACTTTTCCGATACTAGCAGGCAACTTGCTCTGAATTTGCCCTCCCCTGAGGTTAAGACCTGGAGAAACACATGTAAAAACCTATGGAACATGTGGAGACAAGACCTCAATTTAAAACCCATTCAGCAGCTAATGATCAAAAAGTGTGATTACATTTACCTCAGATTTACATGTCTGCATACGCTGTAAGTGTAGTTAGAAGTGTCTTATAAGACTTCCAACTTTCTCTTCTGTACTTTCTATATGACCACCCTTTCAACTGATATATTTAATTTATTTTGTAATAATCATAGGATTTATGAATAAGCATACTAACAGAAACTAAAAAGTGTATAGTAGAACCTTCACTATTGGCTACATCTACAATGGCAACCTCTCAGGAATGTTCATCCCGACCAGGTTCTGAACACACACTTAGTTCTTACTCGAGCCTCCACACAACAGCCACTTTTAAATTTTGCCCCACACTGGTCATCAAATAACAAGAAGTTTAACTATTGTATTTCAAGTGCACCACAGCTGTTTCACTCACTTGGCTGTGTCTGGTCTTCTTTGTAAGATCAAATGTATGATGATACATCATGTCCACAAAGCCCTTCAGCGCTGGCACATTCAGTTCTCTATTAGCACCTGCAGCCACAGGAAGAAGGATTTCCACAAACATGAGAGCAAATGCATGCTTTACTTCCTTGTCCCTGGAGTCTATAAACATGGCAGCACATTCCTGAAACAAATAACAAAACCGTTAAACTTTCGTGTTGACAGAGATAACAATATTTTGGTCCCAGGTTCAGAAGAAAATTCATGTTAGAAAGAGATTGTTTAGTTAAACAACAACATTTTGAGACTAATAACTAGGAAGTTCAAGTGTTTCTTACTAGTAATGTGTAATTTGTGCAACCAACAAAAATAGCTATTTAAAGAAAAATTATCCCAAAGGTGTTAGGGCCACTTCAAATTCATACAAGAGTAAGGTTCACTCTGAAAGCAATTCCAGAACTGTGAAACGAACAGTGCATCATTAACAAGTTTCACTAATTGAAAATACATCTATAGTCTAGTACTTCAATTATATACACTGTATCATGTACCTACCCTCATAAAATTAAATGACTCTTCCAATTCTTCAACTGGATATAACTGAAAATAAATATGAATCAAAAATTAATTAATAATTATAAAAAATACTGAAATTAAAAAAAAGTAATATTAATTTTATACACCTCACAAAAATTGAGCTTGGCGGAAATGAGCAAGTTACAACTAAAAGTTAGCTGTACAAACCTTAATTCTTAAATACTTCATTCCGTAAATAATATTCACAAAGGATGAAGGGTTGTTCTGGTGCTCTTTGAACTCAGCCACAAATCTCTTCCGTACAGGCAGAAAGCAAGCCTGAGCTAGCACGCTAACAACCTCCGCATAGAGGACAGCAATAATTTCCCCACTGGCCACACTTGGGGCAGCAGTATAACTATCTCTTTGTTTAAAATGCCTGAATGCCAGTGACAGAATGTACTGGATATACTCATCGTTGACTGGGTGAACAGGCAACTGAAAAAAAAAGATATGTATGCATGTATGTATACAGTGTATGTATGTAGTACTTGTTAAAAATTCTAATTTACAAAACCATCAGATATAAATTATACCGTATGATAAAATTTACAATAATAATATTATGATAGAGGCAAAGTTCTACCAATATTTGTACTTGCTACGTGACTAGACAGTCTGCCTGGCCTCGAGTATCTATGCTTTTTGGGCCCGTCACCCAAGAAAAAGTAACAATTAAAAGAGTCCTACATTGTACAAGTAGGTCACCAATAATTTGCTAATCACTCTCATAAGATGAAGGTCCGTTCACTCACCTGTTTTAGGACTTCAATAAGAACTAAACAAAACAAGAAGTCCACAGCAAGCTGGAAAACAAAACGAAACAATAATTATAAATATCTTGAGCATAATTATAACAACCTAAATCAGTATATGCACAAACATCTAGTTAAAAGCAATCTTGAGCACAGAATGTAACAAGTCACAAGGGATGCGCAAAATTCATCACAGTGATATGGTGATAACAGTACTTACATCTCGTCTTTCTGTAAGATGGTCTTTGTTAGTGTACACGTAGAATTTACTCTGGAGCTTTGGTGACTCACTGCCACTGATAATAAGACAACAGATGTTAAAAATTAATTTACATGTGGGTGTAAAAGTCGAAAATTATCAGGAAGTTGATAAGTTGTTACATTTGTCTGTCTCCATATTGGTAGAGAGGCTCTCCCAGAAATCTGTAAACTGTAAATTTTGTACAACCAACCAGAATGGTACACATAATATGGTAGATCTCAGCAGAGCTTCATCGTCAGTATGGAAATTTTGGGCATTGATTTTCAAATCCTCATGTAGGATGAAATGAAGGCAAGAACGTCCAGGGCTACCAAACTCAGCCAGCAAAAAGTCACCATCTACTTCATGGTCTCCACCAGCTACTCTGCTAGCTATTAGACTGCCAATTCTTCAGAAAAAGATGGCATAAACAGCTGCCTACTCCAACAGTAAAGCAGTCTTCTTCAAAACTCTGTAGGTAGCCTGTATTGCAGGCATTCAAACAGGGAGAGAGGGAAACTAGACGCCCCAAGCACGATCAGAGAGAGAGGGAAGACCTCTCCGATCACACTCCAATCTACAATGAAGGTACAATATACATGTATGCTATGACGAAGGTACAACATTAAACTCAGCCAGTGATTTACAACTGTGCATGTATGTGTGGCCATACCCTTTAGGTCGTGTGATTGAGATCTTGCTTTTATGTCCATCTGTTTCTGACTCCCCTGTTCTGTTTTGCTATTGAAAAATAAATTTCAAAAGATTCCTATTTAGTGGTATGTTGAAACACAACATATTCACCATTCTACCAGCTTTCATCTTTGAAACAAAAAAGGTCATTTGCAGGGTTTTCAAAAGTGGTCAGTTACTTTGCTGGGTTTTTCTTCCAAATCCTTAGAAAAGACTGCAAAATCAATTGCCTACTACAGCAAATAATATTATTGTAAAAGGTATCTACTTGAGAACTTTGTGGCAACCCTGCATTTGCCGGGTTGACACAAGAAACTCTTAATCTCAGTCTTTCTTACCTGTTTCTCATACCACTTAAACAGAGTCTTTAGAAGAGATGGAAGACTGTATTCTGCTACGATATGCAGAGAATTTAGCAACTGAAATACAATGGAAATGAAATGATGGTTACAACATGAGATATGAAGCTCACACAAATAATGACAATGTTGAACAGCTGTGTTGCTGCTGTGGGACAATCGGATTCAGACCTTTTCTCACCCTCACACCAGTATGACAGTCTTATAAACTGCTGAGTTAATTTGACACCTCCTGGCAAGCTAGGTCATTCCCCAGGAAACTTTGCTATAATAATTTTTGGATAATTTTGCATATCAACCTTTATTAGAGATGCAGGTTTCTATACTACCCACCTGGTCAAACTGAGGATCTTCACCTTTCTGAAGAGACTTGGACAATGGTCTTTCCTGCAATAGTAATGTAATTCAAGTAAATCCATGCATATGAAACTTCACCAGACAGTTTCCATCAAACTGAACATAATCAAAGTAGCACATTAGCAAGTTTAATATGATTTCTTGAGTGACTTTGTTCATTTATACATTAATTTACGAACTCAACCCAGTTCTTTTAGAGCTACATAAATGCTTAATACATAGTAGGGTTTGTATCATAAATCAAGTTAAAACACACAAGATTCTTTGCAATAAGGTAATTCCAGGGTTGCCATTAACTTTGGAGCTACTTGTTGCCTTGATCTCCCCCCCCCCCTTCCCTCCCCCACCCCCATGTAACAAACTTGTTACTTTGTGGGTGAATTAAATCAAACAACAATCACGTTCAGCTGTAATCATCAACAATGGCTCATCAATCATACTCAGCCATAACAGGTGCTACAGGTTATGGTTGCTTATCAACATCACTGAATTCAGGGTTGTAGCTAAAAAAAAGTAGTCTCTCAGCAAAGATTTTCATTGAGTTGATCACCATTTTTTGCAAAAGACCTGTAAAAAAATTCTCTTCCCCAGTCTTTTGCAATGCCTTGAATGCGGGGCAACCAAGCTTCGCATTTACAAGAAGGCAGATGCCGCACACAGAAAGAGAACATGCCGAGTAAGTGCTCAAAACAAGATTTCATTTCAGTTATTTTACTCATTATAGTGGCACCCATACTCAAGGTAGTCAGGAATTTATTCCCAACTTTTCATTGAGTAGTTGATTTAGACGGTTCAATATGGTTCAGATATCAAATTATTGCACGTGCATAACCTAAAAACCGCTTGTTGTCCTTAACCGAGTGATCACCCACCAAGATCCAGCCGGCAATCACCTCTTTCTCAGCCGGCAAATTTCCCCTGCAGCCAGCGCTTAGTGACTAAACCCTGTGAATTCATACCAATGGGGTTTTAATTTTACTTCTCAAGCTCATTAACAATTCATGAAGCTTAAACAAGTGAATCATGACTGTGACAGTGTTTGAATATCTGATCTTAAATTAGTATGGACTTTACGATTTTATTTCTCCACTTTCTCCTTAGTGTTAGTTTCAGTTGAGAAGATATATCAAACACTCAGGACAAACACTCACCGTTTGACCACATTACCAAACACCTTGAAGTTAGTCAAAAATACTCTGCTACATGTTGTATTTTAAACTCTCTTCTCAGTGTTTAATAATATGGTAAAACACGGTCTTTCCTGTTCGATTTATTGCTTATACAATGACTGAATGAGCAAATAAAACATTACAGCAACATAACTGGTAAGTCCAGTTTCGGCTAATTGTGTAGTGAAGTAAATTTTCCAAAGATTGCATAAATTTGCAGTTTTGGCAAATTTTGATGATAAGATCTCACTGTTATGCTTCAACTGTGTGACACACTGCAGTTTTAAGCTCTTGAGTCCTCTAAAACCATGGTAACATGAAAAAATTGAGGAACTGATCCTAAACTTTGACTTGTTGAAATTTAACGTTAAACTGGTCCCTGTGGAATTTTCATTTAAAGACCAAAGAACAATTTGCTGCACAAAAAAATACAATGTCATTATCTCACACTTGACTAACAAAGCATAATATTATATTCAGCACCCACGTAATTCAACTCAAGGATCAAACACAAACAATAAGCACAATACGCAGAACAAACAATTATTAATATCACACATCAGGAGACCACAACACGTGATGTGAAAACAACTGTGGCGTGATACCATTTGTGAGAGACAGACAGACAACTTGCATGGAGAGAAAACAGTGTTATCTCAATTCATGTACTTCATTCGAGATCGATTGAGGACAAATGAGATTTTAGTATTAAAATTAATCTTTGCCTAGCCATGGGTGTTTGTGGAGTTAGCACTGTGTTAAATAATTCAAAAAAAGCTCGAAAACCCGACAGCGTGTGCTTGCTGATGATAAGTTATGCAGCGATCAGTTGACTGGGTACACAAATTCTAGGAAAACAATTAAATTTACATCGGAATCACGAGATTACTGCATTTTTGAGTAGCAAAGCTATCCGAGAGGCCGAGAGTAGAAGCATTCAGGTTGCTAATTACCTCTAAACTGATACATGTAGCAAACCGTTCAGCAAAATATATAGTGTCTCTAACAATCTACAGTACAAGCTGCAATGGCGATCAGGCATTGTTTATCACAGTGGGCATTTATCTCGCCCATTAGGTGCAAAGTAGATCCATATTTTTCTCCAAAACACCCTCATTTAATGTGAAAAACGGTTTCATTATCGGATAAATCTCGATCTATCAATTATTCCTAAATTGGACACTACCACGGATAAGGTCAAAAGTAGTAAACAAATCTCGAGCACGGGGGTAAATTTCCGATTCTTACTTTCGCTAAAAATAAATATAATTTCCCTCTCTAATCTTTCACTAATCCTACCATCGAGAGCCCCAATGCAACAAAACCCAAGACTCATGCAAAAACTCACCAAAGGCTCGCTCAGAATAGTTTCGATCTTCTTCTCGGCGAGAACAGTGAATTCCGCAAACAGCGTCCTCAGAACAAACTCACCGGGAGTTACATCAAATGCATAGGCTGCTGTGGAAGTCTGGCGTTCGGGTGGCTGCCCCCATGGCAAAACAAACCCGTTTTCTAATGCATTGGAAGCTCTGCCATCTTCTGAAACTAGAGATTAGGAACTTTAGCTTCGCGAAATTGGTATTGATCCCAATTAGTTTTTGTGATGGAAGTCATGTCAGATTGTCAGACAGTTATATATAACGTTAAGAAATTATATCGTAAACCGGGCAGATCTCTCGCCTATCTAACCTAAGTTAGGCGAAATAAAGAAAAGCTATGTAAAAATGTCCAAGGACTTTTTAGCACAGTGAGAACGATATAAGCTTGAATTCTGATCCAGACAATATCTTTGAACTTCGGCCAGCTCTTACGCTTAGGTTATCGTTTATGTCACGATCCTAACAAAGTCTTTGTTGTAACTAAAGCTTACCTCGATTTTCAGTCTCTGCCATTGTTTTTAGGAGTCAATTCTTTCCTCATGGCGTTTCTTGGATCGCTGTCTTGCAAAACATACAACCACTTTGTTGATGAACATTGCTGTGAAAAGTTATGTGACCGGTTTTTACGACGGAATATCGAAGAAGTACAGGTGCGACAAATTTCCTGCGATAAATTAACAAAGCGTTTCCATTCGCTGAAATTCAAGCAATAGACGAAATATCCCTTCTCTGTCTCATGGCACTAACCAAATGTTTACTATCAAAGGAAACCAAGACCCTACAAGTTCTTGAACAACTAAAATAATTTGTAGCAAAAATACAAAACTTGAAGGACAAGAGGAAGCTTTCGACAAGATTGACGCATGCGTCCGAGTCATAAACAGTGGAGTGACTGAAGACCGACCAATCACATGTTAGAACGAATTGGACATCGCTTCCTTCTGGCAGCATTTCCGGTTAATTTAATTCACAAATATATTCTGTTGTACTCTGTTGTGCACATTTTAATTTGAAACATTTGAGCTTCAGCACTTCTGGTGACTATTTGGCAGTGACTAATCGCAAAGGCATTTCATGGTCACAGAAATCCCAATGAGGAAGTATTTGTCTTCGAAAATCATCAAGTTGATGACTTGCGTGTCATGTTTATACTAGTCACCAGTCGTCATGGTTTACGTAACGTCTAATTAAAGCGAGAAATAGCTACAGTGAAATTCAACACCCCTCTGTGGTCGAGAACTTTAATTTGCGACTTAAAAACTAGCTGATGAACAAAATGAGCCGTAAAACCCAAGGTAAAGCGCTTTCTTTTCGTTGAACCGTAACTTCCTTTACGTTAACTGCAAAAACCGGAAGTGAAATAGCTGATCTCGCGTGATTTTCGCCCTTTGATCTGAATTCAAGGCGCAAGTTTGGCAATGATGTTTGTTTTTTGTGTGTTTAGTTTGTCTTTATCCAGGGTATAATGATGTGTAAAACGAACAGTTAAACAATCGTCAACGCTGGAGTTAATCGTAAAAGGATCGACTCTCGTGCCCATATTTCTACTCAAAATAATATTTCGCCCGATCTTGTTGACCTTGTAGTAGCTATGCCGGAACAAGGTCTTGTTCTCGTTGTTTTCTTGTCTATTTTAGGATCGACAACAAATGTTTGAACTGTGTTTTTTTCTAAAAGAAAAGTCAAAAGGGATGTCTGCGAAGAAATTCAGTTGCGGTTGAAAGACACAAACGAAATTTTTAAACTGACGAAACAGGAATAAATTATTCAGTATTGTATTGAGGTTTGTAAATGAGTGCCTCTTGGCTACTAATGAATTCACTTGTAAGATATTTTCAAGCGAATTCACGTCAGATGGCCAAAGTGGAAATATCGCACAGTCATTCTACTTGTAAAAAACAACTCTGATTTTCATGTGGAAAGTTTGAGGCTATTCACATTAGAGGTTGTTACATCAGAGACTTCGCTGATCGAGACTTCTTTTATCGACTTTTGGCTCGTTGACCAAGCAATTGATGGAGTTCTAAATCACGATTCACGGAAAATAAAACAGTCAGTTCATAAAAATTCTTACCTACGTATGAAAGATACACGACCGCATGCAATTAATAACATGGTCCTTTCTCCACCAAAGGTTATTTAAGGTAACTTTATATTTATGTTTAAGGTTGTTGGGGCGGGATCATAGCAAACGTTTTTTTTTTTTTTTTTTCTATATAAAAATATATTTTATAAGAAAACCGAGGCTGAAATTTGCGAAATTTTTAGGAATATTTTAAGAAAAAACCTGAGGCTGAGATTTTGAAAAGATTATTTTTGTGTTGAAAATTTGTAAATATAATACAATACAATGATATATTTTTAACTAAACCATGTAAAATTCATCCTCAGCTTCCTCTAAATGGCAAAACTAGCCAACAAACAACAGAAACATATGGTCGTATCGTGGTCGTATGTTCGATGCTAATAATAACATTTCTGCAAAACATTGGTCTTATTGCCTCCAGCATGGCACCAAAATTACTTCAATGTCATCAGAGTCAATAAAACGGGAACTCAAAGGGTGAAGGGTTGACCATATTTGGTGATGTGCGAAGGAAAATGGTTGACTGACGTCACCGTTGGCGTCGTGGCAGATGTTAGCCTGAAGTAACAATAATTCTTCACTTAACTCCGTCGGAACCTGGTTGTATTCGTTATACAAAAGTATTTTCATCGATAAACTTTGGAAAATATTACACACAGAAAGGTACATTATGGGTGAGAACTAGCAATATTTGTTAGAGGAAACTCGAACCCAGAGACAATTGCCTTTATTACCATAAATTGCACTTGCACAATATCCATGAATTGCAAAATGTGATGCCAGAGGAAAGATTTGGGAATTCCTGAAAGTTTCCCTAATTGTCCGGAACAAAGACGCGACTTATAGTAAGCGACTATTACCACTCCCTTGATGCGAAATGGCCACCACACAGTTCTCCCCACCCCCACCCTTCTCGGCAGCACCTTATCAGATTGTCCAACACGGCTGAATCATAATCCTGAGAGAAGACAAGAGTAAACTGCCTTGTCGAGAACACAACACGACAACCCGGCCGGCCAAGCAGGAGTTGAATCCGAGTCTATCGATCCCGGAGTACAGGCCATTGCTGCTTCCTTTCAGTATAATTCTTTGAACTCGGAAGAGGTGGCCACAAAAATTTTATTTCTCATTTTTAAAGCCACATCAAAAAAGGAAGTTCATCGAAACAAAATTTCGACTTGAGCTAAACGAATGTGAATTTTTTTTTTTTTTTTTAACGACTTTTTAAGGTGATTCTTCAGAATTGCATTGCGCATCCCTACTGCGCACGACTTTTCAACATATACAAAATAGTTGCTTGTTCTAAACGGCTTGGAAACGAGTACCGGGACCCAACGACTTTTTTATTTAGTTTGAATGTAGAGATCACCTTCTTTCTATACAGTGAACATGGAGCAATTTCTATTGCAGAATAAAAAATTATCACTGAAAATGAGAGAATGGCTAACACTCGTAAAAGATGACTGTGTCACCCCAGAACATTGCGTGCTTGGAACATATTGTATCCCTGTCGACTAAATATATGACTGCCTTTATCATGAAATGTGCATCAAATTGTTTCTAACATTGATGCAATCCATCAATTGTTGTATTTCTCGCTTAACTTTCTCCCTATTTTTCTGCTTTCAATAAGCGTTAGGTGAATTGTTCAAATACAAACGTTTCTGAAAGCAAATGATTTCAGGAATTGTAGGGTTTATTGAAGGTCCTCCTGCTCCTAAACGAATACCGGAAACCCCCTTTTGTATTTCAAAATTTAAGTTCTCTTGATATGAACAGCCTACAGGTAAAGTTTAAAAGAAAATCTACTGTGAGTTCTATTTCGATGGAATTACCTTAGAACGCCCAAATTAGCCGCCATTTTGGCATACCACTCGCACTAGTCTTCGCTCGGTTGCAGACAGACTTGTGACATTCAGAGGCAAGAGAAACATTAGGGTTAGGGTTAAAATAAATAAATAAATAAGTTAAGGGCACTTCAATTAGCTTGCACCAGCTTTTACCCGCCCCTCTAAATCGCTGCAGGGTCTTTCTTTTAAGATAATGAATTGGAGAAATGGGTGATCATAGTATCAGGGCAAACACCCGCCCTCCCCTGAGAAGTGGGAGGGGGGGGCTGTAACACAGGCTAAGAAAATCTACTATTTGGTGCTACAGCAACAAAAACTAAGCGAAAGAAAACATGAGGCACCGCGTCCCAAAAACAAGCTTTATTGAATAAAAACACCACAAGATCATCTATACACTAAAATAACTAACTAAACCGGAATCGCGCAGATTTTTTTTGGCATTTATAAGCAGTAGTTGGGGTAACCCGAGGTCTTTCGCAATTTTTTTTTTTTTTTTAAAATTCATCATGGGCGAAAACGTACAAAGACTGATATGTTATGACATGGCATGACATGGTAGTTTGATTGTGTTCCACTGCTAAGAGGACTTTCAAGGAAAAAGATAAGTTATTGGACGAAAGCAAAGGCCCTGCTAGATCTCCAATAATTTTCTCCTCGCACGTATATCATCTTATCTTTTTTAGCATTCAATCCGTGCACGCGTGTAAGCTCCACAGTTCTAAAACGTGGCATTTAGCTAATCTCGTCATGTTGTTCCGTTTGTACATGGCCTAGATGGGGGTGCTTCAATCTCAGCCCCTTGGAGGGGCACAACATGGCGGCCGTGAAGTAGCAGAAATATCTTTCACTGAGTTTTGTTACTGAAACGAAAAGTGTTTACACTAGCATTCCGGCACATTAAAACTGATGCTTTTTCTAGTACAAGAACTGTTCAGTTAGGAAAAACTTCAGCGAAAACTCATATTTTGACCTACCCGACAACCTTCTCGGGCAATGCAAAAACCGCGCCAAGTTGGAAATTCAAACGGGCTTCATGCATACAAAGCAAAGGGCCCTGTCCAGCTAGAATGTTTTAGAACGTCAAGTTCTACAACATACTAAGACCTCAGAAGAACAGGTAATTTTGCCAATTGGAATAGTACAAAATCACATGAAAAACGGCAATAGTTAAGGACCAAAACTAAAATTCAAAACGCCCACATTTCACTATAATTACTCGCAATAGAGTCTCCAGTAGCTTAGATTACGGAGGGTCGTGGATTCAAATCTCATATGGAACTCGGATTTTTTTCCGAGTTGATGCTATTTCTACATGTCCCTCTATGAATCGAATAAAATATGTGTTCACAAGCATTAAGAAAAGAACACGTGAAGACAAAATAAAACTGAATAATTATAACGATTTCTGCTGACGTCTAAGTAAATTAGCTAATTAAAGAGTGATCACATAGATGGGTTTTTTCCACTTTCATTTGGAGGAATGACACACAAAGAAACATTCTTTAGAGTTACCCAGAAAACGGGCGCTTACACACGGCTACTCCGTTCGTCCCATCTTCACACTCCAGTCCATACCAACCGCGTTTACGGATCAAAAGCGCACAATACTTTTCACCGCGTGACCTGTACGGCGAGTACGGCGAGTATCTATTCCTGTAATCATCTATCAAGTTAAAGGTAGGTTCCTCGCCATTTAACAATTGCCAGCTGGCGTCTAGACCACGGTGTAGAACCATTCCTAGCCACACGTAGTTGTCAGAAGCTATCTGTCCCTCTATGAATCGATTCTCTTCCATCGAGTTTACCACGAGGAGTTCCGCTTTCATCTCGCGACAAGTGGCCACGGCGTTTGTAAAGGACGTTTTCTTATCCAACTCAAATTTGTAGCAGAAGCCTTCAAACTCCTTCCAGCCATCGGGGCAGTTGTCTGAAAGTTTGGAAAGGAAAAATACGTTATAAAAAAGTGAGAGCGAATAACGTTGAGTTAATGTGCCTTCACGCAACGAAAACAAGATGTTAACCAGTAAGCATAATTATTACCGTAATGACGACGACGACAATAACAATAACGATCATGACTTTGACGATGACGAAAACGATGACAGTTAGGAGCGCAAAGGGTGGCACCAGTAATTTAAGGGAATAGAGGCCCTTGGATATTTGTACTAAAAGAATGATAGCTGGCATTGCTACATTAAGGTTTATGGCAGGTAGGCCGTATGGGAGAATCTTTGTTTATAATATATTTTCCTCATTAGCATAAACGATACAGTTTTTGACGCATCTACAAAACCATTAGTTCTGAATATTGAAAGGGCACAGCACGATTAAATGTCCCAAGGAATTTGAGCCCGATATATTGAATACTTTTTGTGCGACGCGGGCTTAAAAACACACAATTTTGCAAAGAGTGTAAGAGCTCAATAGCGCTCTTGTCACCCAGAAATTTTACCCTTTTTTGAAAGCCAATTTCTCTTCGGATATTACACCCAAGGACCAAAAATTGCACCAATTACTAAGTTTTACAAGCTCTTTAAATGTTTGTAGTTAATTCGTGTCTAGCTTGATGCCTCCTCTGTGCAAATGTCGTGTTTTAATGAGGAAAAATGTACACAATGACGTCAGCAAAGAATATGCTATAAAAACAATCGACTTCTAATCATAAAGGCATTTTGATCTGAGTTACCAGTCTTCTCAGCTGTCAGTCATGCAATAAGATAAAACGTCATGATTTTCTATCACAAGAAGCAATTCTATTTTACCAATTTCACAGGTTGCTCCACCAAGTCCTGGAGGACACGAACACTGAAAGTGCCCAGGACTCTTGGGATCTTCTCCGCATTTTCCATCATTTTTGCATGGATTTGAATCACATGGGTTGGTAGCTAAAAGGTAAAGAAAAGAAATCTCGCTGGTTATACCAATAAAGTTATCAACCAGTATCAAGTGACCATATCGCGGGCTCGAGTTTTTTTTAAAGTTGACCGCTGACAAAGCACCGGTTTTCGATTTGATCGCGGGTTCATGTTAAGTTAACTTGTTAATCAGGGCGGCGTTATTCGGAAGGTATACAAACGTTTTTTACTGCTTTTGTTTTGTGTAGTTTGAGATTATTGAAACTCAGAAGAGGAGGCCAAACAACATAATCAGTAAGCCTCACCGCAAGGTTACAAAACTCAAATCAAAATTCTTCCTTATCCTGGGTTAGCTTAATCAGGCTTTGAAAAACCCGACCCAGGAGCTCCGCTTTTAGGCTTGGCTAAATCTATATATTATTCCAACTGAGTCAGGATTGCGTCCCAGGGAAATTACTTATTAATTCCTTAAATTCGATATCATGCTTTTGGATTAACTCCCCGAGGCCTCGGAGCCAACTTTAAATTTAAATCTAGTTCTTTTAAAACGATTTTGAATATAGCCGCGTTTTGTCTACAAAGACAACCACTTCACATAGCAGTGAATTTGAGAGAGCGTGTGTAACTGAAGCATTTAACCTTTTGGCTACGGCGTAACTTCCCAAATTATTTCCAGCACAGCTCAGGCTATGTAGAAATACGCCAGGGTTTTCAAAATGACCTTGCAAATGTAGGTGAAAAATTTGAAGATAAAGATAATAATTTTTAAAATATTCCAAGGTTCCAAGATCTAGTGAACAACGTTCTTCAATTAACAAGGAAGAAATATAACGTTTCAAGATGCGGTCATGTTGTAAGTGACAATGTCCGGCTTACATGACAAGAGAACACATACCTATCTCACAGTGGTGTCCTCGGTATTCTTCTGTACACTGACACTCATACTTCTCATCTCCAAGATCTTTACACGTTCCTCCATTCATACATGGATTTTTCTGGCAGCCCTCTAAAATTGAAGAAACAAGATCACAAATCACGACGTGAAATAAAACAAGCTAAATAAACTCAACCAGAACCAAGCGAAAATGACCCTAAAACCCCCTTGATGAAAAGTTCTATCAAAAAGAAATATTTCGTTTCTTGCTCTACAGATAAAAACAGATTTGCTTTCCAAAATGCATCACCTCTCCGTATCAATGTAGACCTGACCGCCCTACTTGGTGTGAAGCTTTGCGCAGAAGTATATTACAGATTAGCAGGGACCGGATTCACAATTAAAAGAAATAAAATATTGTTTCCTCACTATGCTCTTGATGGTGTTATTCTAACAATAAGCTATTGTAAAAGAGCAATACTTGCGATAGGTGTTAACTAAACAGGGCTTTGTGAATCTGATCCCTGCGGGGGATCTTGCGAGAACAAATCTTTCTCATCTGGGGGGAAAAAAAATAAGCATTTTGGTTTTCTCATCTTTCCTGGTTTTGGCGTACAAAAGCATCATTCAACTCTGTCTCCGAGCATTACGCACATAACTATAGAGGAATTTCTCCGATAATTTCACAGTTCCGCAATTATGACATCACACAATGGTAAAAAACTTTGATCATCTTTATCAGTGATTAAACAAGCTTACTTGGGACACAAGTGGCATCTTTCTCTTTGAATCCTTCAGGGCATGTTTTCACACATTCCCCGCTATCAACTCGCTTGAGGTACAAACATGCGTTGCAATCTGTTGGTAACGGCTCCCCAGTTGAGGTACTTTTGCAACCTAACGGTAGAACAAATTATAGTAAGATAATTGCAGATTCTAAAAGCCACTGCTTTTCTCACGGACTTTTACCGCTTTAGCCTGTGGAATTTAAGCAAGATCCTTCACAACGCCTACTACAGGCAAAGCTGGCTAACTTCTTTTCGGCATAAGGTATAATTTGCTATATCTCGCTTTCTTCAAGTGCCATGCAGACTAAGAAGCAAACACAAAGTTTCTTAGCGTTTCTCAGTCTAACGTTTGCTGATGCAAAATTTTAAAATCTATGTGATCTTCTCTTCTGTTACGCACGGGGTCCAAACGTGCATCTCTCCATGAAAGTGTAGACTTAGTGTTTGGTTTGAACCCGTGAGTATCAGTGATTCGTATGGTGTGATCTTCCGGGTGAGTATAGTCCTGAAAAGAACTGTTGTTGGTGACTGACGCCTCTACAACCTGAGCAGATGTCATCTTCATAGTCCAGTGAATAGTGTTAGCCAGTCGATGTTGTTATAAGTCTGGTCCGTTGAAAGTGATTGGTCAGTTTAGTCATGATGGTATTGGCTGTAAGATTCGTGCAAAGTTTGTCAGCAGCCACTGGTCTGCTCTAGTAAGATTCGTTAAATTAAGTTAAATTAAGTTGGTCTGTTTGAGGTCCGTCTATTGTGGGCTGTCACCCAGGGACTGTCATGTCAGTTTCAATGCCAGTATCATATACGCCGTTAGGATTTTCACAGTCATACCTTTCAATGGGTCGCACATCTCATGACATTTTTGTACACACATGTTAGTTCCCACATCTTTGGTTGTGTCGCCCTTGCACTCTGCCTTGGTGAGGCTTCGTTTGAGTACATGGGCGTCAGTGATTTCCAATGCATCCTCACCATTGCCAAATGCATAGAATCGTACATGAAGAAGAGGTTTTTCCTTATCAATCATGGACAGGTAAATTTCTCCCTGTTCAGTTGTGCCTTGGCTCTTTCCATATTCTATAATGGTAGCATCTGGTTCTTGTTTAACGCAAACAAAGTAGGGCTGGTACAGGATTTCATCTCCCAGTCCGACGGCATCCACATCCACGCTTGATACTTTCAGTCTTTGTGACTGAAAAAGTAAAACAGTGGATAAAGTCATAAGTTGGTGAAGATATATTCACCACTGAAAATCAGCATTGACCATAACGTTACACAGAAAAGCAATTTAAGCCCAACTGGCTCATAGCCCTCGGCGCGGTGCTTAACCTTGTTCAGTTCTTTAGCATGAAGCGGCTAGGCGTGTTGCTTCTCCTCCTGGACGGGATACTAGTCCCTGATCTCTACATGGTTAGTGCTCAGCCTTCGGTGGGAAAGGGCACTAAAGACTTAAGTCTCTTACTCAAGAACACTGTTCAGGGCTCTACCTGGACCGCTTAACTTGATTGAGAGGCTACCGCATCCTACATTACACTTGACAAGAAACGTCTTAGTTTTACTTTCTAATTCCGTTTAAAGACATTCGAATTTGACTGAATTTTGAGTAAGACCCTTCTAGCCATGATTTCTTCTGCATGGGGAACTAAAGCTGTTTTTCGTCAACCAAGATAATACAGATTCACATTACCTTAAAGATCCCAACACCGTAAGGTGATATCTGCACATAATACCAGGTGTCCTTGTCCTTGGGAATGACAGAAAAGATGACAAATACCGTGCCTTTGGTGGAGGCGGTGAAATGGAGACATCTTCCCTCCCCTCCGGGTCCAAAGCGGAGTGCATTGGACCATTTCACGTTACACGGCAAATACCCAACCACCTCTCTCATTTGGAAGATATGGTCAGCCGGCCATTCTACTCGGGCTATCTCTCCTCCAATCAAGTTGGTATCTAGCATTGTGAAAGTCTGCTTGGAAATGTTAAAGCCTTGCTCGTCTAGATTGAGGGCTCCCATCCTTTCATCGTACTTCAACAGCAGTCCATAGATGCACATGTAATGATCTTCAGATTCCACAGCGCCACTGCCACCGCGATTGCATCCACTAAAGAAGTCGAATTTGTCAGAATCTGTACTGACCACCCACTCTCCTCTGATGTACCTTACTAAGCACTCCAGGTGACTAGGGATTTTAACCTGACCATGATATGAACCTGTCAGGTCACTGTCCATCTTAAAGATCACTTTGAAAGCAGATTGGTGCGTGGTCATTTCTTTCCATGTGGGCCTTCCTGCTTTCATTTGATATTTGTAGTTCTGTGTCTGGCATCCTGGCGTTCCTCGAGGTAAAGACATGTCAGATACTGAAATGGAGCCCTGTTTGAAAATCCCAAAGGAAAATATATTAGTTAGAATATGGTGTTTAAGTTACAGACGTGGAACTACAAATGACATATTTCCTCCCGTTTTTGGTATCTGCGGCTTTTTATAGTACACCTCCACTGAAGACATTTGCTGAAAAGAGCCTCACCATTATTTACTTTTTCTGCGTCAAAAGAAACATTGTTTGAAGTGGTTAATTGGCTTAACTACACTTAGCTAGCTCTTAGGCATTCCACTTGAACTAAAAGAAACAAATAGTTCAAACAAACAAAATAGTCTTAAAAATCCAAACTGGCAGGGGTAGACGATGGGGCTATCTACAAGCATGATTGAGGAGTCGACCAAGGGTCTACCGAGACCACTCCACCACGTTTCCTCCACAGATGGTATGATTTAGACTGTGTGGATTACCAGTGAGTAAAAAAGTTCGTAAGCTTTAAGCTTACCGATTCTTTTTTCACCAGCGGAGAATTCGTTTCCATTCCATATACCTATTCTATGTTGATCTGAGGAGAAGCAGCATCCTCTTTTTTTCAGTTATCGCTGAAGATTCCGCATCAGTTTACAACTACAGTTTATCCAGATTTCTCTGCTAATAACCCTTTTGGAACTGTCAGGGCAGTTATTGGTAGCAACTCAAGATTTATCAACGTACGCCTATTTCCTTTTCATTTTGAATAGCTCAACTTTAAAAACGAGAATAAATGAAACCAGTATTACCTCTTCCATGTAAACATCAATAGCTCTTTTCAGTGAGGATCGCCTCTGGCGGATAGCATATTCAAGTGTTTCTCGGCTCAGGTAGTCACAGAATTCTTTTACGCGTGTTCCGTTGACAGTAGCATTATAATAATATCTGTTTGTTTGATGATCTTTCTTCAGCTCAGCCCTGTGCGCCTCACACCCAAAGCTTGGTGCGTCAGCTGGAAAGAGATCAGACGATCGGAAATCCAACAGACTTGTTATCGAGGCGATTGTAAATTTGAAAGCTTTTGGGAACTGAGGAATGGACTTAAGCCATGCCTTAAACTCTGCTTTAAACGTGGGTGCGTACACATCGGAGATGACAGCAGCTATGTCTTGACTTCCACCTTGAATCGACATGGATGTGGAAGACGTTTTTGTTTGGGATCTTGCTTTCTCCCCTTCCTTGTCACTTTTCCTCGCACCAGCGCTTGCAAAGAACGACTTGAATTCAAATTCCATGACTTGACTGAATTCTGATTGGGATGACACTTCACTAGCGTCCATGCTTTTTCTGATTTCCAGCTGGCCTCCGAATCTCCCTGCCTTGATGTAGTGAGTTCCAAAACGTTGAATGAAGTCCTCTACAAATAAAGTGAGCAGTATTAAGACCCAGGCTTTCTTTCTTAACTTTAATCGTATAAAAAAGACTTACGAAATTTGAGAACTGCTCCTGGTACATAGTAAGACGTTGGAAGCATCATAAACTCTCGTAGAAACTCAATGTTTAAATTACCAGGCTTCACCACATCCATGAAAATCTCATACCTGAAAACAAGGTTAACACAATTTCTCGGTTATTGTTATTGAAACATGAATGGCTCAATTATCATAGCAAGTAAGAAATGGAAATTGTCAAAGATTGCTCAGGAATTTGTTAGTTAGTAGATGACTTTTCAACAAGTAATGCTGGTTCTTTTAGTTACTGGAACGAATCTCTTAATGAAAATCGCACTGTTACAGATTTAAACACATTCCGCAAGGTAATTTTGTCCTGTTATGTTGCATAAATTTATCTGTTTTGTTCTAATTTTTCTTTCATTATTTTTAATTTCTAACATTAGGTATGTCGAGGAAATTAGCAGCAATGCTATATAATTCGAGGGCAAATAAAGTGCGTTATGATGATGAAATCGATGATTACGTCTTCTGACTGTGGCGCTGCGATGGTCTAACACTCCGAATCAAGTGGTTAGGGTACAAGCCCTAGCAAGGGTCACCTTTTGTTGGGTACGACGGTTTATTCTCGCTCTCTTTATGCAGGAGCCTAGCTAGGTACCCGTGAACTAAATACTGGGGGAAGCCCTACGATGTAGGGCGTAAAGACTTTCCATGTCGCCTTTGACGGATATCTGAGATAAGCGCCGACATGATAACTCACTCGGCTGACGAACCCAGACTTTACCTACAACTTTTTGCAAACCCGTTCATACCTGTCTACGTCAATATCAAACACAGCGAGATATTTCTGTTTGCCTTCTGTTGTGGAGCTGCCCCACGCGTTCTTCACTCCTGCGTAGAATCCAAAACCAGATCCGGAAGCACCAGACTGCTGTTCCAGATATTTCTGGTATTCAGACCTACTGTAAAATACTTGCATATTTGCGCTGGTATCATACACTCCAAGCAGCTTCATGGTGTCTGGAATCATTTTGCCATTGTATCTACAAATACAGCCACACAGTTAAAACGGCAATGTGTTTAAACGCTGTACTATAGAATAAGTGCAAAAAAATTTAATGTCTCGTTGGGTTCCCGTTCTTGTGATAGAGTTGTACTGGCAGGAACATGGAAAAGAGTTGCAACTTGTAAGTAAGTGAACTGATAAACAGAAATGCAGCTATAATTAGAATTGAGAGCCAGGGGCATTTTCGCGGGTTCCAGCTGGTTAGAGTCTACTGACTGAGTAAAAACGAAGGGTACCCTATTTTGCCAAACTGTTGTGAAGGCTTTATGGACTGCTTAAACTAAATCACCAAACCTGAATCTTGAATTGATATATCCGATGTTTCTAATTTATTTTTTTATGAACTAATAGAGTGATGAACCTTTGTTTCCGAACGCAGGCCCTCTGAACCAGGTCCATTCTACTTGATTCTGGACTGTAATCACCGCGACCATCGAAACCAACGCCGATGAATGTGGCGCCTGGTATAAGGTCCTAGGAGATGATTAATAGAGAAAACAGGCAGTTAGGTTGAACTTATTCACTTCGTGACTGAAGTTAGACGACTTTGAAAATGTTACACGTATCTTTTGAGACACATATACGGGCATTTCCGTACAACGTGAGCGGCAGGTTTTTGATGTACCGATCGACCAAAGGAGAGACCATTGTTTTCATGAAAATCAGATCATTGATAAAGAACGACTTCACAAGCATAATGGGAGTAACCTGGATCAGAAATGCACACAATAATCTCACAAATTTGTCCACAAAGAACAAGGAACAAAAACCACTTTAAAAAATGTCCGCCAAGAACATTTTAATGTTACCTCGAATAGGAAGAGAACTGGCTGGGTTTGACTGGGTTTAGTTTTTGGAATACCCTGAAAAGTGGCCAGATGTTTTGAATGGTTTGCTATAGAAGCATGAGCAGAATTTATTTTGACAACAAAAAGAAAAACAGAAAATACAAAATCGGTTTTTTACTGATGAACTATTCGTTATCATTAGATCTTGTCACTGTTTTACCTCTTTAGTCTACACATACCTCAATCGGTTTTCTTCTTCGGTTTATTGAAATTTTAAGCATTACCACCTGTAATCGAAACCTCAAACTCACCAAACATTTTGTGGTTGCCCAGGTAGCGTCATAGCACCGATCTCCTGGCTGGTATCCACTTCCAAAGCAGCCATTCATTATCATTCCTCCAGCTCCAAATGGGAATGTAAATGGCTGTTGACCCTGAATTGCAGGAGCAGGTTTTGATTCTGGGACCACTTTGGCATCCATGTGGTATCCAGGCGGAATAAACATATCGTCTGTTTGCCATCCTTTGTCACCGGTGATGTCAAGTTTGATCTGCAAATTAAACGTACTGGTTGGAAGAATGGCTTTTGGGAACATTTTCGCTGTCTCAAAACGTTTAAAAAAATCATTCGCTCCTCAAAATAGCTTTCTTTCTTTATTGAGCATTTTTCAAAATACAACAAAAGGAGTTACTGTGCGTGTTGATTTTCCAACTGTCACACGAGAGAATTTGTTGGCCACCCTTCTTCATCACAAGGCAAGGCCAACTCGCTATAAAAGGGATGTTACTAAAATTGGTAACGGGGAACGGGGAACGGGGAACGGGGAACGGGGAACGGGAAACGGGGAACGGGAAACGGGAAACGGGAAACGGGAAACGGGAAACGGGAAACGGGAAACCGGGAACGGGAAACCGGGAACGGGAGTCTGGGAACGAGTGTACAGCGGTAACCCGCCTAAGAATTCAACATGGCGGACAAAGGAAAAGAAAAGGGAACAATTTGGGGAAATGTAAGGAAGTGTTACGGTTGTAATTTTTAGTTTCTACCGGCTGTGCCTCAAACTCTAATATGGTACTGAGAAAAACAAAGCATGAAATAGCGCCTGGGGAGAGAATCGAATCGGTATTATCACATGCTACCCCAATCGGTCAGTACAAAATGCAGACTGCAGACCGGGTACAAAACGCAGACAGAGAATAAAGACTGTTTTCCGTCTGATACGTGACAACATGTCATCTAAAAACATACCGAGTGTCACGCAGTCGCTTTTCCGCGGTCATCTTGCACCAGCATTAGCATTATTGTGGAATATTTGTTGGTCGTTTCTTCATATATTTTGTCTTTAACAAAGCGGCGAGGCCACAGGTTATTTATCTGCTGCTCACCTGATTTGCCAGCTGACTTGCCGATCTCCGAAAGGCCGCCTTTCTAGCTTCCGAATGCGAAAACAGCGGACGACCCACGTTCATTGATGCTCATGTTTTATGTCACTTGTCCTCGATATCATATTGCGTGTTGCTATTTTGAAATATTGATATGACAGCTCGCGCACAAAGTGAGAAGATATGAGTAGACTATGAAGGCTTGAAATTCTATGTAAGAAAGACTGTGGCCTGACCGATTGGCGAACGTAGCTTGTGATAATACAAGATAATACCGATTCGATTTTCACCCCAGGCGCCATTTCATGCTTTGTTTATCCCAGTACCAATCGGACTCTTCTCTAACAAGAACGTACTGGGCCATGATCTGGTGGCACAGCCGGTAGAAACTCACGTCTACAACCGTAACACTTCCTCACATTTCCCCAAATTGTTCCCTTTTCTTTTCTGTCATGCTGAATGTTTACGCGGATTACCGCTGTACACTCGTTCCCAGACTCCCGTTCCCCGTTACCAGTTTTAGTAACATCCCTATAAAAGATCGCATCACAATTGCCTTCATGTCCCCTCTGTTCAAGTCTGGGCAGATCATAACTTTTGAATTACCATTTTGACGTACCTCTTCACCGAGAAATTGATCAGTTTTTCCTCTCTGTTTCTCGTTGATTTCCATTTGTTTTTCAGCCACTTTAGCGCCCATTTCCACGGCCTTTTCACCAGCTTTGGCACCCATTTGTGCTGCTGCAGGGTTGACTCGTTTTCTTAGTTTACCTTTGGCGCTTTCCTGTGATAAAAAAAGCACAAGAATTCCTAAATAAAGATAATAATAACAACAATAATCTGGCGAATAAACGACAACCAGACAGATTATAAAAGTTTAAATTTCTAAGTAGAGACTCAGTTGGCTCCAACACTCCTTCGACATTAATTTGCCCTGTGCAGCAAGGAGGTGTATTTAGCCCGGTCGTAGAATAACACGGCTTTAGCTAGCTTTGAGGTTTTCTTCAGACTCGCAAAAAAATGAACTCACTCGCTGTCAAAAAATCGTTGCACACCATGCAGGCAACCAACAGAGCCCCCAAGTTTGGTCGTATCACTGACTGTGTGGCTTAGTCATTAAACTGAAAAGGATTTGTGATAACTTTCTAGCTTCTTTCGGTTATCTTGTTACGGAACAAGTTTCTAAACAGTCTGACATATCCCAATGAACAAACTGATGTCTTGCCTTCACTGTACTATGACTTAATTAAAATTTGTGACATTACCTTGGTGCTAGTGTCAGACTCCTTTTTCTCTTCCTTGTTTTTTCCTCTACTCTCCAACTCACGAGTTAACAATTTGACACCGGCTTCGAGTATTTTTTCTCCAAGGTCAGCAGATCCTTTAAACTATAAATTTACTGAATTACATATAAGAAATTTACTTCTTTTGGAAAGTCTTAGCGGAAAAAAAGCGACTCTCTCCATGTTACGGACAGTAATCGGCAAAACAGGAATACAATCTGACGACAAATATTTTCATAATCTTTCGAGAACTCAGCAACTCGGTTAGAGTCGGTTGATTGATTGCTTGGGTAGTTTCTTATTAGAATTGTCCTTTCGTAGGTGGTGAAATTGCATTCAATAAACAAAAAAATACCCTATCCATGCTGGAATTGCGTTTGTCACCCTGTTCTTTAGTACTTTCATCTAGAGTGACCCTGCGTTTGAAAGAACTTCTTCGCTCATAGTCACGTTTGTCTGAAAAATACAAATAACATTTGGTTTATTCATAATTTGATATGACTAATAAGTGTATGAACTGAAAGAGACAGAAACTGTAATTTGGCAATCCCAAACTAAGTGCTCGACTAACTAGAAATAATCTATGAATTAATGAATTAAGTGCCAAATTAAAAACGATGTTTATAGCAGACGTTTTGAGCCCAGCCCTTCCTCAGTGCTAAGTTTTGAATGGGACACGCCCCATTCCCGTGTCCCATTCAAAACTTAGCACTGAGGAAGGGCTAGGCCGCGAAACGTCTCTTATAACCATCGTTTCTTATTTGGCACCACATTATTACTATTTACAACTTTTGAACTGTTAAGTGTGCCTCGCAGCAACTGATCCTTTTGGATTACAAATATTTACGAATTAACCAGTTCATGTCAGAATGATCCATCTCAATCGCCAAAGATCAATGGAAAGTAAAAATGAAAAACTGACTGAATCACACACTTCAAGGTCACCCAACGCGGTGCAGTAGAATAATCCTCCAAACACCCAAGTGTACCTTGGCCAGCCATAGATAAAAAGCTTGTGAAAAGAAAGCACTCAGTACAACAAACTGATGCTTACCATCATTCTCAATTTCTTCCTGAAGTTTTTTGACTGCTTCCGTTAAATCATCGAGTTGTTTTCTTAATCCTTCTCTCTTGTTCAAGTCATCTTCAGAGTCTCTTGCTTTTCGATTGATTACACTGCCTAAAAGTAAAAACAAAATTGCCGTTTAAGCATTTAAAAATTGTCAGGCGCTCGTCAAGTTAAATGTAAAAAAACAATTATCACAAATTATCAGACAGTACATATTTGACCTGAGCATATTCCCAACAACAGCCAAAGAACGAAAAGATATCCCCAACACAGCTTCATCTTCTAAGTGTAAATACCCTACAAATACGAGAAAAATATAGGAAAAAACACAGTTATTAACAAAATGAGCACTTTTCCAGTTATTTTGAATCGCCCTTTCCTACTAAAAGGTTTTGACCATCAGCCTAATAAAATGCCTTGTGTAGTTACTTGAATGATAAGGCAATAGGATAGAATTAGCTAACTTTCACAGTTGATCCAGGGTGTTTCCTTTAACCTATAATATCATGATTGACAAATTACTCTTTAATTTTGGCGCGAAATTCAGCATTAATTTATGTGAAATTACAAAACTCTAATATCGTGGGTGACAAATTACGGTTACAATCCTTGGCTTTTGACTTGTTTATTGTACTGAGAAATTTCGCGCCAAACGTTGCCATGGCAATTTTGTAATTTCGCATAATTGATGCTGAAATTTCGCGCCAAAATTAAGGAGTAATTTGTCACCTATGAAATTACAAAAGTAACAACAGTTGACTTGTAGCGTAATTTACAAACCTCTTGGTAGTATTGAGGATTGCATCCTTCGCGTATCTCCTTTCCATTGAGTCTGGGGTTTATATTTCGAGTTTATAAATTGTGGCAAGGAGTATGGAATTCGCTCAGCTCCACAGTCATGGCAACATTGTCGAATAGAAAAATTGCGCGTGATTATACCGTAGCTCATAAAGTAAAGATTATTTCATCTGCATTTAATTTAGGCGCGAAACGTCGTGTTCTCTCATATGTTATCAACAGCGAGAATTCATAATCCCTATGGCATTGTTAGGGAGATTGAAAAGATTGCAAGAACAGAATGCAAACTACAGAGAATGCTTTACTACGGATAGCTGATTCGTATGATTTCAGTTTCTCACAAACTAATCTGGCTGACGACTCTAAAAATAAAAGTTATCCGATCATATTCGATCAATAGGACTATAACAACTAATGCCAGACAACTTAGTTTAATTTACTGATTACCTACAATTAGCATGCATTTATTAGCGTCTCATAAAATTATGTTAATTTATCCAGTGAACTGAAATCGTCAACCTAGAGTTTTGAGACTAAATGCTGCAAAAATCAGCCCCAACTTTTTCTAGCTTGGCTTCGGAAGACGAAATATTTGAAGGGTTGTGTTTAAAAGAGGTTGAGTTATCCAAAACGAGTGTATTTTTCACTTGAAGGAAATGGGGTGCGGTTGTAAGGTTTGATATATGACTAGACTTGAAAGTAATGAGGCGGAATGGATAGCCACAAAATTGACAGCCACAAATAATTTCTGAAGAAAACAAAACTTGAGTATGTGTTTTCGTTGACTTTTTCTTTTAAAAATAACAAAAATTTCCCTTTTTAGTTAACTTACAATTATAACGGGTACACCTAATTAATACGGTGACGACTGATGACAGAATATTACACTCAATTGGTACACGCTCCACTGATCAGTTAAGACCTGTTATTTCGCTTACTTTAATAACGCATCAGTATAATGTACTATTTACTTTCTTAATATTCTGATCATTCTCTGAATTCCGTTTATTCAAGTTATAGGAATTGCTTGAATCTTGCGCGTTTATTGTTATGTTACGGTACGTGAAAATGAAAGGGTGTGAATATTTTGTCATTCAACGTGGAACCTTGTGCAGATGCGGTCAAAATCAGTTGATTTTCAATGCATTGACTGAGGTTAAGAAACAAACTGAGCATTTTTAACTTGTTAGCGTTAGAGATTGAAGGATATACGTTTACAATCTTGGGTGTTGCTATATAAGCGAACGATCGCTAGTGATTCTTGTAAACTGAAAAAACGTAAATGGCCAGCGAAATTTGAATTAACAAGTGATGTGGAGAACGAAAGGAATGTACTAAGAAAACTATGTTTGGTAACTTACCCCTCAGAGCTCTGGAACTGCAAGAAGGAAATCTACTTTTCACTTCCTAATTGAAGAGTGCAGCATGCAGAAACTGCAATTTGTGAAGAAGCTAATGTAGTGAAGTTATTTAAATATGAAATCCCCTCTTTCTTTAAGTTTAGCCTCTCCCAAGAGATACCAAAACAAAGGAGCAAAATGAAATGATTTGATCAAAATGCAGGTCAAAGGATTTAGGTTGTCCCGGCTTTGAAATACCGCGATCATTACAAATCTAGCGACAATACGCAGTGGTTTATTTATCTCGTTCACTCGTGGTGTACGAAACACTCAAGATTCCCGTCACATGATTTCTGCTAGTTAGATATAAAGGCAGTTATCCGTAAGAAGCAAATTTAAGTCTACATGAGAGCCAAGTGGCCCATCAGGCCGGCGCTTATCCCCGGTTTCAGTAGCATGAAGCGACTAGGAGTATTTCTACTCCCCCCTGATTAGGATGCTAGTTCATCGCAGGTTTGCCCGCCAGCCGATTAAAATTGCCGGTACCATGTATATTCCTGGGTAGAGTGAAGCAATTTGAGAACGAAACATCTTGTCCAAGAACACAACACAGTGTCCCTGGTTAGGGTTTGAACCCGGACCACTCGATCCGGAGTCGAGCGCACTAACCATGAGGCCATCGCGCCTCCACAAAGAAGCACTGATAAGTCGTTTATAATTCTTCGTGAGAACTGACCAACTCCGCCAGCATTCAAAGTTCGCGGGGAGTAGTATTGAGGACAGCCGTCACATAAAGTAACTTCAAGTTTTTTCGTGTTGCTTGGTGATTTGCGATTAGACAGTCGAGTTGGTCATACCCCTGAGAAATCAAGGTCTTGGAGCTCCGGTTTTTGAGCTTTTTTGAGCATTTTTGGTCTGAAAATGAGCATAGATTTTGACCATTTTGGCCTGAAATAGGGTATGTTTTTCACTCTGGTTTGGCATTGGGAATTTTTTTAACAACAAACTACTTTTTTCTGCATCAACGTTGGTAAATTTGTAGCCCTTCTCAAATTTTTACACAAATGGAAGCCATTTCTGGTTAGCTGGGGTCATATATTGGAATTGCTTTAATTTAAGAGGTCTGAAATAGGCTATCGATTTTTGGCTCAGATCTGAAGTAGAGAATGGAAAATCACTGATTTTGGTCTGAAATAGGGTAAGGGTTTCAAGGTTTGGGCCACACACTCCTACCAAAAACTTTGAGGAGTACCTCCCCCGGGAAAATAAGCCCCTTTTGAAAGCGGACAAGATGAAATAAACCTTAGTTCGATGAGTTCTTTAATAAGCACTTTGTCGCTTGATGCTTAGGCATAAACAAAGAAACTACTCAGATGAGTGGTTCTTTTTACCGCATTTTCATCAAGCCATCCATTAGGTAGAGTTCCTTTGTCATCATGTCCTCCGAATCTCTTGGGAAAGAGCCGAAGGTGAAATAGACTGATTATTCCATGTATTCAAACAAAGACCGACATTTGGCTTTAATTTCTTCCCACACGCCTTGCTTGAGAGGTTTTTTCGCACGATAGCAAAATGGCCTAGCGACGAAGCCGCACAAAAGATTCTAAGGAGGGATCCCTCGATCCGGTGGTAAATAAATTTTTGAAACTCTGTTTATGGACTATACTCTCTGCCAAGCCTCTCGTTATTCTTTAAAACTCTGTAAGTCATGTAAACGCATCATGCACTGCTGGGAAACTAAATCCAGACTAACAACAGGGAGAATGAGTTTATTAATTAAACTCTGCAAATGGCTTGAAAAAGAAAAGGAAGGCACAAAATGCCGCGCAAAATTCTCTCATAGGATGGCTGTTATAAATGCCAAGAAATGATTTTCTGACTCGAAAATAATCGGCTTATCGGCAAGCCACATCGTTAGCTAAATTACAGCTTTGAAGGGTGCGTTATCCGTTATAAAATATATCGCCGAGCGCGAAAGAAATACAAACGTAAGGGGTAAAGGTAGGTGGGGGGGTGGAGAGACGGCTGACCTCCGACTAGCCTCAAGCCATGGTTCTTCAGGATAGAGGGAATATTTCCTTGTATCAACTGAATATCATTGTTACTTAATTGTTTGACAAATTGAATAGTGTCCATGGCTTTTAAGGAAATAGAATCTAGAACCTTGGCCTGTGGTAGATTTATGCGTGAAACTGAATATCTGAACAGCTTATTTTATTAATTTTATATTTAGAAGAAATTAAACCTTTTACTTTTCTAGTAATATGTATCATAAGTAATTTATTGACTTTTAACATTTACGGACATGCATTTTTTTCTTCACTTATTGTTAATATCGCTTTCACCGTTCTTTGAATCATTTACACGAAAACAGCAGACTTAGAATCAAGGAAGAAACTAATTATACTGGAGCAATGAGTAACGAAATACACCGTACGATTCCTCCCAAATGGTACACTTAGAAATTTACCTTTAATATACAGAAATTAGCGATGATTCATTCCGCTGCCACTCATAACAAACCGATGTTTTCGAGCGAAGAAAACCAATTTGTACGGTAGTGCTACTAATTAAAAATTCAACTGGCAATAAGCTATAGACTTCTGGCGACAGCGGATAGCTTCTATTCTTTGCCGAAAATTCTTTGTTTAAAAGTTGATGCAGGTCGCACTTCTTTTCAAAGGTTACTTCGAGACCTGATATGTATTTATGCCAGTTACCGCTTGCTAGTAGGAAAATAAAGTCATGTACAAAAGTTATTAAACAGTCCAATTCTTTTATTATTTTCTCATACCATCCAATGTATGCATTTATAACGATATCTTGATATAAGCTTAAGTGAGATCATTCAAAAACTGCATTCAAGCCCTGCAGGTCTGCACTGTGAATGTTTTTCTTATATTTCTTATCAGAAAATTTGTCTAGTTACTTACTTCTGTTTCTACAATGATATTCATTCATTCACAACTTCATTCTTCCTAACAACTTTCCTTTGCCAGGAAACATGTTGAAGGCACAGCTTGCAATCTCTGTATTTAAAACTTATTGGCAGGAAATGCTTCAAAGCCAACACTTAATAAAACAGTTTTTTCGATGGGTGTTGATTACATTTTTTAGAATCAAACGTTTGTCACTACAGTAACACCACGGAATATGAAAAACGAAAAACAAAACAATGTGTTTAAGCAAAACATTAATCTTGAGTTGGTTCGATGTTTTTGATTTGATGCCTGAGAGCGACTGGTTTTTCTTTTCTTCTTATTGCCACGTACAAACCTACGTAGTAATTAATATGAAAAGCAAGCCTTGCAAGAGCTCTTTCTAGAACGTAAATGTTTTCTCTACACCTTTCGTTTCCAAGGAATTCTAGCCCATTATATTGAAGGAACTTTAAATTAAGGTCTCACTTTATGTTGCAAGGACATCCTCTGCTGGTATAACTTTGCAACATTGTCGGTAAGAAACGAAAGTAAGTTTCACAGTTTATATCTAAAATATACGATGATTCTAATATGTGTAATTATGATAAAAAATAAGTTAGATTAATTGCCAGCTTAAGTAGATTAAACTAGCTGGCTGTAGTAACATGGTCTTCAATTATATGTTACTTTATCAAAAACAGCATTCTACAGAATTCTAGCTGCCTTCGTGCGATGAAGACCGAGATAAAGTTCTGGCCTTGTGAGATGTTCTGACGCGGACTTATTTCATGTTTCAAAAAACTCGATGGTCAGTTCAGGAGATCAAGCCTCACGTTTTCAACCGTCTTCTAACAGGCAGTTGGAATTACTTCGCCCAGCTTAACTTCGATTTTCTGAGAATTAATGGACTGGCCCAGGTTTAGAAGTCTTTTCTCGTTGTAAAACTGAGATACCTAAATGAACAGCAAAAACAATAATACAGGAATAATACCCTTTATTGAGCCTCGATTTTCACTGTATTTGGAATTTGCAGTAAATAAAACACCAACCAAACGAAAGCCAAACAAATCAATAGATAAGTGAACTAACGAGAAATATTGCTTGTTTCGACAGTGCGAGGAAACATGAAAGCAGCTGTATCACTCTTTCTTCTGCTGGTTATCTCTGCCCTGGTCGCTGGACGCACATTGCCGAAAAATGATCCTGGAAGCGCTATGTACGACACACACTATCCTGTAGACGACGAGATTGATAGCGACTATCGGGGCAGCGAGTGGTTTGTTGAACAACAAGACTTCGACTTTCCTTTTGCTGAGGACAATGATCTTGGTAGTGGCTACTGAACGCAGGTGAAATATATTTTCGAGTCTCTTCTCTAATTCTCTAACAAATTGCTCCCACTTTGTATAAGGCGTATCTCTGTTTGTAAAAAAAATCCTTAATAAGTGATAAATAAATAGATGAATAAATAAACATTTATGTAGTGTTAATACACTGCAGTCCAAAGCGCTATATAGGAATTAAAACCTAGGATACTCAACAATTTTTGCACAAAAATAAAATCAATTGAAACAGAATACTGACATGAGTTACTAGTTACAAAAATATATTCTTATTAAAAAAATAGTATTATTTAGTTAAAAGTAATGAAAAATAATTTAAACACCTGCTCACATCTTAATACAAAGTTGCAAGTCCTTAGCATAAGTAGCGACCACAGAAAAAAAAACGAAAAAAATATGGAAGAAACAAAAGTCAAAAACTGGAAATAAAGAACTCATGTTGCAAAAAAAGTGGAGCACATTGTTTCTCAAGTAACCAAATGTATCACAATTAATTGCTTTTTATTTCGATTTACTTCACAGAAGGAACAAGCCAGAAATTGAGAGGGATTATTTGTTCATTGTGTTATAAATATTCAACAGAGGTTATAAAGGAACTTTAATTGAGGGCAACAGATGTATTTTAGAACAAAAATGGAAAATAAAGAGAAGCGATAAACTCAGTAAATTTCGTTTTGTATTGCGATCAGTTGTCTTTTAGTAACCAGCAAGTCGTCTTCTTCAAGTTATGAATTGTTAAGGTAGAGTCAAGTGGCCCATCAGGCCGGAGCTTATCCCGGTCTCTGTGGCATGAAGCGACTAGGAGCATTTCTACTCCCCCCTGGATGAGATGTTAGTCCATCGCAAGGTTAACCCCAGTATTAAATTCGCCGGAACTCATTTATACACCTGAGTGGAGAGAGGCACTGTGAGAGTGAAGTGTCTTGCCCAAGAACACAACACGATATTCCAGGCCAGGGCTTGAACCCGGGCTTCTCGATCCAGAGACGGACGCACTGATCACGAGGCCAATGCACCTAGGCCTCGCACAATGACTGGATAATGCTATCTACCAGTTAAATTACTATCTTGTGCAAATGTAAGCCTTGACAATAAACTATGCTTTCCAGTGGATATCTTTAATCATTTTATGAACAACCTGGTGACTGGAAACAGTTTACAGAGCTTGTAAGAAGTTATACTTTGACTGAGAATAAAACTATCACACTTTATCAAGTGATGTTGCAATATTCAAATCACTCAAATGTCCAATCATTGGTGAACAATTTGATGTTATCTTCAAAGCATAATAGTTATCATAGCAACAGCGCAATCTGTTAAAGGCAATTTATTTTTACAAGAGAAAATGAGGAGAAATTATTATTATTGTTATTATTGAAATGTGACAAGTATGTTATACATCTTTTTGCAAAGTTTAAAATCTTCTCTCAAGGGGGTTTAGAACCGCCTTCAATGTTCAATTGCTATGGTAACCCTTTATGCCGCAAAGATAACCACTTGTTTGCCAATGGTTGGGCATTTGTGCAATACCATTATTCTAACGTCACTTGACACAAAGTGGTTGTATCAATCTATCAAAGTATAATTGCTGGAAACTGCCAGCACTGTTTCTAACCCCTAATACTACAGTTCTACAGGTCTCGAGTGTTTGATATATCTTCTTAATCGAAACAAAAACTAAGGAGTAAACGGAGTAAAAACGTCAAAATCTATGCTAATTAAAACCGGGTATCCAAACCTCCTTCACGCTTGTGATTTTCGTTGTTTTAACTTGATGAATTATTGATTTTCTCTAAGTTTTTATAAGAGAAAATGGGTAGATATTATCATTACTTTCTTTCTAATCTTTTTTCTAAGCTCTTTCCTTTCCCTTCCTCGGTGATTACTTGTGAATTTCTCAAGCGGTTCACAAGACCCTTGCACTTATCTAGTCCTTTAGGCCCTTGGCAAGAGGTGTAAGCTTTTCCCATCCAGGAACGTTTCAAATGTTCAAAGCGCCATAAAATTTCACGATAAACTACTGGCTGGTGGTCTATGAATGGCAGCCTTAAAGGTGGTCGCTTAAGATGGTATGGTACCCTCAATATGGACCAAAAAATTTGTTTAAATATGGTGAAGAAAGATCAATTGTGTGCTATTGCACTCAAGAAGAGAAATTAAATTTCTAGAGTTTTATTCAAAATGGTTGCTATGGAAACCAGCCACAGCCTTTTGAAGTAGTGTTTTATAGTATTGACGCCAACGCTTCCTGCTCTTTTACAAAACAAAAATTGACTGTCAAATAAGCATATCATGTAAGTTTCTGTTTTGTTCTGTGATATGAACCTAAGTTTTGACAGTTAACTCTTATTTTCAGTGCTTTTTACAGCTTTATTTGGAAATAACCTTATTTTTTACCACACCCAGTGGACAAATCATCTCATGTCACGTGACAGACCTTAAAATGTTACGATATTTTTGGTTTATGTCATCCGACACTATTGGTCTTTGATGAGCCCAAGTTTCAGAAATTCTACTTAAAAACCTTGCAAAGTAGAAATGTTGGCGCGGAATCAGTCGGTACAAAAGTAAACTTTTGAGAAAAATGCACTTTAAGTTTCGCACACGAAGTATTAAGCATTTAACGAGCCACAAATAGTGGGGGGGGTGCAGAATGGATCTCGGGGGAGGGGGTGCAATGGTTGTTCTATTTTGTAAAAAGTCACCGCAGTTGTGGGAAATATTCCTTGTCATAAGGGAAATGAATGAGCCTGTGATGGCAATTTGAGGCAAAGCTTTTCACAAATAATTATACCAATCGAGTTGTGCATGTCTTAAAAGTTTTTTCTAAATAGTTTCGTTCATATGAGTTAAAAATACTCTATATTTTTGGTCACGTTCTTATAGTAAACAGTCGTTGCTATGGCCGTTGCCACGTGAAAAAACTTATACCACTGTGTACTTTCCTTAAATTTCACACTCATCTGGAAGCAAATTCTGCAAGATCGTTTCAAACTGTTTTTGACAAGTCCTCAAGGGTCTTAAGTCTTGTATTTCCAAGAAATTGAATTTTTCATGAACATCGCCATATTTTAGGGTACCATACCCCCTTAATGATGGGAAGCTCGATTTCAGGTATTTTTTTGTAAACAATCCAGTTAGTTACCCGAAATTTCAGCGCTCGCCTCCCACCAATCAGTGTGACCCGAAGTCAAATCACACAGAGTTGCTGTCGCTGTCAATTGGTTCTCGTCTTGCGTCGAGGATTTTTCTCCAGGTTCTCCGATTTTTCTCTCCTACAAAAGCCAACACTTCCAAATTCAATTTGATCTGGAAAAAGTGAACGAAGAACCTCTCCGTGGGATGTGCCACTGCCAATTTGTTCATCAATTTACTATTATTTAGAACGCACTTGTTCACTAATCGTAAACAGAACGATTCACAACCAGAATTGGGGCTGATTTAAAACAAAAAGAACAGTTTGTTCTTGTTCTCTCCCTAGGGTGCCGACCATACTACGCCAGAAAAAAATTAATACGCAGCTTTATTTCTACGCCTAGCCTAGGGGCTCCCTCCACTCAAATCCGTCACGAAAACGGAGCTTTTCGAAAACGCTCTTCAAACCGGAGGAATTTGAAAACGCTGGCTTTGCGTTTTAGTCTGGACGGAAAACATTTTGAAAACGGAGCTTTTCGAAAATCATGAGGTCACGATAATCATTTGATTTCCCTGCCCGTGTTTTCCTCAAACACAAACCCAAAATCACCGGTGATTGTTTCGTTTTCAACTGAATTTCTGAGACGTAGTGTGGACAGAAAACATTTCATGCGAGTTCGGGTTGAAAACGCTGTTTTCAAGTTTCCCCGGCGCGGTGTAGACGGGACCCTGGCGTGTACCTAAGATGCACTACTGTGCAAACATGCAAATATCAACATCACGACCGAAAACTACATGTGTTAAACACGTCAGTATCCATAGGCTCCAGGGAGATCTCTTAAGGTTAGGTTTATTTTAAGTGTTGTTTCTTAACTTTTAGTGGTGTTCGTTTTATAAACCCCTCGGTCAGTGGATACAGCTTATCATGAGTGTATCTAACCCTAACCTCAACAACTCTAGAAAAAAGACAATGAATTGGTCTTGCCATCAATATAAATACTACCACTTCAAAAGGATTTCAATATTTTTTTAATGTTTTAATAAACAGCAGTCGATTCCATGTTTGTCAAGGATTGCACAGCCTTGGCACAAGTCTACCTGCCAGGTGCATTGTTTACAACATAATTGGACACGTGTAGATGACACTGCAGTGAAAGAACTTCACAGAACGTTTAAGAACACCATGAATAGAAGGTGACAGGAGCGCACACTTCTTTTGTTCAGAAAAATAGAGTTGAGCCAGTATCAGACAATCGAACATAGTTAGCTTTCTAAACAAATAGGCCATAACCACGATAGCCACCATGTTTGTCTTCACATAATGCAAATTTGGCAGGTGATTGCCAGTATTGTGGAAGAAGATAGTTTGAGTTTTCGATAATACCAGCCCTTAAAACTGAATAACAATTTTTTACGACTTCCGTTGTTTAAAACAAGCTGAAAATAGCAAGTAACCATTCCAAATTACTCGTGGGTGGAATGATCCATAATTTGGCTCTCAGGTATAACTTTGACAGTTCTTGTCCATTGATTGATCGGAGTCGATTAAAGTTGTCCGCCTCATGGCAGACCGCATGGCTAATTTGAATTATAATGAGAAAAACAGCCATTGAGGCTGGCATGAATGTGGAGTATCGCCTCGAGAAAACTATCAGCATCCAACAACTGGACAGGTGTTGAGTTGAGTTGTTAGCTGTTGGACTAAAAAAATCCTGATAGCTTGAAGAAATAATGGTAATTTGGACTGAAAAAATAAATGTTTCGACCTTGGTATTGACTTCATCGTCGAGAAACAATTCCAGTTAAAGTCTAATTAAATGGTAAGATGTACCATTTGATAATCTTGTTGAGGAGCCAATTATTTCGAGATCATATTTCTAAGAAAGCTTAGTTTTGGCAAGCCAAGGTTAACCCACATACGTGGAACACTCAATTCTTGAACGCCTCCTCCGTTTGCCTTGGAAAAGTTTCATTCTAGAACTTTATGTTCGGGCGTTGACCTGTGTACATGTTGTGTTCTCGCGACCTTGGATTCTACCTTCCGGAGACAGGTCCAAGGTTTAGGTTTTGCCAAAGATTATTCCATTTTTTCTAGTTTTCAGTTGGTTAATCTCTGCTTGCCTTATCAAGTCAGCTGCGTTCGTTTCAGATTAACATCCGGCTACCTTGTTTTGTTGCACCTGATTTACCCCTGGCAAGAGTCTCGGGCGCAGAAAGAGTTGACATAAAAGTGGGTGCATTGTAAAGTTGCATTTAGTAGAAGTTGAAGAAGGAGTGGTAGTGGATTAAACTTTGAGACCTTAGTTCTCCTCTCAAGAGTTCCGATACCTCTCGTTGGTGAAAGGTTAGGCCTACAATATAACATGATGTCACAACCCGTTGTTACTCTACACCAATTTCAAGGGAACTGGAGCTCGTTCCTCGAAGGTCCCGAAATGTTTTCGCACCCAGAACTGAGGCCGTAGCAAAATCTCAAACCTTATGATTACAGAACTGTTTTATTTACACATTCTTAATATGAACAGAGGTTCTTTTCATGCAATACGTTTCAGGCTTATACTCCTCTCTGTTTTTAGATACAGATTAATTAAAAAATGGCTTTGCGGGCCCGATAAGTTTCCGGGGTTTGAGGGAAACGGGCCCTGGTGTGAGTCCAAAGAAACAAAGATGACAAAGTACATCTCGTAAATTGGTTTACATAGATCTAAACACAAGAAAACCAGTGTCGATAAAAAGCATATGCAAAATAAGCCGGGACGATAATATCCCGCCCCCAGGAATAATGCCAAAGTTTTACCTTACGAATTCAAACCGTTACATGTACATGTCATGTCAAAGTATTGTCATTAATAGGTCACGTTCGATATTTCAATATTCTAACATGGCTCCGAGGTTTTCGGGTCAAAATTGTAAATTTTTTAAGTTTCTTTTTTCTCTTAATTCCCAAAAGAGACTTGGATACAAAGAAAACAACACCAAAGATAGAATTTTCTCCTGAAAGCCTCGGAGCCATGTTAGAATATTGATACATGTATATCGAACGTGTCCTATTAACACACTCGCCTGGCCTCGGCCTCTTGTCCGTCTGTCCTCTAATTGATCATGACGTGATTGTAAAAATAGCTTTTGGTCAACAGCCACTTTGGCACTGAAATGTTATGACCAAGATCTTAAGTTTACGCCCAAGAGCTACAGCGTCGTACATATCAGAGCAAACAACGTGCAAAGCAGGTTTCTTTATTTCAATACAACGTGTTGAAAACCCACTTCATTATCCCTCAGATTCAGTTCCCTCTCGTCTCGTATTTTGACCACACGAAATTAAAACTAGGACAGATACTTTTAATAATCGATCATCTACATTTCGCTCAGAACCCACGTCACCCTTCAGGGGTTACGCCGAACTGAGGGCGGCAATTACTGAAATTTCGGGCTATAATTCTTTGTCGGTCGTAAAAGCTCTCTGAAACGATTGTCGGTGATGATTTTTAATAACTCCTGTTTCGTGGTTGTAAAATTTATTTACTTAACATTTCAAATATTCCTTCTGTCAAGAGATTATCCTCTCTCGCTCTTGTTATAGTCCACCTTAACTGAAGAAAATCTATCTAAGCAATAGTTTATTTCACTTGTAGAAACTACATGTAAAACGAATCCCATTTAATTTAAGCATAATCGACCTCGCAATTTGAAGTTGCTTTTCATCACGGCCGTTCGGCGGTGAAATGGACAGGTGTCCAAAAGTGAGGTTGATTTTCCAGGAATCGGCCATCTGCTTCTCATGGTTTGTGGGACAGCGACAGCTTTCACTACCACCTCCTGAAATGACAAGCTCGTCGCTTTTATTGTCAAATGTATATGGCAGCGATTTTGATGTGGCTGAACTTGTGGAGAAAGGGCCAAATTACAATCAGATTTTGCATTTCTCTGCGTGAGAAAGAGCAATTAAAAATTCATTTGTTAGTAAATCAAGCTAAAACCATAAACCTTTTTACTGAATGCCACACTCCTAATAAATGACGACATTTATTAGTAGCCAATAGTTTTACCCCTTTTTTCAAGAAAACACGAACTACTTAATATGAAAACGGTATAGAGCAAATTTTATTTCATCGTTGAAATACCTTCTTATTTCTAGACAGAAAATGCTTAAAAATTGTCAAAGCAAACATAATCTTGACTGGCCGCTCTATCTAAAAAGCATAAACTGAATCTTGATGTTGATCTGAAGACAGCCACATGTTGTTTCATAAGTTTCGCTCTTTGGGAGAATAGGCTGTATGTATGTAATACAGTTGGACCTCGCTAATTCAAACTCGGTTATTTCGAATTCCCCGCAATTTGGAACTGTATTTCAATTCCTGTGTTACAAACCAGTTTTGGATAATTATCCTTGTAAATGTCTTGGCTGACAAGAAAAGTTTTAAAACACTTAGTTGGTTCAAGAGACTAATTCATAGTCTCTTAGTAGGTTAAAGTGGAATTAAAACAGGTTTCGGTCATATTTTATTATGAGTACGCTACTTTTTACTCTGAAACCAAAAATATTCAACTAAATAAGTAAAATCAAGAAACCGTTACAGTGGTAACAAAATGATATTCTTCTCAACATCTGAAAATCGAAGTGAGCATTTAGGCAGTCATGGGGGTAATTTTAAAAAATAACAGCCATTTGTACTGAACTGCTGGTGGTGGACTGCTGTTCCAGAGACGATTAACTCATTATTTAAGACGATTTCAGGTTCATTGTCGAGAAATTTCGCTTCCCCGGCGAAGAATAGGCTACTTTCACATAATTATCCTTGCAAATCTCCTGGTTTAGAAGGTAAGTTTAAAAACAGTTGGTTAAAGTGGAATATTTGATATATTTTATTATGAGTTCGCTCCTTCTTACTCTGAAACCAAAAATATTTAACTATACAGTAAACAATCCAGAAATCGTTTCAATGGTTTCAAAATTATATTCTTCTCAAAATCTCAAAATTGAAGTGAGCATTTAGGCAGTGATGGGGGTAATTTAAATAAAAGAATTGCCATTTGCACTGAACCGCTGGGAGTAGATTGTTGTTAGTTTGTCATTTTACACGGCAGTAAAGTTAATTGTCGAGAAATTTACTTTGAAAATAAAAGTTGACAGTTACTTGTGATAATATATTGTTCGTGGCTAGTGTGTAGCTGAATATTTTTGGTTTCAGAGTAACAAGAAGCTAATTCATAATAAAATATGACCGTAAAGTGTTTTAATTCCACTTGAAGCAACGGCTTTAGAAGCTGTAACCAACTGTTTTTTTTTTTTTTTTTTAACTTGCAACTAAGACATTTGCAAGGACAATTATGTAAAAGTCGCTTGCACAGGAAAATTCTGCAGGTTGCAGAAAAATGTAGGACTATTGACCGTATTTTAAATGATTGTACACACTGAGCTCACACATGGATAGGATTTAGACCATGGTCTTTATTTCATTACAAACCTTTACTGAACGGTAACTCGGATGAATAACTTCAAGAGATCGCTCATACTTACATCTTCTGAGACAGGGAAACCAAACTATCTGAAAAAGAATTTAAAAAGTGACATTAACACTCAAGTTGAAGTTAAGTGTCTGTATTTGTAAAGTGATATTTACACTTTGGTTGAAGTTAAGTGTCCGTGTTTTGGAAGTGTCTGTATTATAGAGTTTGAGATATTATGAATTCTAATGTCTCTGGAAGCAACTGAACTCTCCGCAATATCGAGGTGTCCCTACAAGGAGCGGACAAGCTGTACACAGGTGACAAGATTAGAAACTGAAAATCATCAAATGTTGCCGGGATGTGTTCTCGGTGCACCTAAACAAGGTAGTAAATTTGAAATTAATCAGGGACTTCATAGCCGATTGTAGAAATACGCAGGCGTGCTTTAAACAAGAAGAGGGTAGGTTGTAGAATTTACATTACCTGGTTAATCTATCAAACCTAAAGAAAGGCATAAGATTGCATTAGAGATCATGGGAATTATTTAGACGAGACAAATGAAAAACAAGAGCGGAGAGTTGCGTTACGATAAACACAATTTATACCCGTACGATTTTAAACCGATTCGACTATTCCTTCTTGTTTTAAAAATACAAAGTAAGACAACCAGCTGTAAATTGAGGTTAAACAGCAGGTCCCAGCTGGTAAATGTTTTAAGGCCTTGTAGCTCCATACAGTGAATAAAAGTTAACTCGTATATGACATAAGTTACCTTTTTGCATGTTCGGTTGCGCTTACAGCCTAAGATCAAGCTGGAATGAGAGAGTTGACCTATTTTCCTCTCATGTATGCACATAAGACCTGAGCGAACTTCGCTCAGGTCTGACGACGAGTGCTCTGACAACGAGCTAATGTGGGCTCGAAACGTCAACTTTACAAACTTCTACGTTGGTTAATTGACCATGATGAAATTCAATTTTATAAATAGCAACTGAAACATAGATGTAGTACAACATTTTCTTCAAAAACTAATAACTTAGCTTGTTCTCAGCCCACGGTATACGATATAAAGCATGCATGGATGAAAGGCAAAAGAAGAAAACTTTGAAATAAATCAGAAGCAAGGGTATTAGGGATGTTGTTCGCAAGGACTAAATAAGTGCATTCATTCTCTTTATGACGCCCGCAGTTTTAACGATCTGAGTAAACAAAAGGCCACAGCCATAGCTATTTATCAGGCATTTACATAGAAGAAGCAGTTGAAAGGCAGAAGTGAAATACTTCTGAAATTTTCATTCATGCTAGACGAGAAGCAACTGGTTCTAAAAATTGTCCGAACCGTCAAACTGAGCTCATTGGTCTAATCTAGAACAGCTTTAATGGGAATGAAAGAGTCGAATCAGTGCAAAATGACCCCAGCAGATTATGAAGTACAATAAGCGAAAAGTATAGAAGATTACTAGAAAGATGGTTTTGCACGATCTTTCCATTCACTAACCAATGGATATTTCCCGTCGATATTTCACTTGCAGTGAATAGCTAGTCTTCCTTTTGTGTTTGTATTGTGGCTAAAATGTTTACGGTAACACAGTAGAGAGACCACATGTTTTTTCGCATTTCTGAAAGCCTGTTTTTAATTGCACTGTTCGTTTACATGTGCAGTTATTTTGCGTTTAGTCACGGAATGTGACTTTAAATGAAATTTCTTCGTCCTATTGTCTGAAAATCGTCGTTTGATAGATTAAGCAATTTTTTTGAAAGCCACGCCGTCAGTTTATATAAGAGCACGAACAATGCTTTTAGCGCTAAGGAACCTGTTTCTCGTAAAACAGAACAATGTGGAAGATTTCCAGACAAGTTTGATTTTGCTTTTTGTGTTTTGTGTCGGAGACTGTTGATCGGCTTCTTTGCTACGCAAGCTGTGTCGCTTGGACACAGAGAAGTCACCGGCTACTGGTTGTTAGAGGCAGACGCTTTACTATGCACATGCATGGTTTTTCTACATACATGTGCTTTGACGCCTAGCAACCAGCACCGCACTACCATAGACACGACTGTTATTTCACGCCAACTTTCACTCCTAAGCTAGGCTGAAAAAAATTGCGTTGCAGTGTATCAAAGTGAATTACAAAACCGTACAAATCAAGTGATATCAGTCAGCAGACAGATTCAATAATACAACCTACTTCCACCACCTTTTTGTCATTGAAAGTCTCAATCTTAAAAAAGTAGATACAAATGTGATATTTGCTCACGCAGGTCGTTTTCAGTATATACAGCCATTGAGCTAAAGAGAAAGTTCATCTAAAGCTCCAGGCGGTTTGAATACTTCGTTTCTTACTGATGAGCTTATCGCGCCGTGTCTAGCATATAGATCATAATTCCTTTTCTCCCATGGCCACCTGCTAAGACTTTGATTTAATATCTTACAAATGAGGCTTAGCACATCCAAAGCTAGAATTTTAAAAATCTCAAGGATTATGCCAACGACAACGATAGCATATATATAAGATTCAAACGAAACCGATAGCAATTCAAGGATTGAGGTTTTTCATCCTATGAAAACCATATACCAAAAAAATTAAGGCTCTCTATAGTCAACTAACAAATTAATTGCGTAAACAATCTCGCTTATGAGAAAATAAACTATTTAAACAATGATATAATTTTATAGCTTCACAATGGGCGCAATTCCACGCCTTTGGGTTTCAATATAATCTTTCTCATCGGTTTATGACAAACATTTCCTCAGACATTTTACGTTCAGCATTCTTTGGAAGAAAAACTAAAGATCCCCCTTATAAGATTCTTTCTTTTGCGGAGAAGGAAGATGTTTAAGAATACCGGCGTCAATGAGCGAATTTTTATTTCAAAGAGATCACTTTAGAATAAAAACTTAACAATCTTTAATTAAGAATTTGGTTGAAATAATTTGCACGGAAATAATTTCTTCCTGTGTGAAACGTTATTGCGATTTCAACTCAAAGTAAATAGAGCAAGAGCAACAATATTAAAAATCATCTCATAAAAACACTCGCACTCGTTCTCGAACGAGAACACCTAAGCAGAAGCGTTGTATCATTTTTAAGGCAGCTATTGGGGGTAGATTTTCTCAGACCCTAATTTAAAAGCCGTGACACTTGTTCCATGAGAAAATAAATCACGCCCTATATGGTGTACAAAAAGAGTCTAGAAAATACTTTAATACTGTAGTTTTCTACTAGAGCCAAACTCTATAACATATATATTTTTTCCAAGGGGCCAACGACCACAAGCCCCAACAACTTCTACTCAGCATATAAATTTCCTTCACAACGATTTTAGTTTTGCTTTGCTTGTATTCATACACAAGATCTCATAACGTGTGTGGTTTTAAACATTTCGTCAGATCAAGCCCGGTTAATGAAGAAGTAAGCCATCAGAGGCGTTTCCCTTTTTCTTGGATGTATCTTTTAAAAGCAAGGATTTGGTTTTGTTATTACAACTGTTATCAGACGTTGGTTTTACTCATATGTCTGTTACATAACATCTACAACGGTCGCTCTTACAACTTAGCGGAAAGTGGATATTGAAAATACGAAAATCTCTCAATTACCTCTACAAAAAACGCGGTTTCCTAACACTGGAACATTTTCCATGTTCACTTCTATCGAATAAAAACGTGACTATTTGCAAATTAAACGATAAGAGAGTGTTTTTCATTTCACTGATAAAATCTACTATACTTTCCCTTGGAGCAGATTAATACTAAGACGTTGTATTTGCTTTTCTGTGTTTCCTAGTTTTGGAAATTAACGTTTAAGTATATGTAAATGTTGTGGAGCTTTTCAATTTGTCTCCCTAAAATTCCTGAAGATTTTCGAATGGCAACCTAGGTTTTTGTAAGCATTGCATGTTTTCTGGTAGTTTCGTTGTACAATATTTAAAATAAAAACATGTTTGAGATAAGAAGTATATTTAATTCACTTGTTTCTACTCGCGATATATTTTGAAAGGTATCAAAAATGGAAAGAATTAGTCAGCAAAATTCACAGAATACCGAACATTTTCACTCTTGAGACAAGTAAAGCATAAAACGTAGAGTGCAGAAAACGAACCATGGTGGACCGCGTGGAAAAACACCAACAACCGTGAAGAAAAACGAAAACAAAGAAATCACCAAAATTCATGCGCTATTGAATTTGTGGGAAACATTAGAGCTGGTTCAGATTTCAAACTACTTCAAAACGCTATGTCGCGTAAAAAATGGCCTCTGAGAAATAAAAAATGGCCATTTCCATTTTACATCTACTCCTGTATACCAATTGCATGGTTATCAAACACAGCACCTGCCGTCCATCCTTGTGAAGCAAAGCAGCACCAGTTCGGTGAATTCTGGTTTCTTAGGGTTGCATTATTGTTTGCTCGAACCAAAATAGAATATGCGATTTCGCAACACTATAATTTCGTAGAAATGTAGGCTTTTAGATATTAGCTTAACATAAAACTAAGAAACTGTTCTCGGTTTTAAAGCGAAGGCTAAAATAAAATTGAATTATCGTAATGTTCTATGGATGGATTTAATTACATGGCATGTCTATGCAAGAATATTTTGCATCGGTAACATGAACTCTTTTTTCTAAGCTTCCTCAATCAAACGTTTTTCGTCGCGGTGATAATCGAGTTTCTATCTCATTGGTTGCGGCTATACAGTAAATAAAAACTTTTCTTTCTTGGACGTAATTATAGAACCACAGGGGATAAGGAAATAGGTAGAAAAAAACAACGATAAGACGAATGACTCGAGAGTCCAATTCACGTAAAAATGGTAATTAGATCTTTGGTATTCGTCAAGGTGAAAACTACGCTCGCTTGATTACACTTTGAAGAGTCGTTCTACTTTAGCTTATTTTGAAAATATAGATATGTTAAATGTTTCTTACCTATGATTGTTGTTTTAATTTTTTTTCTCGTGTGAGTGAGTTCTTTGCGGTTAACTGATAGCCTCGTAAACGCACCATGAAGAAAATTCGCTATGAACGTTGTCACCCTCGAACAGTAAGCGCGAGAGGTCGCGGTAATACGTAGTTATTTCGACGCGTATTTGTTCTTTGCCGTTTCCGTGGAAGCTTTGTAAAGATTTGTTAACGTTGATAGCGCTGGTATGCATACATGAATATCGCTGCACCTCGAAAGCTGTTCAGTTATGTACGGTCATGTACACACTGCATGGCAAAACCGTCTATTTTTAATGGAATACTTGATAGAGTTTTACATAATAAAAGTAGAAAACATTAATTTTTACGAGGATACGCGTTTTCTTCTCTCGGCGTTAAGGGTTTCACAGAAAGCGGCGAAAAGAGAACTTCGCTTCTTTTACGACGAGTCAAGTTTTGGTAGTTGCGCTTGGGAAATTTTCTAAAATGGCGGAAAATCGACCAAGTGAATCAAGATGCCTTCATCAAAGGCGGCGCCGGGAGATAATGGACTCCCTCAAAGATTGGGGTTAGGTGTGTATCTTATATTTTCCCTTTCTGTCTTGGTATTGAATACACTTTTTTTCGCCTTGTTTGGGTTCGCGTTTTGCCGCTTAGACCTAGAAAATAAATTCAAATATAAGCAATTAGCATTTTATCAACACTGTGTTGAAAAAAATTGGGAAATTTGCATTGGCAATCATTTTCTCACTGGGAGATTATTTGGAGAGCATAACAGAAGTCCTTGAAGACTGCACGACTCTGGGAAATCGTTGAAAGGCGTTCCAGAGGAAAGAAAAAGAATTCACTATTTAAGTTTGCCTATAAAACGAAAAACCCAGTATTTCTTGAACAAAGGACAGCTGGGATTGACATCTGGTAAACATAGCTTCATTTGTTATCGTCTCCATTATATCAGACCTATATGGGTATTAGAATCACAACGATTTCCATTGTATGTGTAATTTGCGTCAGATAAGCTCTGCAGAAAGAGAAGTTGGCGATTACTACTACGTCCTGTCAGAATTTCTCGGAATTTCACACAACACGTCAGCAGGCAAATTCTTGAAAAGCTCTTTCAGATTAGTTATCATTCCGTCGAATAAATCGGAAATAACCCAGAAAGATCTTAAAATATTTCCAAGAAAATGGAAAACATTTTTAATCAAGACAGAATAATCACAAGATGGAACTAAAGATTTTAAATTTTTTTGCGTAAAAAGGAACTTTCAATGAATAAAACTAGAGTGCTTTTAATCCAAAACATTCGCTCGACTTAAAAAAAAAATTAATGCGGCTTTACATCATAGGCTAAGAAAACCGAAGAATTTTCCATTACCATGTCAAGTTCAATTACCGTCAATGTCGATTCTTTTTTTTCCTTTTTAGCGAGCAGGACTATTAAGCTAAGGGCGGAGCGAGAACAATCTGTCATATTCAGTTCCTAGTTGTATAGTTGCAATGTTTTGAAGTTCCTTGGCGAATAAAAGCTTGCCGCCGTGTGCCAATAATGCTTTGCATGAGAGCCCAAAAATTCTATCTCACGCCGAGTAATCAGCCGGGAAAAAAGATAAAAACGAACACGTCTTTCGCTTGATGGTAATGAGTGAATTCACGCACACAACGCAAAAGGTAATGATTGCGCATTCACGAAAGGACGAATTTAAAACTCTGACAACAATACGTCCAATTCTGCGCTCTGTTAGTTTCACTTTCATGTAGTTTACCATCATTAGCTCCGCGAAGTTTGTTTTGCCAATATTAATTCTTAACCAATGAAAAGTGATAACCTTCGTAATTATCTTCTTTCCAGCAGAATTCATTAATATAGGGCTTAGTTCATTCATCAAACTAATTCTACACGTCCAGAAAGGTTTAGTTTGGTGGCCAATGGCGCTATAGCGATGGGCTACCCCTTACACGTGTGTGGCGTGTGCCAAACAATAACCCGATTACACTTGAATTGGAAATTGGCAAGAAACCGCGTTCATTGGTTCTCTTCTTTATTGAGGGGAGACTGTAAGTGCGTTAATGAATTTTAATAAAGGGATTAATTGTCTCAAGCCGATTTGTTGGTAACAAAAATGTTACACTTCAACACACAACTTCACGCATGGATACCGCTTGGAAAAATCTCGCTCCAAAGCTACGGAGACGAAAAATTGCCGCGAACGTTTGATAGAACTACGCAGTTATAATTCCCCCAAATTCCACTAGTTGTTTAGACCGGTGCTAATCTTGTCAGGCCTTGAAAAGATACCCGTAACTGGTGATTGCCGAAATTTTTTGTTATCAATTTCCCCCCGCAGATGTTTCATGAATGAGTTATTTTTTCCCAGCGAACCGGGTCAGCCGAGAGCTGGAACTCACGACCGTGTCAACTCGGACAGGTTCAGCTGCCGTTATACGCACGCGCAGTATTAATTTTTAAACTGCGCTTGCGCATGGGTTTGGAAACAGGTGCATGTGAAGTGCAAATGTTGTTAACACAATGATAATGATTGTCTCTTTCTTTACGGGCACTCTCACTGCATTTAAGAACATTTTCACGCCATGCTAGCAGGCTTCAGTTCGCAGTGAACGTCTCCGAGATGAATCGCGACAGTTTATTGAATAAGACTTTAAGTCCTCCTCTGTCATCTCGAGTACCTATTTCTCATTCTAATGGTATTTCTTACTCTAATTCTTCGCTTTCCGGAGGTCAGATGAATGAGCCAAGCTGGATACCCTCGATTCGTGGATCTACTCACTCGGTATTTATTCTGAAATTTTTATTTGATGCTTTTTGTAATGTTTGCGTTCGCGCGTCGGCCGCTCGGTCTCGCGTAAAGGCGCTCGCTCGTCCGCTCGCTCGCAATTTTCATCATCTAAAACTATTTCTCTGACTTGAACAATTTCAAATTAATATTTTTATTCTTTCTTGTTATAGCTGTCTTTCCCGTCAAGATCTAACAACCTGGTATGTGATAAATAAAATAAATACAACTTGATCGAATTCATTTCCGTTAGTCAACATTACACTCTGGTGCTTAAACATCGTTTTTCCCTTCCTGCATTGTAGATTCCTCCAAGTGTATTTGATGGATTTGATGACTCGCACCTACTCTCCGCCTCGCAGCTCGAGCCGATGCCCAAATATCTCTCGACGAAGCCAAACAAAGCGTCCGGCTTCACAAGTTTGCACAGCTACCACTCGACTCACGGGCACGACACGAGCACATATGATGCGCACGACATTCTGGATCAAATCTCGGCCTCGCTGCAGCCAACAGTAAGCGAGTCTGCGTTTGATAAACCGTTTGAAACGCCATCGCCAGTCACCGCCACGCCTGTGCACTCTTTACACTCAGCTATCCATTCCGCTATTAGCGTGGCGGCCAGTAGCGACGATGTAATGAACCCGCGAGAGCTAGAGTGGTTTGCAGAACGCTTCAAACAAAGACGAATCAAGCTCGGCGTTACTCAAGCGGACGTGGGCGCCGCACTAGCACATTTGAAAATCCCTGGCGTAGGATCTTTGAGCCAGTCCACGATTTGTAGATTTGAGTCGCTTACACTGAGCCACAATAACATGATGGCGTTAAAACCCGTGTTGACAGCATGGCTAGAAGAGGCCGAGAAAGCGTACAAATGTAAGAATACAACGAGCCAATTCCTTCCTAATTCGGATAAAAAGAGGAAGCGAACATCGATTGGTGCGGCCGAGAAGCGCTCGCTAGAGGCCTACTTCGCGATGAACCCAAGACCTTCAAGCGACAAGATTGCTTCGATCGCTGAAAAACTAGACCTTTCAAAAAATGTCGTGCGGGTATGGTTCTGTAACCAGCGACAAAAGAAGAAAAGAATGAAATTCTCCGTTCATTGAAGGCTCGAAAAAAAACTGGAGTAAAACTGAATTGAATTTCCTGCCGGAAATCCCAGCAAAAATCGCTCCATGGATCGATCGACGTAAGCGCAGATGCAGACACCGAGTGGTCCACAGCAATTTGGAGTAAATTACAAATGGTGAATTTTATTTATATTATAAACGAAAATTTTTGAGTCAATGAATGAAGCAAGCCCTGATTTTTATTGCTGCTACTATTAAGCTACAAAAGTTTTAAAAATAAGATAGTAGTTCGCGTCTTTCTAAAGAACGAACGCGCTCGACTTTGAGTGGAAAACGAACTCCGTTGGAAAGCGATGCCTCTGGGCATTGCATTGGAAGACGTTTCGTTATCTTAACGAAACATGTCGAGAACAACTTAAGAGCCCGCAGGTAAATAATATTCAGTGTATACCCTATTAGCTTAACAACTAAAGCAAGAAATTCCTAAGCACGAATCACTTCCGCCAGTAGTAAAATTATTCATAGTTCATATTGCCACAATTTCGTCGAAGTAACGATAAGAGTTTCGATTTTAGGCCCGAGGTTTGATGATAATGAGGCCCGAAATTATTTCGCCTACACCTGTTTCTTTTTGGCAAAATCAATTTCCCCATTTATGAAAAGTTGAATGTATTACTTGCAATTTATGTAAATTTGGAGGTTCTTTGTGAGGAAAAGCCGTTAAGACGTTATTAGTTTAGCACAGAGTCAGTGGAACGACGGAAAATCGTTAAATTAGGTGAAAACAAATATGAAAACGTCCATCGCTTTTCAAACGGTTTTTCTTCAAATAGAACCACCACAGACATCAATTACGCGCCCGGGTTTGGCTTTGTTCGCCAGTGCAGTCCAATGAAATTCATCCTTTTAATTGCTTACAAACACTTCAGTAAAGAACTTACTGCTAGATAGAAATAATGGCATAGGCCCGGAAAGTATATGTATTTAAATATATATTTTGAAATTTTATACGTTGAGGAAACTTTTATGAATTAATCTTTACGATGTATATTTATTAACGCTGTACAAATTTTACCGCTAGCACCACAATTTTAAGTCATTTTCTGAATCTCTATTTCGTTTTTAACTCACTGGTGCTGCGGGAATGTTGTCGATGGTTACGTTATCTGAAAGACCGGATAAAAATGAAAACCAGTGTTCTCAATTTCCAGATTTGTAATGAATTGTGCTTAAAAAGACGAGAAGTTTTAATAAACTGAAGAGTTCGAGGAAAACAGACGAGAAATCGTTTTTATTTGTTTTGCTTTTTGTAGCGCGCTGGTTTAAGACCACCCGTATCTATAATTCCCTTGCGTGGTACATTGTGGCGAAGGCTTTCTTGATTAACAGTCGCTTTTTGTCCGTCTTACAGGTTGTTTGGTGAACTAATGGTGATTTCGATGGCAAACTATTGCTGAGAAAACCGAGTTGGCTCGAAAAAACCGCGTTGTGTTCTTTCCGAACGACATTTTTCGGTTATTTTGTCAGCGAGATAATATCATAAACCCACAAAATGAAAAAGTAAATTAAAAGGGAAGTAATTTTGGGAATTTAAGACGGCATCTTGTGAAAGGCACAGAAGAAACCACCGCCAGGCCATTACGTAGTATCAACGAACTGAACGTGACGTGGCTGCAACGCGAGAACTTTAAACTCTTTTATTCCTATTTCTAGAGAGAATTTTCTTCTTACATTTTTTGGAAGCGTCGTTAAAATCGAGAAAATGCGTGAAATCGAGTGCGTAAGATGCCCTCCTTCAACTTTGAAGGGAAATGGCTTGGTTTGAAAGTAATTATTTCATTTTCAGCAGGTGCGCGGATGGAAACCTGCAATCTCCCGCTAGGATTTTCATTTTGAGATTTCCCATACGTACTTAAATGATAATTTCACGAAGTAAGTTGTATTTAGAAGTTTTAACCACAGTTTATGTAATCGAGGTTCGAATCGATTCTGGCGCCATTCCTTGATGGAAATGGAAATGTGTCGCTATTCGGCCCACGACCAAAACAGAGCTGATTCGTTTAAAACAAACGCGATGACATTTACACAAAAGCCTGCGCTTTCTCTAACACCGAAGTTGAGAAGCAACATATTTTTTGGATCGTAAATGGCTATCTTCTCTCACGGACCCGTTTGTGTCGCGTTTTTAAGTCGTCAAATTTACCGCATTGTTGGCAGTTAGCACGTTGTTTTTTCTCGTGGTTTCAAGCGGTCGCACGTGCTAGTTTATAAATGATACTACCAAAAAGTTCTATCCCTCAAAAACTAATTACTCCAAAACTATGCCTACAGAATCCTATAGGAAACAAAGCCAAGCCCTCGGGGAATGAAATTATTTTACCGAAGGTTTTTAAATCCAGGATAGTTTTCACGGAAGCGCTTTTCTCGAGTAAAACGAAACAATTTCGACGCTAACAAAGCGCAACACGAGATCATCTCCCAAGACAAAGACGAACTTCTAGGCAGCTGTTGTTGTATTACATACGACCGACGTCTCCAAATAATACTCTTCGCTGGAAACACTTAATTAGAACTCTTCCAATAAAAATTTTACCGTAAACTGAATAAACAAGACTGGCTATTCCCGTGCGTGTTTATGCCTTCAATCGAAAATCCAGTCTTTGAACAAACGATAACTAGAGAAGTGCGCAGGTATTTTCCTTGACACATCTGTAAAATTGAAGGTAACGAAATATATGAAGAAGGATTATGATAAACTAGTGTTTGAAATATCGTAGAAGCGGCAATTTTTGAACAGTTGTAAGAGCTTTCTACAGAGGCCGGTTAAATTAAACCTTGCTTGAAGTAATAAAAGCAATAGTTTTGCAACAATGGCTCGTGTTTTTTATGCTGACTATCGCTTCAATGAGCTACCTAAACATAAAAAAAAAACTAAAATAAGAATTGGTGACTATACGTTAGGTAAGAGAGCCATGTATTTTCAAATGAAAAATCATGAAAAATGGTATGTAAATTTCACAAAAAAAAATTGAACACAAGACCTTGTGAAATGAAATAAAATTGGTATCGTGAGGTGAAGATATTGCATATTTTAGCCAGGGGCACAAAGTAACTCCTCATAACCCAAGCTAGTTAAATTAAGGAATTTTTCTAATTTGCGAAATAAGAAGCATCACTTTCTTGCCGCAGTTTGTTCATTGGACCCTCCGTTCTAGTTACCAGAGTTTAATTCTACGTGCCTTCACTGCCTCGTCTTGGACCTGGTACATGAAATAGAACTAAACTTCAAAAGCTCTGGGAGATAATTTATACTCCCAAATAAAAGTACCGTAAATAAGCGTAATAAGGAAGGCCAAAATTGATAAAAAGAATTTTTAGTGCTTCGTGACACAAAAGTTGCCTAAACCTATGTGAAAAGGATGAAAACTTGCTCCATCGTTATCGGCGACCAAGTGAAGTCTCCACCCGGTCCGAAAATATCCTTGTTTTGAGAAACGCAACAGTCAGCTGTGTGAAAGCCAGAACCACATAAGCGAAACCTACAACACCTGTCAACTCGAAAATTACAACGACTCGCTAGGGGAGAGATACAAAGATAGACTTCCTCGCAAACATCGAAATTTTTAAGTGATGATTCGTTCAATGAATAAGTTGGTAAACATGTTCCAAGGCCCGGCAAAAGATACTACAAAGTATTCCAAAAGCTTATACGGGTAGACGTTGTTGACACTGAAGTGTCGTCGCTTTTCTTATTTCCATAGAATCGAATATACAACAAATGGAGTTTATTTCAGCCAGGATGTGTCACAAATTGAAGCTTATGTTTTTTTTTAAAAGAATGAAAAGAGAATCTATCCATGCTTTCTATTGCCAAGGATAGTAATGGAAGATTCTTTTCAATTGATATTTCCAAAACAAACGGAATTCATGATTATGCGAGGTAGGAGGTAATGAGGAAATATAAACAAAGTAAAATAATAGTTTTCGTATGGAATAAAACCCATCTACCTCTCAGTCTTACGCTTTAAGGATATTTCATGTTACAGAGAAATAAATTTCAATATTTACTAAAATTTTAAGTAATAGTTTCATGCTCTACACACTTGCAGGTACTTTCATAACTGGTTCCAGTCTCAGGTCAATTTTCTTGACTTGAACACTGACCTATGTCCTTCCTGGCGGCCATTTTGAATTTATCCTTGGCCTTGCAATACGATGAAAAACAAACTTCACTCTCACGCACAGAAATAGTGCTACTAAACTCCATTTTGGAGTGTCGATTGAAGAATGCAAGTATTTTGAATTCCAATAATGCGAGGACGAAACTGAAAAACTTTGTAATTTCGTTTTGGTGCCGTCGCCATCAAACCCAAAGGCGATTAATTACCATACCTCAGCTCACATGAAAAGCAACTGAAAACACGAAGATAAGAAAGTTGTAGCGACGCTACGAGTAGATAAAATTAGCCACCAACTTAAATATTTCATGCTAACATTTGGAAGCTACAAAATTTTAATTATGTAGGAATACGACTTTGAGGCTGTAGAATAATTGTGGAATAGATGCAAGTCCACACAAAATGGAGTTCTTGTAACTGAGGTAAGATGTGTCGAAGAATTGCATCAATGTTTGCATTTTTGTTAAGCTATTGCTCAAAAAACATATTACTACAAGAATAATCCTTTATAGTTGTGTATATGTCGCATGAAATATGCAGCGCAATTTTAATAATGGCGTTTTCTCGCAATCGGAAAAGTTCAGTTTTTGACCTGTGGAGGATGACATATAATAAAAGCTAAATAACTGAGCACAATCATGTTGTCAAATATAACCCTGTCAAATATATTGCGAAGAGATGAATTTATAAAACAGAAAGATTGAAATTAAAATTTCTCCTCAGTGAAGCAAGAACTTTACTTACAGTACATGCATTTTAATGTTTTTAACTTGAAATCCTTTCATCACATTAGCGACTTAAATGGTGGCCAAACTGCACTGCAGCAATGGTTTCACTCCAATATTTGAAGGTTCTTACCTTCTTTACAAGTTCATTGACTGTTGAATGCTTAAAAGCATGTAAACTTTAAACAACTAAAGATCAGAATTATGAAATTTTAAAGCGTTCAAGTGTTTTATTTATTGATAGAAAAAGGTAAGTCGCCGAACGACAGAACAAAACAAGATATTTCAATCCTCATTTAAGGTGCACATGGTGTCGAAGGCTTTGACATGACAAGTTTCACTTTTTATTATTTAAACTTCAGTACAAGCGTCGCGTCAACGCTTGATAATTAGCACCACATAAACGTGAGTTTCGTTATGAGGAAATGTGAAGTTTTCGGTACTACACAGATTAAGCGTCGATAACAGATGAGTTCATCGACTCAAATACCGAAACTCTGGCAAGCTATTTTCACACCGATCAAGGCTTAGCGAAATTCTTCATCAGGTAAGATTGGGTGATTTTAGATCGAAGTACTTTTAAAGTCTAAGACATAAATGTCACAAAATATCTTAACAGGCAAAACTTGTGCCAAAATAATATTTGTGTCCAGCTGATCTCGGAGTGTAAAATGAAAACGGATTGTAATTGTCTATTCTCCTCACATAAATTTCTAAACTTAAAGCAAATTTTACACAGAATGGCTGATAATGAAGTGACTGCAAAACGCATTGTAAGAAAATTCCATGGTAATGAAGTGTATAATTTTCAGTTTTCGGTTTTTGAAATTTTGTTGCATTTGACAAGCTTATTCGTCAGGACGCTCTACATACATGTCAATAGAAAGCGGCAGATTTTGTCAATATGACGCTTTTCAGCAGATATAATATATATCTCTACCAGCTAGTTCATTTGTCCAAGGAAAACTAAGAATTACGGAAATTTCATTCACGAAACGTGGAATATCGAAATTTGTCACATACATCCTACGTGCAATATAGGTCTTGTATACCGTGTGATATCAGTTGAATGAATCGTTGGTTTAGATAATTTTTCGAGGAACTTATAATAATACTGATCGATATCGAAAAAGCAAAGAACGGCCAACAATACTGACGACCTTCGCGTTTGCATTATAGAAATAACCATAAAATTTTCACAGTTTGAGAGGAAATCATATCATGTGATACTTCCAACAAGAAATAGTAAACTTAACCAACCACCTGCCTCGCGAATGTCTTTGTATTTACTGAGGAAAATTTGAATCATAGCAGCTTATACTACTGCCTGGAGAAAAGCTCCGAGAATAAAGGATGACGAAAATAGAACAAGCTTTAAATATAAATCAAACTAACTCAAGGGAAAGGGCTTTTACATTCTCTGTAAGCTTTTAACATGAGAGTAAATTGTTTTATGAAACTCCTTAGCAGTACTCCGCTAATAAGTAGAACATTTTGTATTATTTTATCCATTCTGTTTAAAACTATACTGTTTATAATTCCGCCCTTGAGCCACCGAGTAAAGATGTTTCTTCGAAGATATACCGCTTATGAATTGAATGGGCAGTGAGAGATTTTAAGTTTGAGTAATGTATACCTGTTGTATAGACTGGTCGGCCACCAAATAGCGAAGCATACAACCACCTGTGCTACCAAACAATTTCACGTGCTTTGGTTTGAAATTTGCAAGACGTAGGAAGTCAATTTATTTCATAATCACAGAACCTCGCTCGCCCCAAGTTGTTCAGTTCATCCACAGGCAGCATTAAATCTTTATTTAAAGGCTATTCGACTGAAGAGCAACTTCAAATATACAACTCAGAACTGGCAGACAAAATATGGAAAGATTCTCACGGGTTTTTATGGCGTACTCGCCGTTTGCTTAGAATCTTAACAATAGTAAATCGCCAACGTTTATATTTCTAATTATGTCACATGTCGCAGAACAGGTCGCGGTGGAAATACGTGAGATTGTCCACGTTATTTTAAAGGTTGTTCAATAGAATTTAAATACCGTTATATTAAGAGTGACAAAAGCCTATATATGCAGCTAACAGATGTCCTTTCTTTGCTAAAGGTTACTGAAATAGGTGAAATATTGAATTGAGGAATTCAAATCAGTAATTCGATACGATATCAGAATGCATGAATTTGGAGTAAATCCGGTTTGCAATGAATTTACGTTTCACCACAACCTTGCCATTTTCTCCTATCATTGAAAACTGCGTTCCACTTTGTTTCAGGTTTTTATCAGTAAGTTCATAGCTTGAAGTGCAATGACTCCAAATCCTTCATTCTCTTTTTATTAATTCTTTCTTAGCTAACATGCTTTAGTACTTCTCATCATTACCAGTTTCATGTTTATATATTCGCTAGCAGCAATGTGGACAGTCTTCAATGAAAACATTTACGCTACATCTTCAGGGATTGTCAAAATGTATTGATTTAACAAACCAAACTTGAAATTATTTATGATGGTGGAATGCACATCACAAACATTACCAATAACATGTTATACATCAATTTCGAAAGTTCTCTTGTAAAATTTTAAACTTATAGCGAAAAATGTTACGTAGGTAAATAATTGCGTAAAGTTGGATTTTGTATTCTGGGGCGGTGTATTTTGCAGTAATACTATCGAAGAAATTTCCCTTTGCCTATAATAGTTCTGATTATTACATATAACTGTTCATGCCATGTAAAATATTCTCAGTTATTTCCAGAATGAATCTAGAAGATAATTCAATAGTCAAATAAAGGGTGTGACATGACAATCAGATGTTTTAAATTACGCGCTGTTCGTATCATCTGGATCGAATGCATTGTGGACAAAACGAGATTGAGTAATGCTTCTTTCCAGTCATTACTGTTAATTTATTACACCTGAAGATGAGAAATATCATTATCGTCATTACTTATCAGCGACTTGAGGTCATAAAAAGTCACTCCAACTGCAAAAACGATTTTGAAATAGTTCTTCCAACTAGAGTTGACGTTTTAAAACCTGACTCTCCATTATGAGATTCATATTCATTTGAAAGCTACTAACTTTCCTCCAGTTCAGGTCAGAAAGACTGTTTTACATATGAGCGAATGCCGGCATTTCTTTGCAGATGATTTCTCTTTTAAAATTTATTTATTTGGACTTATCTAAAATGAGTCATTTAGTATAACAGAGTTTACAGATCTAGTAAGATTTTAAGTAATTGTTGTGTAACGAATTATCCTATCTAAATACTTTTAAGCTATGGATGGAACGTACAAACATGCTAGACCATATCTTAAAACTTCACCAAAGTCGTCAAGCACACTAGAACAAAGAATGAGACTAATTTAGAACTTAGACAGCCAGATATATACTTGGACGGGTCTAAACATGAAGATCTCGAGATTGTTCTTTACATATATTTTCTTGTCGATCTGAAGATCTTCTTTGTTCTAGAGGCTGCAATCAACAGGATACATTTTCGTCCTTGCAGGGTACTAGACTGATTATTCAAACTGTTTTTCTTTGCCGACAATCATTCAGTGAGCTAAATTGAGAATCAATGGCACTGTCCAGAATTGCCATTGTTTCAGAGAGGTTAATACGTTTAATATCAGTCCGGTGGAACCTTACAACTGACTTCGCGTTTTACACAGTCGCGTTTTACGCGATCCCTTAGCATGTCGCCAGCAAATTCAACCAGCTATGACTGAAGGTAATTTAATACACTTGTCTTGTTTACAAACTGTTGTTCATTCTGAATCTTAGGTAGCTAAATGCTTATCTTGGTTTTGTTTTGCTTGTTTCATTAGCATGAAGACTGACAATTGGTCTACCCCTTATGGAAGGATTAATATTCCATCAAAATCAGACTGTGTCAAAATGCAGCCTCATATGGTACTCATGTTTTAAAATGTCGTTTATCCTGAATCTAAGTTTGCTCCTTATCTTGTTTTATTTTCTATTTATCGCGTTAGCGTAAAGACATTTGGAGTATATCTACTCTCAAGGAATGGCTTGATAATCCGTTGAGGTAAACCGCCGGCACATTTCCCTTTTTCTCGCAACAAGCAAGTTCCTCCTCCTTGCTCTGTCTTTCTATTTATTTATTTTTGGTTTCCGTTATCCAGTATACAGGAAAGTGAAAATTATAGGCGTAAAGGAATATGATATAGAAGCCAAATAATGAGAGAGAGTTAAAAGAATCCGTGAAGACCTTTCTTTATGTTCGTACGCACGCATGTGGAGATTTGGAAAAACGAAGGGAAACAGAAAAAGAGAAAATTATACAATACGCGCCAAAAAGCACTTTAGTATATAATACTTCATGCCATGGCATGGGTGAGGCATTCCAAATCTAGGGTCCCGTGGGAGATATAATATATGTTTACTAGGATATCTGCATTTTTCTTATACAGAACTTATCGCGGAAAGAACTAAAATATCGCTATATGAACGGACACTGGTAATGACAGCAAGCGTAAAACTAACTTGAGAAAGGATTAAATAGCCAGAAAAATGTCGCGTTATGCACGGAAACTTGTCATGAAGGTTAACGAAAACCTAATTTGAGAAAGTACTAAATAGCCAAGAATACTGATGTCGATATGTGCACGGAAACTGGTGAAAACTGTAAATGATGCCAGAAAAACGTTTATGAAAGAATTTTTTAACAGGTACCGCGTTGACAACCATGATACTTGCCAGTCGTGTTGAATAGCAAGTCAGATTTTCGCGCCAAAACACGACAGCTGAACCACGCATGTCACTTAACCTGTAAATTGCTTTAAGGCTGACATTTAGCGGTACGTTTGGCAAATCCACAATAAACAAAAGCAAGGAGATTAATATTTATAAACATTAAGGAGGAGAAGGTTATTTTTAAAGTATTATAATCACGTTTGAAGTATAAACTCACTGACAACGACTGATGAGAAGGGAGGTTTCTATTTCTTCCATTCCTGTTTTCAAAAACGCACAGTTACCGATCTCATATTCGCCTAATGTGAAAACACAGTCAAGACTCGACTTAACAATTTTACCATACTGGGCTGCGATGTTCGAAAGTCAGTTAACGCTAACCCAGGGTTAAAAGTTAACCAAAGTATTAATTTTCCTTGTATAAAAATGTTTTCCACTGCCTATGTTTTGAGTAGTTTGAGATTATTCAAACTCAAAACTGAAGGACAAACTATATAAACAGAAAACCTCACCGAATAGTTACAAAATTGTTTCACTAACTTAGCTTAATCGGGCTTTGAACACCCGGGCATTGAACTCCCATGAATCCAGTATATACAGAAGACCCTATTTTTTAATTCGAAAACTCGATTCTATCATGCTCTTGAGAACGACTTCAAACTATACTACCGACGGACCCCGGATCCACCCTCAAGGACTAATACCAGAAAAAGGTTACAGGAAATGACTGAAAATCAGAACAATCCTGGACTATCGTGTGCTTGGCACATTCAACAAAATGCCACCCAACGAGATACTTCTTTGAAGTGTGAAATCGTTACTCAGTTTTCTGATGCCAATTGTCCCAAAGCGTTGTTGGCATATTACGGTTGTGGAGAGGGAGGTGACGACGAACTGAGGTCCTTCTTTTGTAAAAGGGTGCAGTGTCCCAAACTTTTGACTAGGATTCTACAACTTAACAATTTTCTGAGCCCCCTTGCCCCAGAGCATTGCTTGAATGCTATGGTTGTGGAGAGGGAGGTGAAAACCAACTTAGGCCATTTGTTGCAAAAAAATGCAATGTCCCAAACTTTTGACCAGGATTGCACAACTTAACAATTTTCTCAACCCCCTTGCCACAGAGCATTGCTGGAATAGTATGATTGTGGAGAGGGAGGTAACGACCAAATAAGATTATTTTTTGTAAAAAGTTGAAGTGGGCCAAAACTTTTGACAAGGCCGGATTGCAGAACCTAACTTTAGCAGAAGAAGCACGCACTGATGTAGACAGGCGGATTTTTGTTGTCGGCCTCTAAACATTTTTTGTGGCACTAGTTGAGAGAATTTAAATCATATTATCATGGTGAACGGTGAGAAATTTGTCCTGGACTACATGCCTTACCGTTATCTTGTGTATAATTTGGCATTTTCTATGAAGACTGTCACCTCAGACTACTATTAAATATTCATGGTGTTACGTGTGCTCTTATTCCATGTGGCTTAGATCCAAATCTTATTCTCGATTTGTCGATGGAGGTAAACTATGAGAAAAATCTTCTAAAGAGCAATGGAACTTAATTTAATCTTAATAGCAAATTATTTTGCACAGTTTGTGACAAAAAACAGCGACAGACTATGCTAATCACTTATCCTTTTCCCTTTACAGAGGAAATGAAGCCAAACAAAAAAAATAAATTGGTAAAATGCAGTTACTTGTAGTAAGAACGATTCTTAATTATCTAAAAGTAATTATTGTTTGGAATAAATTTTCACTTGGAATGATAAAAATTGGTTTCGAAAAAAAACGTTCTTTTCTTTACTTGTGGGTGTGTTAAAACTTATTGTGTCACCTCTAATATAAACTTGCTGGAAAGACGTGGATGCTATTTCACGTAAGGGTCTGTACAGTTATAAAGTGCAATGGTAAAGTCACACTCAGACCTAGACTCAATACCCGCGCAACCACCCCTCTCCCCCTATCCCTCCCCCCCCCCCCCCGCCAAAAAATAAAAAATAAAAAATAAAAAATAAAAGCTTAGGGAGAACCTATCCAGCCTAACTCAGACCAAACTGTCCGATACTGCAGAAGCTTATCGCCGGTTTCCTGGAAATAAAGAAAACTTTACAACTCGCCCTTCCAGCATTTTGGCAGGCTACTTTCACTGCTCGCCGGTACTCGTTTATACTGCTGGGTGTAGAGAGGTGCTGTGAGAGTAAAGTGTCTTGCCCGAGAACTCCACAGAATTTCTCCGTCCGGTGCTCGAACCCGGACCTCATGATCCATCCATAAAGCCAACAATAAGGCCGCTTCCCTTATCAAGGGTCCCAGAAACTTCTCCGTGCGCAACGTTAAATATGGCAGCTGTATAGTTAACCAAAACGTAAAAATATGGTTGGACCCTAAACTTTGGCCAATAACGTACTGTCACCCGTTCATCTTTCAACTGCAGAGGAACTCCGCCTACGACTGCCACAGTATTGTAAACATCTCGTTATTACGCCATTTTCCTCTCGCCCGATTAAAAGCTCGGTCAATTTGCTTTTCGTGCGTTATCTCATCTGATATAACCAGAGGAGATAATGGATAAATACGAAAGTAAAAACCGAGCAAGGTTGTATTAACTTATCATTAACGTGCCAATTATTTTTAAATTAAATTGTGCCCCGTTGACACCAACATGTTAAACATGTTTGAACGTAGTTTAACTAAACAAGATTAAAAATCAGTTGCTCACACCTTACATATCCCACAACTTAACAAAGTAAAATCCTGTTTGATTAAAATAGTTAGCACGGGGATTTGCAATTTGTCTTCCCAAAATGACTGCAAAGCGTAATCGAGAAATTGGAAAAAACCTAAGCCTGATTTAGTTAAACTAGTTTAGTTGGTGTAAGTGCGGCATCACGGTCGACACACACAAGGGGACTATTCCCTGCGAATAGTCCCTGAACTAGTCTTCTGAAGAGTTTACACGAAGGGACTGGTCGCAGGGACTCGTCCCACGAACGGTTCACACGAAGCGTTTTGAGGAACAAGTCGCAGGGACTTGTACCAAAAATTCACACCGGTTTGAATTCGTGGGACTAGTCGCAAGGACCAAATTTTAGTCCTTGCGACAAGAGTTTGTGGCAAAAATGATTAGTTCACACGATGGAACTTGTCCCCTCATGTGTGTCGACCTTTAGGGTGTAGCTAACTACGAACAGGAGTCGACGTGCGAGTCAGTCGTGACATCATGTCAAAGGGATTTCCTTTTGTTTCTTTTCTCTAGGTGAAAGGTTAAAGTCTGCAGTCGAGCCAAAGTCACCGTCATGTAGAAGCTTAGATATAAGGTTCAAAAGGTTCTTAAAAACGTCAAAAATGCGCTGGTAATCTAAACGTTTCGGGCTTAGCCCTTCTTCAGTAGGTGGGATGTAGAAGTTTATCCCGGCTTCCGTACCCTCGATGGAATGCTAGTTCGTCACCCCCTACCCGAACCTCCCTTCCCCTCCCTCAACCTCCAGCCTTTCGTCAAGTGGTAGTTGCTGTACAGCTGTGCCCATTTAAACACCAGGGCACGGAAAGAAGCTGTGTAAGAACGGTGTTTTGCCCAAAAACACAACACCATGGTTTACATGTCGTCCACTTGGTCCACATTTAACCAGAAAACAATAGGCCGCGCATTGGCGCTGTTCCTTTCTACTATCTACTTTTCTTGCAGAAACGTTTTAATCAAAAACTTCAACAATCCAAGCACAATTTACCTTACTCCTACGACTAAACCTCAAAGCGATTAATTTACACCAGCTTTCAGTGTTACGTGCATAGGCGACATTTTTCGACATGCTATGTAACCTGGCCTACGTAAGAAATATAAGCACAACGGATTTCTTTTCGCTCGAACTCGACTTTTAGTCATGAAAGATTGATTTATTGACATCAGAATAAGGCTAGGAGTATGAAAGAAGTCTTTCTATGAGAAATAAATCGACTGTTTTGAATGCTTACGTCTTTCGAATATTATAAGCGATAGCCGCCCAATTCTACCGGAAGTCACCATTGAGAGCCGATCGACCACACTCAAATCGTCTGATTTATCCAGTAAATCGGGAAAAATGCAAAGTCCATAATCTTCTTCAGACATTTGAGGTCTGTAATTATGATTTATTTGTCATTTTCTTCCGCTAATAACCAGAATAATTGCCATTTTCACGGTCTTTCAGCCGTTAACATAGCATGTCGAGAGATAGTCGAAAGATGTCGCTTAAACACGTAACACTAAAAGCGGATGAAAGATCAACTGTCAAAGACAATTAGCTTTATTTGGGACCAAAAAAAATAAAAATCAGAAAATCGAAAGCTCCAATGTTTGGGGCGACGCTGTATACTTATATATACGTAACCATTCATTTATCTAGTAGAATACCACTCTTAACTGCGAGTGAAAAATTAATATTCTTAAAAGTTGTAGATTTAGACTCAGCAAAACTGAACATAATTTTTACGTTTGAGACCTACTTTTTGTGAGCTAAATTCGAAATGCATGAAATGTGGTATCATGCTCGGAGTTTCCTCCCATCATATTTGTTATTATGTGTATGTCTGGATCCATGAAAACAATTTTTAAGAAGATCTCGCCCACTCAAGCCTTTTTTTATCGCCGGAGTAGATGATATAAAAATTTAACTGCTCTCTTTTATACTTTTTCGTGCTCTTCTCTATTTTTTAATCGATAGGAGTCAGTTTTGAGGCCTTTAAGAGAAACAAAAGTTCGTATAGGTCATTTGGTGCAAAAGGAACGGATTTTTCATGACACGGTTTTCATAACCTGACCCCAATCATATAATAATGTTTCTCTAAAAAAAAATCATAAATGCTCGGTCTAGGCCATCAGCATTATTTCAAAGGAAGTTACTCGAAGTCGATTAGAATAGCAAAGGTCTAAAGTGTTGCGATTAGTAACGTACTGATCACAAGACGTAGTGTGCATTCGTTTTGAAATAGACACCATTCGACTGTTGTACATTGTAATATCCTGTATGACGACGTTCACAGGATCCTGCTCGTCAAAATATGATTTCACTACGATCACTGTACAATTAGGAAACCATGCAGAACACACAGGAGTGATGGGCGAACGCAGGAATAGTCCTTATTCACAAACAAATATCCAAAGCATCAAAGATGAAAAGAATGCAAAGACGTTTGTGAAAATTTCGCGCAAACGAGGTTTGGTGGTGAAATTTGAGCCTGTGACGTAATCATGCACCTCAAGCTCGCGTAACCATGGTTATGAGGTTACAAGACACAAAACGTGAACTAGACTAAAATGTATAGAAATATAACATATAAACGTTTTCTGGTAATACATTAATAGTAAATCTCGCAACTCTGTCGCAGAATGAATTTCATCGGCTCCGTTCAAGTTGGCGATTTCGTGGCACTTTCAAAATTGACGTATTTGATAATTATAATCTGATTTTACATGCTACTGAATTCATGGTGTTTGTAAAATGTAAGCCAGAAATTTATTTTGAACGAAGCAAAACCCAAAGAAAACCAGGTTTAAAGTAACAAAAAAATATCCGTAAATGTATTTTGGAGGTAAGATAATTGCGTAAAACACGACGCAATTTATTACAAAAAATACATAAATTTAATGCATTTCTTGAAAACAAACAAACAATTTGTATCCTTTCAAACGACGTTCTATCAACAAAATAAAAACAAGGGTTGTTTCCAGCCACAATATGTCAGCGAAATCGCGATTTCCTCACTAGTGAAGCCCCGTCAAATACTTTCCAAATGAATAATTAATGATCAGCTTAAAATTTTCCTGGGAAATATTGGTGTATGGTTTTATTAGTGAAGTTTAACGAGCCCCGCCGAGTTGAATTACCGTCACTTTGTTTTCGACTATATTGCTAAAAAAATTTCAAACACAAAAATTAGTGGTTGCTTAAGGTTGTCCTATTAAAAGTCAACATTATCATGGGAAATTAATGTAACTTATAAGAACTTCCGAAACAGCTTGGCTAGGATGCAAAACATCGATTTTGTGTCCTTGCTAATATCAAAATTAAACCTTATTTTCCCGGCCTTTCTTCTAGTGATATTTTTGAAACTCGAATCTTTCTTTTCACGTTATCTTATACGTATAAAGAATCGAAAGATTTCGGCGACACCTTAAAATTAAAACTGACCGAATTCATTTTTCTGTGTTGCGAACAAAAAATTTGAGCAAAGCGAGTAAAACTGACATGGAGTAGAATATAAACTTCAAAACAGGTGGACTTAGAATGGCCATTTCCAACCGTCACAAAGCTATAGTCAGAGACTGAAAAAGCCCACAAAGGAAGACATTTATTTAAAGAGAGAAAAAGGATTGTCAGGAATAACGTAATAGCAGATACATGGTTCCTTATTCTTAGTTCTGCCAGGCATTTTCTGTCTAGGTTTTGCACATTTAAATTCTGGTTTAATGTTTACTGACAAACAGTCCGAAGGAAATTTCGGCAATTTTTGCGATTTTGCTCGTTTCGGCGCTTTTCAGTTGAAATTTCTCCAAGATGTTCTTTACTTAATTAAGAGAAGGTGTTTAGTGCATCTCAGAATGTGGGAAGCTCAATGAATTTGTAATATTGGCCTATTTACACAGCCAACTTAATAACTGCCAATGGATGTCATATGCACTGCTAAAAGCAACAAACCTCCCATTATGTTTTAAATTTTTGATAACTTTCAAAACCGTTTTTGCATCTTAAACAGTTACCTCGAGAAAATCGCTTCTTCGGCTTTCTTTGTCCTTTCCTCCTTAATGTTATCGCTCTTCCAACTGTCCTTAGGCATTTAGTGTATAAAGACGAGATTTTGCATTATTTTTGTGTAATAAATTCTACCAACGCAAAACGATCAATTCATATTAAACATCAACTCGCGATGGGTACAGCACTCATTAACCATTCACAGAAAATATCGGTGGTTGTTAAGCCGTAAAATGCAATTACCAAACCTCGTCTTCCTGCTCCTTAGCCTCAAAGAAACTGTCTTCACGATGTACCAGAACATCTACACTAGAGTCGAGAGTTCATCTCACTTGGAACGATCAGCCTTTTTGGGCGGAGTTCATCTTAGCTCGATTTCACCGAATCACCCAGGCGACTTTTCAAGGTAATAGAGATAGCATGGCTCTTTCTCTTAGTTAACTCCCTATTTAGAGACTACGAAAAATAATAACTCTTCACTAACCTCCTAACCTGGGACGACCTTCCATGACCTGGAAATACCAGTTTTGATAGTGCAAGTTCTTCCGTTAAAATCCTGCTTTACGTAATCAAGACCGGTCGTAAAAACATCAACCCATTTCGACTTCGGGCAGTAGTCCTGACTCGAACTTTACGCATTTCTATCGTGATGCGTTATGTTAAAACGTGAATCCAGATGACCACCACAGAATGAACCTTCTGTTTCTTAAATTTGTCCATATTTCTGGGATTGAGGTACACGAACAACTTTTAGCGGCGAAACTTTCGCCTTCTGTTTGAGCGGGTGGTTACGAGGGCAAGCAGGCAAAACATTATTAAAAATTTGTGAGTAATGGCTTTTTGTGAGCCTCTGCGAGTATAAAAAATTAACGCGTGCTGTCTAGTTTTTATGGCAGCACAAACACACCTGTATAAATTGCGAATGAAATTCGACTCCAGTTTCTAACCGCTCCTTTTAAAAAGAGCTGAAAGCAAAGGAACACCGGGTCGTATGCTTTGAAATCTCTGCTCAGTTTACGAAACCGCAACGACAGAGTTTTGTCTTTGGTCGAGTTTTGGCGCGTTTTTGTCATCTTTGATCTCTGTTTCGCTACGGGCTGTGTAATTGTGTACCCAAAGTGAAAAGTTTAGAATCATTTGCTCATAATAAATGATTAAAAGGCACCTGTTGTAGTGAAAATTGTGAATAAATTTGGGAGGATACTAAAATTTGAGGCAGTCAAGTCTTCCTTTTACAACGAGGCCCGATTTGACTTTTTCCGGCTTTCATTTAAATGAGTGTCTCCAGAGAATTAATGGCAACTTCGATTTCGTGGCTTCCCATAGACGGTGCATGTTGTTCCTATTTCGTAGCCGCAATATTATTGCTTATTAAATAATAATGATCTACAATTCATCAATTTGCCTTCCCGAAAAATTTTCTCTAAGCTAGATGTATTTTAGCCCCTCAACACGAACTTTATTCAGTTTTAAAAATGATTCACTTTAACCAGTTTTTGTCACAGCAATTGCATCTATTTACATCAGTTCTGCTTAACAGAAAGTGTCAATCCATGCATTTGACATCTACAAGAATATGTTTACGTATTTTTCCTTGTTTTCATTGTTTAGGGAAGCGACAGTAGCAAAATACGTAAGAAAATTCATCGAAATGTAATCACGCGTCCCTCCAAAAAAATAAACTCTAAATGGTGAAAAAAGATTTTTTTTTCTCACCTTGTCAACAATGTTAAACATGCTTTCCAGGTACATTAAGCGATTTGCCATTATTTGAAGAGTTTTGTTTTAAACTAAACGCCTTAAGATTACTTTCTCCTAAACAAAAGAGTTTTGATGAAGCTTATTCGGATTTTAGACTTCTTTTCCTGACTTCTGCTTTGGTTTGCCCAAGCCACCGCAAAAGTCGCACTAGAACTAAAGAAATCCTTTATTCTCGATTCTCAATTCTTTATTCTCGCTACGTAGTAAAAGCGTATCTTGTGAGGAACTGTAAAAAATGCAACCGCGGCTGTAAGGCTTCTTTAGAAGATATTTTAGTGAGAGAATAGAACGCTTAAAAATCCCGAGAATTCCATCATCAAATCGAAGAGAAGTTTTTAATACAAATGGGTCGATTTCATTGCGTATTCTTTCAACGTCTTATCCATAATTATTGATTTAAACCAAACAAGGAAAATTTCCAGCTTCCTTAATGCTATTCATCTTTATTTAGATGGATTAGGACAACTAAAGTAACAAAAAAGTATTTTCGACAAAACGTCGCACACACAACAAAAACAACCGAAGTGTTTCCGATAATACTTGGTCCCGCGACAAGAACCCGAAGTGTTTCCGATAAAGCCTCGGGCACTTGAGAAAAATATCCGAACTATTAAACATAAAACTACCAGTGCAAAAACATGCAATAACTCCCGAATTGTGTCCGACAATATCTGAAGAGCTTCCGACGAACTCATGTGTACACATGACATCAATACCCAAGGTGTTTCCGATTGAACCACGATAAAAATCCGCATCAAGCAAAATTTCTTACGGTTGACAAAATACGAATAGGAGATATTCTTTTCGTTCCCTCGTCATTTACAAAGGTGAGTGAAAACCTTAAAATGTTATTAAAAAGTATATAAAACCTTGCGGAAAGGAAATGATCAACAAATACCCCTAACGCATCTCGAATAACGAATTTCTAGCTTTCTGGCTTTCCTAGCTTTTCCAGTGTTTCGAAGGCTAGATAACGCTGACAACGCTGTACACCGGATAAATCGCTATCTACTGGATATGGCGTTAACTACCTTTCGAACAACCTGGGCCTGATTGCTTCACTGTTACCAGTAATTACACCTGTGTTTGACCGTTTATGGAAAATGAGTGCTGCAAGTGTTGCTCAGTATTAAATTTTTTCGCCGGTAAAAGAAAGCTCTGTCGGAGAAACGCCGCTGAGCGCAGCACATTTGGTGAGTTTTCTATCTCGAACATACAAGAAATAACAGGCAATGTTATTGCGGCGGAAACTACAAAAAGCCACGAAATGTCACAATTAACTCAACTACCTAGAGTTTGATACGGACATTTAATCAAAAGGGCTTGTAAAAATATAAGCCTAAGCTTATAGCAAAAGCGAAGCAAAGTAGAAGAAAAGTAGTATAATGTTCAGCCACTGCTAGGAACATCCAAAAACCGACACGTGACAGCTCCAGATAATTAGGGAAAAGAGATTTTAAGCTGTTTAAGTATACAATTTGGCTTAGCACTCCAGTAAAGTTTGTTACCTTAATAATTGGACCTTGCCTTTGACCAAGAGACGATGCGTAGACAAATTTGGAGGTGTTTGAGCGAAGAATTTTACGGAAGAAAACTCCGTCTTGCTCGAGTTTGGCTCGCTTTCCTGATTACCGTATAATTTTTAAAATTCTCCTACTGGTCTACAAAGCTCTCAATGGAACAGCGCCTTACTACGTCAGTGAATTACTTAAGTACAACACCTCTCAACGGAAATTAAGATCGTCCTCTCAACACCTTCTGGCGACCCCGAAAGCTAGACTGAAAACATATGGAGAGAGAGCATTTGTTGTGGCGGCACCGAGACTATGGAACTCGATCCCACTTGAACTAAGATCCAGTAGTTCGATTGACATTTTTAAACGGCATTTAAAAAATATCTTTTTAAACAAGCTTTTTAACTCTTTTAATTTTTAGATTATTTTTTTATTTTTTTTCCCCTCCCCTTTTTTAGCTTTTTAAATATATTTTTTTTAATATTTAATGTAAAGCGCCATGGACAAATAGTAGATTGGCGCTATATAAATATTTTATTATTATTATTATTATTATTATTATTATTATTATTATTATTATTATTATTATTATTATTACAAGCTTCATACGACTCAAAAAACGAACAACGCGCGCCGGCACATTTTCCCGCCTTTTTTTAATTCCGAAAATTGCTTCGTTTAGATCAAGTGTAATGTCCACATCATCCAGTCGATTGAAGGATTTAATAAAACAATTATTCCATTCGTTCGTAGTTTGCTATAAGCACGGATGAAATAATTGTTTTATGGTTGTCTTATTAAAATCTTCTATCGACTGGATGAGGTGGACATTTCAGCTCGATCTAAACGAAGCGATGGTATAAAAGACGGGAAAATTTGCCGCGCGTCGTCCACTTTTTCAGTTGAATGAGCTTTGTCAGGAAAGCCTACAAGGAAGAGCTTTCTTTTCGAAAATACTATTCACAGAATCACGTCCAAATCTGTCTACGTTCTGGGACCGAATGTGATAGAAAAGGAAAGGTTCAGCGTTGCTGAAGATCATGCGCCTTGTTCAAGTCAAATGAAGCAAGACATTACTTGTTTACAACGCTGCCACCATCAAAACTACGGACTGTGTTGCTGAGAATCAACCAAGTTCACTGAAGTAGAAGGACAAGACCCAAATGTAAGGTAAAAAACTCTGTAGACAGTGCTAAGCATAATTCTACACTGAAAATACTGTATCGGTTTCTGGATACCCCGTGAATTTTTTTCTGCGTTTCTTCTTCGTCCAGTCGCTTTTTCTTTCTATGAAAGCTTTTAAAATTTTTTCATATCAAACTCTAGGTAGTTGTGTTAATCAATTGCATGTTGTGGCTTTTAGTAGTTTCCGAAATGGCATTGTCTATTATTTCCTGTATTCTTGGGATAGAAGGCTTACCAATTCAAATATACTGCTTTCAGCCATTTTTCCGTCAGAACTTTCCTTAACTTTTTAAACTAAGCGACACTCGCAGCTCGCATTTTCCGTATACGGTCAAACAAAGGTATAAATGGCCGATGTTTAGAATTGGATAAATAAACTTAGTTTAGAACTTATCATTTGCTCAAATCCAAAATACGCTTTAAAGTATGTTTTCACAACAAGAAAAATACCTGAAACTTCTCCAAAAGGTCTGCTCGAGTTGTAGAGTTTATCCTTGCCAGCCTTGCTCTTTGCTTGACCAACCGCCATCTAGCGGAATCCGGGATGGCTGCTGTTTTGAGACTTTTTATGATTCTAAATCATCTGTAGTCGTTTTTCAACGAGTTGTCCTGCGGGCTGGAAATGTCGATTTTTTGGTAAACTGGTCGGCTTTGATCCGGCAATCTCATAACTGTTAATCTAGGAGGTCATCTCGTCTTAACGTGTGTCCTTCAGTTTGACTGCGAAAAATATCACGATTCTCCTAATCCGAATCTCTCTACTGACAGCGCCGACTGCTGAAAAAAATTGTTCAGTCTTTCCAGCGAAACCATGGAAACCGTCCTTGATCATTTCGTCATAAAAAGAGCTGATCTTTTCGGTGACGTCATGACGCGCGTACCGGTACGGCTTTCCCGCCGTAGCCTTGCTTTCTACTAAGGGAAAGTGCCTGGTTTCACGTACTCTTCACTATGTGAGTATTAAGCCCGGTTCATACGTCGCATTTCTGCCGTGTCGAATTCAATTCAATTACGTGCGGCAAAAATGCGACTGTCGATTCATACGTCGCACTTGTGTCGAATTTAATTCAGAATTAATATTGTCGGGTATGTCGGTCAGCGGATAATGTTTTAAACGTAAAGTATTCAATATGGCGGACGGAGATACTGAGGGACGAAGGACTTTAATTTTGCGAAAAATTGTCCGCCAGTGGAATGAGAAGGAGAAGGCTGGCAATGCAGCAGTTTGTTTTGAAATATTTTCAGGCTGCATTGAGTCGAGAATAGCCAAGTTTCTTCTTTCTCTTTGACGGGACCAAATTTACGCAGGAGCTGTGTCACGGTCGCGCATGCGCGTGCGTTCACGGAACAGTTTGAAAGTTTTAGCCTCAAACTTTCAAAATCGTCGGCGAGGACGTATTCGTAACTTTATCGGAAAATATCTTTGCCATCCTTGAGTGGTCTATTCTTTTGATAGCGGTTATAAGTCAATTGATTGTTGTAGAGTATTTACATGTAGATTTTGGTTCGTGTTCGATGTTTTGTGAGTGAATTTTCGTGGATGTTGTGATGTAGTGTGATGTCTTCTCACGGTGGTCAGCCATCTGCAAGTGGTCGAAAGAGGATTTACATTTCAGTTTCTGAGGGAGTAACGTTTTGGTAAAAAGGCCTTCGAGGGATTTTGCTAGACTGCCGCTTTTATTCTTCGTCAGTATCTGCGATGATTTATGGCGAATATCGAAGTGATTCAGCGTTTGCCGGCCACCTTCTTTCCCTGGAACGACGAAGGCAAGTACCTTTCGTTTATCTTTCACGTGCAGTTTGCCACTTTGCTTGTACCGTTTATCTGGTCATTTTACATAAAGGAAAGTCAGTCAGTAGAGGAAAATAAGAGACGAGAGAAGATACGGAAAGATAACCCTTCCCCAAAATGACGGCGCCATGTCGAAGGTGAGCTGATATGTTCAACTGTAAACAAGTTGCCACTCGCAACTTTGACTTTTATTACAGGAGGAATAACTATGTGTAGTCGTTTCATTTAATTCATTTCGCCATTTTCTTCTTATATTTTTCCTTCGTAGTCAATACAACCTGTTTACTTATTTTAATGTAGTCTAACTGGGCATATGAACTAGATTTTTCTACAAGTGAAATTTCCCCTTTCAAAACAAATAGTTTGCCACTTACATTTAGTATGCCTTGCTATCCTGTATGGTTTACAAGTGTGTTATTTACTGGTTGGATGATCAGTCATGATCATAAAGGCCCAGTCAAGTAACTGATGTTTTTTCAGTCATCCTGCCCTCCACATGTTACATTTATTATCCAAATATACAAAATTCCCTTTGTGCTCTGCATCCTTGTCAGCAATGCTCAAAATTTTATTTGGCGTGACTTTGCATTTATTTTGATATTTTTTTTGTTTATATTTGTATTGTTTTGTTTGTTGCATTCAAACATTGACTAAAGGTGGCTGAGCCAATAAAGTATATGTATGCATGTATGGTTAGCGTGCTCGTCCCTGGAGCAAGCGGTCCAGGTTCGAGCCCTGGCCAGGGACACGGTGTTGTGTTCTTGGGCAAGACACTTAACCCTCACAGTGCCTCTCTCATCCCAGGAGTATAAATGGGTACTGGCAAATTTTGGGGGAAACCTAACATATTGCGGGGGAGTGACCTGCGATGGACTAGCATCCCGTCCAGCGGAAGTAGAAATACTCCTAGCTGCTTCATGCTACAGAAACCGAGATAAGCTCCGGCAGTTATGAGCCATCAGCTCCATGGCTTCACTTATGCATATATGTACTGAATGTGCGATTAATATGTGTTGTGTTCAATGTCTTTGTTGCAGAGAGGATATTGATGTTACAGCGAGTTCTACCAATGTTGATATGACAGGCATATCAGCATCTTATTGAAATTAATGAGGAAGTCCTGTTTACAAGATATGGCCTCCTTTAGAGCATCTCCATGGGAACAGTTGTCTTGCAATACTATCAAATAAATTATTTTTCTAATACAGTGTAGATGCTTCAAATCCAAATTGTCCTCAAACATACAAAGTGTTTATTTTTTTACAATGTGTACCAATATTCTTTCATTTCAATGACATGATCAAGCTAATTTTTACTTCTCTCCCACACTAAAATAAATTGCATTTCCACTAAAGTACATGTATATAGTCAATAAAATTTATTGATTACCATTTGGTGACTGTGCTGACCATGACTAGTTATTGAATACAGTATGTCCCAGGGTGTTTGATGAAAGCAAAGTCTTTTGGAACTACTGGATATTATGAGACATTGCCAGCAAAAATGGAAAAATTGTATACGTCCAGTACCAAAACCAGAAACAAAATAACCAACCAAGGCTGCAAATAATATTTTTCTCTCTAAAGGACATATGTCCTACTAAAACACCATCTTGGTCAGACAAAACAAATTGTGGTCGGGCATCACCAAAAAAAGGAAGATTTACTCACAGTAGATCTTTTTTCACCCTTACCACAGAGTAATTTACGATAAAAAATTGTCTAGACATCATGTCCACCCACAGTTGGGATTTCATTGGACATGAGCAAATTTTGGTAGGCCAATGACCAATGACCGACTGTCATTGGCAGCCCTGCAAACAAAATGAAACAACAAGATAGCACTCAGGTTAGCCCTACAAAACTCTGGTTAGCCTGAATAACACTCAGGTTACAGTTGGCTGTTGACAGTTGTGAGGAGTTTCATTTCAGTGGTTTTGGTTTTGGTTTTGGCACTGCCATCAGTTGCAGGGAAATATTGTTAAAATTGCACAAGCCTTCCTAGAGATGTAGCTTGAAAATCTGGTTCATTAAGAATCCCAGTGTGCTCTTCTAGTCTATAACTTGTTTTTATTGATTGTTTTCTTGTCTATATCTTGAACTTATTGATCTTTTTTCTGTATTGTTTTTTTTTTCCAGTAATAAACATTGGCCTTGTTATAAAAGTAACAAATTCATGAACTAGCTGTTGGTGAATTTTCAACTCAGAACCATGTATTGAGCATGCATTTTATTTCGGAATAATGAACCAACATCCATCCTGAATGTGCAATGATGAAGATGAAAACCAGGTGTGGAGGTGATTTAAATTACCAAAACAAATGCCTCTTCCACTATTACTATAAATGCTTTCTTTGTGGGCTTTTCTTCAGGGGAAAAGAACTTGTTACTTTCATTTGTTTTGGTTTAATCAGCCCTGAATCCAATATAAACTCTAGTGTGAGGGATATTCCCAATGGATAACTGTTACTACACAGGAAGGGCACACCTGATTTCCTTTCCCCAGATAACCGTATCTATGGAGAACATTTTGCCAATAGGCTGCCTTCATGAAGACGTGCGTGCTATTGTCATCGCAGTATATTTCTTGTGGCATAATTTGGTACATGCCACACTTGCACCATGGTATTGCCGAGTTGCTAGAAGGAGGTGCAGGGTTGGGCATTCCATCCACACTTGTCATCTGTCCCTCTGTGGATGTGCCAGTGGTGGGTTGAGAAATGTCGCTTTCACCGATGGTCTCATCTAAATTGTCAATTCTTCTAGGCAGGCTTCTGGCACACAGCTTGCACACATTGCTTCATCAAGCATTTGAATGAATTCCTAAAAGACCATTATAGAGGTAATCACCAATAAAGTACAGTACTGTAAAGTATTTTGTGCTCGCCTGACAAAATCAAGTGTTGCAATTGATTTATTTTAGGTAGAGTCAACAACTGTGTCAAAGATTCAAGTTTGACAGTTTGCTAGCAAGCACAGAGTTTTTGCCAAGTGGGCCTAGAAATGTGAAAAATCAAGTGTAGGAACAAAACAAATCTTGCCTTGCTAAACTTTATGCATTTGAATTGGTATTCAAGCTTTGATTTTTGTGGTCTTTTAGGCATAGTTTTGTTCTTGGAATAATAACAAAAAAATAAATAAAAATATATTTCTATACAAGCAGACCCTCACATCTCTATTTTATTTTATCCTCTCCTGCTCTTCACTTTGCCTGCTGTCATTCTGGTATGGCTGTGTTCTTCAGCCACAAATGAAGTTGTCCTTGCACCAGCCTTGATAAGGAAAAAAGAGTCATGTCAAAGCTGTTGTACTTTGTATATCAAAAATCAAACTCTCCTAGAAACCTTCTCAGCTCAAGGGAAAGACCATTCAAACTGCGAAAACTCGAAACTGCTCTATGCTTGGTGAAATATTTGGCCTAAATGAAAAAGACGTGCTGTACACATGACCATATGTATGTACATATGAAGTCTTGAACACAAACAGAACCAAAAATAGCCAGAAATCTAGTTGATCCATTCACGTGCAGCTTTCAAACAATGTTACATCAAAGCTAAGTGCATAAACAAGGAATCTCACCGTGTTTTCGACACGGATTTGCTGTCGAACCACACGTGCACTCACTTCCACATCTTGCAAGGGCAGCCACGATTTGCATTTGTTTTCTGTTTCGTGGAACAAGCGCTTTCGCACGGACAGAAGATGCGATTTTCCTAACAGGATAAGAACAGAAGAAAGAGAAAATGAACGTTGCGTTGGAGCATATTCCCAGAAACTACGAAACAGTTCACACATTCAAATCTGCCACGTAATGGAGTCGAAGGAAACTCACCACCGTAGCCTTTCTTGCCTCTTCTGCGTCCATAATTTTGCCACCGCGATAAAATAAGGAGATAGACGAGAAGAAATCCACACACACGACAAAAAGACGTAACAATTTTAACCAAGCACGGCTAAATTCGCGGAAAATTTACCAATTCCGATAAATTCAAGATGGCGGATGCATTTGAATCTCAATGAGAACGGAGCCAAATTTCGCACATGCGCGGGTCGTGACGTAGCTACTTCAACATAATGTGTGAATTAGATTCGACACGGCAGAAATTCGGCGTTTGAATCGGTGTCGCATTTCTGTCGGATAATGCGACAAGACCAATCGAACGTGCAGCAGAAATGCGGCAGCCGATTCAGACGTCGAATTTCTGTCGAATTTAATTCGTTGAATTGAATTCGACACGGCAGAAATGCGACGTATGAACCGGGCCTAAGCCTGCTGTTTACTTCTTATTTTAACGCTTTTTGCACTGTTTGAACAGCCTAGTTTGAAGATAAAGTTCTCAATCATAAAAATCAGTTCTAAGATCATTGTTTCTTTGTCATTTGTACAGAAAATTTGAACGATTTTAACACCTACCGTGAGAGGATCAATTCAGTCATATCAGGACGGGCCGAACAGCCGTTTATAAGAAAGCTTCGTATGTTCTAATCTGAGCTATAATAGTTTATTACTGTTCAAAATGTATTTTATTATAATCGAAAGTTTTGTATTTTCGGGCTTATCTCGTAATCGTTGTACGAACAAGCTGTCCGTGTAATCGAGCTTTTTTATATCAGAGTTTATATTTTGTTTTGTGGTTGGAATTACAGGCGGTTCTATCAAGTGCTAAAAGGCAAATCTGTGTTCTGGGAGATGTAAGACGGATACAAAAGAAGAAAATCATTGTCATTGATCAAGCCTATTTCGTATGAAAGTAGAATAATCTTTGGTTTCCTTGAAAGTAATCATTTTCGCAAAGACACGTAGAGACTGCACATACCGTTGCCGTGCAGCAAAATCTTAATCATTTGAGTTTGGCGAGTAAAACACCGTTGTCAGCCTAGTCCCTCACGGCCAAAGTAGCCGTAGTAGCACCTCGCCGTAGCGTATCTTAAAGTCCCTATTATTATTGCGTGGTTAACTACGTGAGCGGGCAAGATGAACCACGAATTATGCGCTGATTGGCTACCCGAGTGGGCAAGATGGAGTTATCTTGCCCGCCCGAGATTTTCCGCTGTGTGTCGCAAGAAAAAATTCCTCGAAAGCCATGATAAATACTTTATTGACTTGTTCGGTTAAGAGGGCTGGATATTCGCCTCGTTCCTTTTTGCGTGTTTATGGAGCTCGACTCCGTCTGGGTCCATAAACACGCAAAGAAAGAACTAGGCCAATATCCAGCCATCTTGTCCTTACGCTTGGTCAATAACCCATAAATCCTTGATGAATATACCACTTGGTTTTACATGAAGTGAAAACCACTCAACTGACGGGCTATAAATCAAAAAGTGGTTAAATTAGATGCCGGTAAGGGGTTTAATGACATGCATATCGAGGGATTTTGAGAGACAATTATAAGCCATGCGATATAAAATGGTACAGTTAGCAGCGCAGTTAACTGACCACCTAACTATCCGGGTGAGATAGAGTAAGAACGAAGACTTGACTAGTGAAAAACCAATGGGAAACCACTGATGTCATTGCCATGAACCAGTCAAACGCGTCAAACGGGTCAAATGAGTCAAATCGATTTTAGCTCACTGTGAGGGAAATACAAAACAAACATTTTCAAGTGAATAAACCTTATCGAGCAACTTTTAAAATATTCGAACTCCCGATAACTCGAGGTTCGAGGTTATCCGGAGTCGAGTGTAGAGTAGTCAATATGTTCAAACAATGCTTAAAACATTTTCCAAATCGCCCTGGGTAATTAAAACTTACTCGTTACACTGCTCGTTAAAATACTTTTAGTAACTGAAAGCTACTCGATTTGACTGAAATCGTTCTGAGAATTTTTGAAAAGTTGCTCCGACGATAAACTCGACTACCGCCCAGTAAAATACTCTGAGGAATTGAGAGCTACTCAATATCTGGTCATTTAGATTCATGAACTAAGAAGTATCATTGTACTCAAATTACATTTAAATGCTTTGAGTAACCAGCCGCTACTCATTTTGTCATCGCTGATACATTTCTTGTGTAAAAGCGTTCTCCGGTTAAGAATTTGATAATTCGAAGGAAGAGCTTTCGGCTCAGTCTATAGCCCCGTTAAAAAGGTAAAATGTACAAGCGCGAGATAAACAATGTATGCCAAAGGATAGTGTGAATAATGTCAAAACGGTTAAATAAGGAACAAGTGTACTGATTTGAAAGAATAGGTTACTGTTTAGGCAACTGCACAGATGATATTCTAATTACTTTCATAATTCTTGACCCGGAGAAAAACCCTAAGGTATTCATTTGCGCCCAACACCCAAAAATAAGTCCACGTATGTCCGACTGGAGTTTCTCGTCAAGGTAAATAATCCACGCAATTCTGGATTCATTCACTTCATTTAGAACAAAGTGGTATTGTCATCAGATTCTTTTAAAGCTCCAAGGAGAGTCTGAAGACTCTCTGTAAGTGAGCTAACTTTGATCATTATCAAACTCACACACATTGAGGACATCGTACGACCTTTGGCATCCACTGATTTGCCATTTGATACGACTAAAATAAAACTCATTTTCAAGTCATCTCAGCACAGAACGCCATTCAGGAGTTTTATCTGAGCAAGTAGTTTACTGTCAATTAAGAGTCCTGCGGTCGAGTCAAAAGCTGTCAATAAAATCTTACAGCCATGTCAATATCTAATCCTGCACACAGGTAGATACGAGACGGTTTGCAGGTAGATCGGCAATGATTGTTAGTCAGATTCTAGTACTGACAGACTAAATCCCTGACGACTAGACGCAAACAGATCTTGCTGGCTATCTTTAAAATATGGAACGGGGAATCGGGGAATCGGAGAATGGAAATGGCGAACGGGGAACGGGGAACGGGGAACGGGGAACGGGGAACGGGGAACGGGGAACGGGGAACGGGGAACGGGGAACGGGGAACGGGGAACGGGGAATCTTTAAAAGCGGGAATCTTTAAAATGGGGAATCTTTAAAAGCGGGAATCTTTAAAATGAGGAATCTTTAAAATGGGGAATCTTTAAAATGGGAAATCTCTAAAATGGGGAATCTTTAAAAGCGGGAATCTTTAAAACGGGGAATCTTTAAAAGCGGGAATCTTTAAAAAGGGGAATCTTTAAAAGCGGGAATCTTTAAAAAGGGGAATCTTTAAAAGCGGGAATCTTTAAAACGGGGAATCTTTAAAAGCGGGAATCTTTAAAACGGGGAATCTTTAAAAGCGGGAATCTTTAAAATACGGAATCTTTAAAAGCGGGAATCTTTAAAAGCGGGAATCTTTAAAAGCGGGAATCTTTAAAATGAGGAATCTTTAAAATGAGGAATCTTTAAAATGGGGAATCTTTAAAATGGGGAATCTTTAGAAGCGGGAATCTTTAAAACGGGGAATCTTTAAAAGCGGGAATCTTTAAAATGGGGAATCTTTAAAAGCGGGAATCTTTAAAATGGGGAATCTTTAAAAGCGGGAATCTTTAAAACGGGGAATCTTTAAAAGCGGGAATCTTTAAAACGGGGAATCTTTAAAATATGGAATCTTTAAAAGCGGGAATCTTTAAAAGCGGGAATCTTTAAAATGAGGAATCTTTAAAAACGGGAATCTTTAAAAGCGGGAATCTTTAAAACGGGGAATCTTTAAAATGGGGAATATTTAGTAGCGTTAATCTTTACTTAAAAGTGAACGATAATCTCTCAGTTTCCCACCGGAAGCTATTTATTCTGTCACATGTATCAACTCAACAGGTACAGAGACAGTTGTGGAATTTATTCATTGTAATTATATTGCACGCTATTAAAGCACATCGGTTTAGCGGGATAGTGGAGCGGTTCAAATCTCGATTCTCACTCTTTGAGATCCGCTAGACCGACCGAAGAATCGAACCGCCTGGATTTATCTTAAATCCGGACTGTGACGTTTTTAATTTGAGTTTCACAGCGATGGATATTTGTCGTAGCCTTATCATGTGCTAATGGAAGGACTTACGACTTCACGACAAATATATGGCAGGGAAAACATGTTTTTGGTTGTTTAATCGATAACTCAATAGTCCCCTAAATCTGGTTCACATGACGTCGCTAAAATTCAAACTACAAAACTATTAATCATCCTGAGAGTTTACTTTCATGATGTATAAGAGCAGCTGGAAACTAATATTCATACAAATTTTCGCTCCAAGTGGGTTCTTGGTTTTGTAATAGACTAACCTTGAATTTCTAAGCTTTTGCGTGACGCGGCATTTACATGACGGGCAAGAAAACTGTCATGTTAAAAGAGTGACTTATTTCGGGGAATTTGGCTATCTGAACAGTTCATGTATTACAAAAAGTATTATTTTTAAAATGTTTTTGAGTTCCTGAAAAGGTAAATGTAGCAAAACTCAGTGACAGATGTTTCTGTTGGTTTCCGGCCGCCATCCGGATGGGCGCCAGCATGGCGTCTCTATCAAAATCTCTATAAATTTGGGTAAAAAATTTCTCCGCATATCTTGCGTAAGAAACATTGCTGTGACCTGAATCTTGGCGAAAGTCTTTGCATATTTACTTTCTTTCTCTTCAAGATTCTGGACTTTATCTATTGACCGGTTTTGATTTTTATTTTGATTTATTTTGAACGGCGTGACACTGAAAACTAGCAATAAAGTAATTCGATGCTCGATGCCCGAACGATGTGGCGGCGAATTTCGCGTATAATCCGTCATTGTGTGCTTAATGATACCTCTTTCTACGCCATGCAGTCATGCGAAGACAATTTCAAAGTGCCCATTGCATTCACTTTAAAGAAGAAAGAATCGGTCGCTTTGAAGGTCTTCCACAGTTTAAGTGGAATGATCTCGGCGAAATAGATGTGATAGGGGAAGGGTCGTTTGGAGCCGTTTTTATCACAAAAACCAGGAACAAGGAATGAAAGTCAAAACAGTGGTTGACAAGGAATCACCCGCTTTTAAAGATTCCCGCTTAAAAAAGATTCCCCATTTTAAAGATTCCCCATTTTAAAGATTCCTGCTTTTAAAGATTCCCCGTTTTAAAGATTCCCGCTTTTAAAGATTCCCCGTTTTAAAGATTCCCGCTTTTAAAGATTCCCCATTTTAAAGATTCCCGCTTTTAAAGATTCCCCATTTTAAAGATTCCCGCTTTTAAAGATTCCCCGTTTTAAAGATTCCCGCTTTTAAAGATTCCCCATTTTAAAGATTCCCGCTTTTAAAGATTCCCCGTTTTAAAGATTCCCGCTTTTAAAGATTCCCGCTTTTAAAGATTCCCGCTTTTAAAGATTCCCCGTTTTAAAGATTCCCGCTTTTAAAGATTCCCCATTTTAAAGATTCCCGCTTTTAAAAATTCCCGCTTTTAAAGATTCCCCATTTTAAAGATTCCCGCTTTTAAAGATTCCCCATTTTAAAGATTCCCCGTTCCCCGTTCCCCATTCCCATTCCCTGATTTCCCGTTCCCATTCCCCGTTCCCATTCCCCGTTCTGATTTTCCGATTCCCCTTCCCCTTTCCCATTCCCCGATTCCCCGATTCCCCGATTCCCCGATTCCCCGATTCCCCGATTCCCCGATTCCCCGATTCCCCGATTCCCCGATTCTCCGATTCTCCGATTCCCCGATTCCCCGATTCCCCGTTTTAAAGATAGCCGATCTTGCTCCCTGAAAATTTCCACAACAAGGAATAGGGAAATCCGTGAAAACAGATCTGTCAAGGAGTAAAGATTCGTGACTCGATCTGACAAGACATAGACTGACACACTAAATCGAGACTAAATCCGTGATGACCAGACACAGTCATTCATAGTCAGATCCGTGTTAGGTTATTATTTTAATCGTTGACTACTTAGGCATATGTCAACCAGGACTGTCACAGGCAACCCGTTATGGCAGGCGGAACAATCTACGGTCCTTATTTTGTGCCCGGGTCTTAGAATTGGGTGTTGTCTCTTACAACACAACTCGCGAGAAGAAAACTTAACAGAAGTTCATTCCGTTTACAGTTGGATGAAGATCATTACAACAACTCGACCCTAACTGGGCAAAGAGAACAAGCAAAGAATGAAGGGGACTTGTATGTTATATAAAGAAATGTATATTTATAAAAAAGACCCAAACACTGAAATATCCTGGTTTATTGACCCTTGTCATTAAATTACAAAAATATTTTTCTAGCTGCTTCTGATTCAAATGATTAACAACTCAAACAATGCTAACCCTTCACCATAGACAAAACATGGCGTCTGTACATTTTACCAGAATACCTTGAAAACCTAAAACAATCTATTGGGAACAACAGAAGCTGTCTTTGCGAAAAATTCGCCCCTGTGTTAACGACTTTGCTTGGATTGACGATTTTAGAACTTTTCTGATTTCGTGCGCTACGAGTTATGGTAAATGTATCAGTCACAATATTTTTTCTTATGAAGGATTCTCTTACATCTTTATCCAGATATTAAGAATTATGAATTTCTGCTATCTGCATGCAGGCCATGAAAACACAACAACAGATTCCCCAAAGAAAAACTGGCTTTCACTACATGTAATACAGTTCTCCCAACTAGTGTTTTAATTGTTATTCCGTGTCAAGTAAGGAGAATTAGTTTATTGAAATCACGGTTTTTAAACCCTGAAAGGGCTAACTCCCAGCAGTCATATATTCCTATTTAATCCAATGCAAGTAAGCAGGTTGAGCATGAACCATTTGATCTTCTTAACAGAGAATTTTAATAATTTAATAGAGCCTTAAGTACCATAAAGTGCAACATCCAAAATATTTGGGAGCACATATGGGCTTGCTTGGTATACCCAACCAGTCAAAATTGATTTCTCACAACTGTTGTTTTCACTTGGAACCAACTGAAAATTACTTCCTGTAACAAAAGATGTTTGGTGACTTGAAAACCACAATGTCCTGGTTATTCGGTGCAGAGATACAGCAGTTTGTATGCATTGCGGGCCTATTGTCATTGACCTCGCTAAAATAGGCTCGCAATGCGTCCAAAACACAACAGCAACATTTTAATAGCACTACATGTCCATGATGCTAAACAATATTGTTAAAATTACGAAGTCAGTTAAAATTATTATCATAGGAAATCATACGAATGGGAATGCAATTAAGGATTTACACTACAAGTTATATTTGACAATTCCCTCCAATTGCACAAGCCTTTAGGCAAGTACTGGTACACTTAGAAGAATTTTCACTGATCATGTGTAGTGTAAATCCTTATTTGACTGAGAGAATTATGAATGTGCCTACATAAATCTACACTGCAGGGCAAATTAAAAATTAACGATAAATTGGCCCACTCTCAGTCATATAATAAAGCCAAAAAATGAGGCGTAATTTTGCTAAATTCTTTGAATGTGCACTTGTTTTCTGTCAATCAAAGCTGGGCTTGAGTGTTACCATGCTTCAGGCCCTTTGAAACTAAATTAATTAAACAAAACGTATGTAAACACAATAAGGAAAATGCTCCAGTTGACCCTGGGAGTAAAAGGAGTTAGAAAGTTACAGAAATTAACTTGAAAAACTAGGAGCTATCCTAATAATTTTTTGGGTATGATTTTGTTCATAATTAAACCAGTGAAAATTAATCTACAGAGAGGAAAATCTGACTCACTTGCAATAACACAAGCAGTGTGGTGACAGTAAGAGGTGAAAAATGTTTGTTTTATAACATAACAACACTCTCACTGTGTTTAGTAGTGGGTGCTTTGTATTTTTATCAGTTTCGCACATGACTTACAGACTATTGCAAAATTTCTCCCAGCCTACTCTGCATAATTTCTAAATATTCTATACCCTAAAAAAATGACATTTAGAATATTTGCATTAGTATCAACCTCAAAAGTTGTTACATGTAGTCATACAAGGTATACAGCTACTCAAAATTACACCACAGCTACCCCATTCCTACATCTCCAATTCATTTCAAGGGCTACTGTTACCTAGCACTGCTAAACAAGTACTTACTAATAGTTAGAGTCATGATCTTGCGATTTTACTGTTTACTCCCATTAAAAATTGTCAGAAATCTAGTTTAAAACCTCAAATTGAGTGCATTATAATCTACAGTATAGAAATTTCCTGGTGTTCAGGGATAATGCACCCACAGTCTTCCCTATTTGTCAAAATTCAGTGGGCGAAAACTTGGATGAATACTGTTTGGAAATCTATATGCACCATGGTAGTCACCAGTACATTTTTATATCTTATGCAACTATTGCTGTTATCTACAGCTGTAAAGCTCGGAAAAGCTGAACAAAGCGTTCAGACTTGAAACATGAACTGAATTACACTGTTTATCCATCTCAATAATGGGACTGGTCAAATTTGACTATGACGACATGGTAACAGTCTTATTAAAGGGGCTCTGTACACTCATGGCACTACCAAATATCAACTCATAACTTAAAATAAAATATTTTAGTGTCCAGGGACAAAATGGAATCAAACAACTTGTTACTAAATGTTATGAATACTACAAAATGTGAGCTACTGTCATAAACGCCACGTATTATGTATAAAACTGCAATTTTCTGTCTTTCAATGATTGAAATGCAGAGTATTACAGTGTTAGATTGAGCAATGCCATGTAAAGTAATTTGCATGTAGATGTTCTCATAATACTTAAATAACTCAATGTCAAATTGAGGATAAACTTCCCTGACCATTTCCTTCATACACTTCAACAATTTTGAGAAGTGTGCATGAAGCTAACTCTAAATAATCAGAATGGGCCTATGTAATGTGCACCCACATTTAGGAAGAACAATAAAGCACAAAATACAGTATTAGCATTGCATTCCTATCCGATTCTGAGGGGAACCAATGTCTGATACCACTCAAAATAAGTGGGAAATATATAATCCTTTTTTTTTTCACATTTAGGTTGGCACATTTCCAACCTAAAAGAAGAAAATCTGGGAGGTTGCCAATTTTCCTCCCTAAAGAAAAGTTGTTGTAAGAAGGGTTTCACCAAATAATAATAAAAAAAATGCATCAAATATTGTTTAAGTGTCACCCCAAAATCAGCTAAAATCAGAGTGAAAAATGCACTCTTAGCACTTCCTTCACATGTGGGACACATGCTCTCTTCCAGATAATCCAGGAGGGATGGTATACATTAATTTGGTATTGTTCTGAGAGTGAAGTAAATGTGACTGATTCCGAATGGTATCACAAATTGGTTTGCATAATCATGACAGAATCTATTTATCAAAAAGTAGATAACAAACTATCTTCAGGGGGCTCATAACCGTTTGGCCATCTAAGTCATTGCTTGTCTAAAAATATTAGTAGCATAATCTGGAGAAAGTATAAAGCATCACTTAAAAATCATTTGCCATGGGAATAACAAATTACTTCATTTTTGAACTTTTTGAAACTAATAACTTACTTCTTACTCTTAATTTGCAATAAATTACTTAAAGTATCTAGAGTGAGTGGACTACAAGAATGAAATCAAGCAGCCAAGTAATTTCCAAAATCAACTTGAAACTACAAGGTTTAACTTGATTACAGTAATTGGACACTACTGTGATCATGTTGCAGCTATATGTAACAGGAACTAAGAAAAGATCAATCAGAAACATTTTATCAATGCATCATGATGCAGCTACTGATAATGAGAATATGAAGGTAGACTACACATGTGAACAAAGGTAGTCACTGGAGGACTCAAGGTTTTCCCTGGTCATCGCTCTCTACAGTATCTGGATACTCATCAGCCTCTACTCTTGGTTTTTTGGGGGCACTCTCATCCTCATGGCCTAGCTCTATTTCTGACTTGATTTTAGCCAACGAGAAAGTATGAAAACAAGGAGAACCACTCTCAGCTTCTCTGCTGTAAGAAGGAGATTCATGTGAAACAGAATTGCTTGGTGAATCTTCGTCAGCAGCACTGGTGAACATATCAAAATCAAGAGACTTTGCGTCCAGTGATTTCCTTTTCCCTCCGTCAGAGCTGCTTGGTGAACATTCACTAAAATCTCGTAATCTACTAGGATCCATTACATCCCTCTGCCTTGCCCTGCGCTCACTCATCATAATCAGCTGTCGACTTGCAGTGAACATATTCAGGTTTTCTTCTAGTGGGGGCTTCTCCTGTCTCCTAGAAGAAGGGTCACCAAGTAACAACAGCTCTCCTCGAGATGGGGGTCGATCAAGTGCCTCCCCCTCCACAGGCTCCAGAATGTTGAGAGAGCTTGTAAGTGGTCCAGGGGGGATTTCCAAGTCTTGACCATACAGACTGACCTCGGAACTTCGTCGGGAGCTCAGACCAGATGCTCTTTCATCTGCAAAAGAAGTGGTTGATTCTAACGAGAACCTTTCATTGTTCATTGGTGCAAGGATTGGAGAATGACCATTAGACATGACACTCTCGTTATCACCTGCAGTTGAAGACCTTTTCTTTTGATCCCCATCATTGCCAGGGCTAGCATCCTCTGGTGGATCGACATTTTCTACCTCTTGGATATCATCTGTACTTTTGGTAGCAGTGCCATTCTCTGATGAATCTTTGTCCTCTGAAAGACTTGTTATTGTGCAGGAACTTGGCACTGAGCTTGATCTGGGTTGGCCTCTCTTAGACTTGACAACAGACTGTCCTGTCGGCACATCCAGCTTGCTTGTCAGGTCCTCTATGTAGTTATCGCTCTTTTGTAATGCTTTTCTGAGTTGCTGAACTTCACGCTCATACTGACCTACTTTTGTCTGAAGACCTGCCATTGTATAGTGACTGAACCTAAAGAGGAATTAATGACATTTTGAAACATTTAATTGCAGGGGTTCTTCCACTGAATATAGCCAAAATGCAAATTTTCTAAATCTATGAAGTAATGTTTTAAACTCAGTCTACTTATACTGAGGCTTAGCTGCTCGGTTGTCAGCCAGGAAATCACAATATTTCATCAATGTCTGCATTCCATACCTTCATTGATAAAAGGCTGGTTATGGTACCTTACAGAGTTTCGCAAGATCTCAACTTAAGAAGAACATTCATGTATCTGACGGCAGGTAATTTTCTAACAGAAGTGTTTTGGTAGGCATTCAGAGATGTTTAATGCACAAGTTACAACAACAAGATGAACACGACTTTGTGAAAAATAACCAGAAATCAATGTGGTGCAGAAAATATCAAAATCACCTAAGGTGCATACCATTATCAATTAGTTGATAAAATAATCAGAAATCTAAATCAGTGATAGAAATTGATTCTAACTTACTAAGCCTAGTTTTCACGAGTGACAAAATAAAGCATTTTGTACTTGTGCTTTTGTCACTAGTGAAGGCATTAATAAATTGATTGACTAGCTTTTCCAATTATTCCTATTTATTCACATTGGCAAGATAAACAAAGGATCAAGACAGATTCCGTTCAAAGTTTGAGCAATACGTACAAAAATTATTTACTAAAAATCTACTCATAGCACAGTAACGTTTGGAATGCTATTGAAAACAACTCACTTTAGTTCATTTCTGCGTGTGACTCTGCAATTAAATTCTCAAGCATTCCCGAGAAAGTAACTGTCAAACCTCATAAGAATTCTTAAAGCATGTGTTATAATTGTTTTTAACTAATGCTAAACATCTGTTTTACTTGAAATATGGATAACTTCAAGTTCAATTTTCCCTCACAGGGTCAACTTGGAACTAAAGTCTTGGTAAGTCCTTCTTAACTGTATTCAAAATATTGCCATGCAATGAGGTTTTTTGGTAACTTAATTTTTGCCATTATTGCTAAAATGTTCTGTGGAAATCATCTTAAAATCACAACAAACCCACACCTCTGAGGGGACTTGGAAAACTTTGGGTCATCTTTAAGGCGAGAGTTTTCTCTCGTAAGATTCCTGTTTTCCTCTTGCAGCCTCTTGTTATCCTACAAACAATAATTTATACCACATTATAATATTTTATTTTCTCTTTATCCCAAACTGTAACCTAATCCTAACCCTAAGCCTGGGCTTTATCTTAGGGTAAATAATGAATAATGGAATAATATCACAAGGTAATAAAATGCTATGAGTAAATAGAACACACATTATATGCAGCCAAGTACCTCTTTGATCTTGTCCATATCCCCTCTTAGACTTTCGTAAGTGTGACTTGCTTTCTGTAACCTGGTTGTGAGTTTTACTAACATGTCAATGTCCAGTTTATTAGCACCGTCTTCCTTGGTCCCATGTCTGCTTGTAAAGTCCATAGAGGCCATTGTTCTTTCTCGTTCAATCATCTTCTCATGAAGCTGCTTATTTTCAGATTTCAGTCGATCTACTGTGTTTTGAAGGGATTTGATTTCATCCTACAAAAGTGCAGTTATTATAAAAATAGTTATACAATGTAAATACACAAACACTAACAGTAGCAAAACATTGTAAGGTAAAGTCTGTACTCAGGCCATTAAAAGGGTGACGAATGATAAAATCTGAGTCTTGCCAAGACACCAAATCCGTTACGGTGACTTAAGTGCGACAGAAAGGAACATAGTGTCCAAAACTGCTAACTGTACCCCTGGAGGGAATGCAATGCTTGCCCAATGTGGGTGATAGGCACCCTACCCTCTGTTGGACCCCCTACCCACCTTCGGACTTCATGGTGGTGACCTTCTTGCCCGAAACTTTATGCAATGCCCAAATGCAAGAGTGTTCAAATCAGGATGCAAATGCACTCAAATTGCATGAAAAACAAAAATGGTCACAATTCTCACATCTAATGAAACTAAAATAGTTATATTCTAAGCTTACATAATCAATCAATCAATCATACTCTATCAACAGTCTCAATCCGAGTAGAATCTAAAACTTATTAAAAGAAAAAATTCTAAAAAAAGTAACTAGCTAAAAATGTTATTTACAAGTTTGGAAATTATGCAAACAGCATTATTTTGTAATGTTTTCTCTCAAGTGTCGTTGCCTGAGTCATTAGTGTTTTGCCCAAAAAATCATATAATTTCCGTAGCTAAGGGGGCTGCAGCCCCCCTCGTCCCCCCCCCCCCCAGTTCATACACCTATTTATTTTGCATTCAATCTGTCCTTGCAACATGTTATGTTGGTTAAAATCAGCAAGACATGAACACTAAGGACTTGTTGCTATCTGTGTGTCATATTCCTTGTAATGGACCAAAGACAGTATTTGAAAGATAGGTTGCACTCAGTATATGTTTACAATGTATGCAGATGTTTATGCTGCCAAAAAGAGGACAGCATGTAATTAAATAAGCTCTTCTTCACAATGTTGTGTATAGCCTGTGTTACAGCTGCCCTCCCTGAACGAAAAAAAAGGAGAGAGGGATTGTGTGTTTCCAATGATTATCACATACAGGGCAAAATTACCGAATGCTGATTGGCTGAGACAGAGGGCATTTTTTTAAATCTTGACAGCACTTTTGGTAATATAGAGGACATGATTACTTGATGCTGATTGGCTCAGTATGCCTGCATTAAGTTGGTTTCCCGCTTCAAACAGCTTCAAACAGATTTTGAAAAGGAATTTCAGAAACGCATCCCTTCTGAGTTTGATCTAAACACGGCTATTTCATCTTAAAGACTCTCTGTCGACAGGCATGCATTGCGCATGTTGTTGGAGGTTTCCTGGTTCACGAAACTTCTAATTTGTTGTTGCCGATCAATTCACTCTTCAATCCTTTATAATCCAAGGCATTCATCTGGATTGTTCTACATTTCTGACATTTAAAGACAAGATTCATTATCACCCTTAACACTGAGGGGAATATATGATCACAAATTGTCAGTTTTTTCACATATTTGAGAAACTAAAGAACAGCCGGTACAATGTGATTTTGGCCATGGCGACTGCGAAGAACCTTGTCGGAAGGTGTAGACCATAGACATTCGTCAAGAGAATTATCTCCGAAAATCTGTCTAGGATTGCTGGAGAAACAGTTAAGATGTACTCGGATACAAAAAAAAAATTCTCCCATTTGCAGCAGTGAGTGACAGTGAATTGAATTTTCCTTCGCATTGCTAGCCTTCAGAAAAGACTATCACACTACTTGTGGATTCATCCAATTTGAGGTTAACTTTGGTGAGATTTCTTGAAATTTATTTTGAAGAAAAGTGAAAAGTGCTTTCTCTACTGCGTTATATTCCTGGTAAAGAAAACTAACCTTTTATTGCAAAAAGAGTGAACTGAAAACATTTTAGTATCCGTACGTGACCCGTTATTGATAATAACTCTGTAAGGATTCTGAAGCGTGGTATGAATTCATCAACGAAACAAATAATTATTGTTCCTCTTATTCTGCATCATGACTGAGACAATATGCTAAGCATAGGAAGTACTGTTAATTCTGTATATATGCTTCTTAAGTCTCTGAAAGCAAATAAAAAGCAAATTCATTGCATGAAATTGTTTCAAGTCTCTGCATGATGCTTACGGGTGGCAGGAACCATAGCTGACAGCTGTCACCTTGCAACGCGAAGTCAGAATTTCAAAATACAGTAGTTCTCAGCCAAATTGTGACTAAAGCAAACATCTCATATCAGTTTCTACCAGTTAATTATATGTCAGGCCACCAAATGCCCCAAATCCTTCTGATTTTTCTAACCTTTTCTTCAGTTACAGAGTAAAAACAAATACAAATGCCTGCGAAGCATTCCGGTTGACAGAGAGGCTTTAATGTGAAAGAAAATCTACATGCAGCAAAGAGTAAAAAAGGAAAAGGATTTTCCCATCCAAAAAAGTATTGATTCGCAGCCTGAAAAAAGTTTGAGTGGGGACATCTAGTGTCACACGAAGCATAGAGTTACAGAACTTCATGGCTGCCAAATTGAAAGTTAATTTCTTCGTCTTGCTTCGGGTCGGCTTATTAGTATCACAGGTCACCTTTTCGGCACAAAAAAGAGCGTAAATTTTGTTAGTACGTTAAGTTTTCGCGGTGGAAAGGAGAGTTTTGGATTCAAGAAGTTATTAGGGCTTGTTTGGACACACTGGTTTATGTCTTTCAGCGATCGAGGAAGTAGTTTCACGCTGTTGCAAGCTTCGTGAAACAAGGGAATAAAATTAGATTGCTTAAAGTTTTATTTGTATAGAAATTACTTTGAGTGAATTGAACTTACTGTGTTTGGCTTACTATTATAGCAGGCTTTCTCTGTTCTACTGCTAGCCTGTTCTTTAATGACAACCGGCAAACCTGTTTACGCAACAGCAAGACCTTGAAAGTTTTCCATTATAGAGTTTTACCCTTTATGTGATAAGCATGTAATTGGAAATACACTCGGGCAATTAAGGATTAATTTCACTTGTATTTTCAAAGTTTTCCACATTGCCCCCTTCACTTCCCAACTCGGGCATTTTTGTGAAAACTTTGAAAATACTCGTGAAATTAACCCTTAATTGCCCGAGGGCCCATGCGATTACATATACTAATCATGAGAGACCTAAAATGTGTGGAAAATGACCTGATTGGTTGATCTATTGTTTCCAGTTTAATGAAGTTAAATGTTTGTTAATATTATTGTTGAAATCAGCGCTTTTATTTTATTGGTTGAGTTGAAATATACTCAAAGAGTTGGTAACAGAGACCTCAATGGAAATGTTACACTTTGTGAGTGAGATTAATGTTTAGAATTTTGAGGTTTCAAGCCAGATTACTAGAGGTGATCAGCCTTGTGTGGCTACAAAATTATTCCGCAAGAGTCTTCTTTCTGTCTTCTATCAAAGGTTGTTGTTAACTGTCTCACGCAAAGATCACGTGCAGAGTTTGTGCTGAGAGCAATTTCCATTGTTTTCTCTAAACATTGCATCAGATTTTGTGACATTGACGCCATTTTTTTTTTTCTTTTGTAGATGGCTGTAACACAGGCTATGAAGTCTTGCACTAAAGCTTTACATGGAAGAACTGCAGACCTGCAAAAGAAATACAGTCCTGCAAGAGGAGAAAAGGTTAAGCCAGCTTTTGTGAATTTGGTCAAAAGCTTTCGTGGGCTCTGACATACAGAACAATATCTAAAATATTTCACCTCGCAGTGGTCCTTTTGTGACATTTCCTACAATTAAAAGGCAACCAATGTAAACAAAGAAACCCCTCCCATGCTTTGACTGACACATGTTGTATTTGTTAGAAAAAGATTAGAAATCAATACCAGGTAGATAAAGTCAATCAAGCCACTCCTCAATTTAGCATAAAACAATCCCTGCCCCTTCAAGATGGCTTTATTTTTAACAGATAAAAGAACTATAGTGCGTTTTTTAAAATACCTTCCGTACTATAACTGACTACTTACAGACTGTTTTTATGAGTAGCAAACACATATATATCCTGCTAATTTTTAAAAAAAAATACCTGCCAAAGGACACCCTGACCTCAAAAGATAGAGATCTGAGTGCTTTACCATCTAGAATCTTGCCCTGTCAGACATATATGAAAAAAGAGATCGCATTGCACAACACATGCGGAATAATAACCCAAAATTGCATATTCCGGTTTTTTAAATGGCTTAGAAAATTTAACACGAGTTCGCATTAACCTAGCACTCAGTGTGCACGTGCATGTCATTCTGTTTACCTCATATTCACGTCTAATTAAGTCAAGTCTGGTTCGTCTTAACTCTGCTCTTGTCACGGCATCAGAGTTCACTGGCAAATCAATACTTCCTGATATAAAGACACAAAAATGATATGAAACATATATATTGTACTCAATATTATAATTTTTAAACTTGAAAACTGTTCTAGACTGGGCTAATATTGTTGGCAGAACTTCAATTAGATATTGAACGAGCGGTCTGGGGAGGGTAAAAATAGCAGACAATCACCCGTGGTTGCTAAAGGAACCTCACATGAAAGTCATTGTTATTCTAATACCCTACTGTCTGACCAAGCAAAGAAGAAGTGTTCATAAATATTGCGCAATGGAAACACGTCAGCTTGTGGTAAATACGAAAGAATAGCTTCTTTTTAATGGAATTAGTACTTTGGCTCATATAACATAAACAAGGCCTCTGATTGGTTATCTGGATTGCTAATAAAATGCATAATTGTTTTCGAAATCAACTGCAGGTTACACGGGTCACACGATAAATAGCCTCGATCGAGGTTCACACAAAAGAGATATGACAAGAATGCTTCGATCCAGACGGTCAATGACCCGCAAGTCGAAGACATATTGTGCTAGCGAGTCATAAGGGCAGGACTTTAGCTTGCACGGAAAAATAACCAGACCAGTCCACGAGAACACCACTTCTGATAAACTCTTTACATGTAGTATGCTATGACACTGAAAATTCGATTGACAGTACATCAATTTACTCTTCTAAACCAAGTTTCCTTTCAACCCGTTCGGCGACCCCGACAAGTAACCAAATGTAAACGAACTACACGACTCAGCGTGTCTGAAATTAAGAAATTTATGTCTATTCGTTGTAGAATCTCATTAAAAAGCCTTGACTGTTTATAATTTTGCCTAAACGAAGACTTGATAACATCAGTTGGATGATTTGTAAAGACCGACATGTTCTTCCTTGTGGAAGGAAACTGCGGCAAACAGATATTAAGTTAAATCTCTGAAAATCTTACCTAGAATCTTCTTACAAGGTTTCTCTGAAGTTATCGACGTTCGGCACGTTGGGCAGAATGAGTGAGACCGCAGCCACATGTCCATGCAATTTGAACAGAAGACATGCTGATTGGGGCATACAACGGGTTCCCTAACCTATGAATACCACACAACAATTAATTTCAGTTCAAATCCGGCAATTTCGGCGAGCCGCGTATGGTTCAATACACAAGACATACACGCGAAAGCCACTCTTAGTACAAGACTTACCTTTCCTAGACAAATCTGGCAAGAAATCGGAAGAGTCATGGACAGGGAAGTTGAGGAAACGGAGACCTTTTTGTTCGCCATAAGGCTGTTTACACTCGAATGTCATGCCATCTGATCTATTGCGTGTGCTATGTACATACGTGACATCGAGGTGACATCGGAGGCGCATGAGACTTACAGCGGATATTCACGAGTTGCATGCGCAGTAGGCGATTTAATCCAACATGGCGGCAATTTTGAGAGCGGATGGGATGGCAGAGTGGTGGAACAGCCTTGTTGTTTTCTCCGTGATCCTGAAATCTCTCCTGATTCCGGCGTAGTACCATTCTAGACATAATGTTCAGTGTTTTTAAGTGGTAAACGTTGGTGTATTATCGCGTGAGTAGTGAGCTTAATGCTTTTGTGATAGCTTGCGCGACAGACCGTGAACCTGCGTAAACAGCATCCAGTGTCGGGGGCATCCGAGTGTAACTAATTGTGGTGCACGTTTGAAACTGAAGTAAGTTACGCGTGATCTGATTTGTCGAAATCTGTTTATTCAGATGAAGCTGAGTGCATCGCTCAACGTTATGTAATAAATTCAATTTGCGCGAAAGTATAACTTTACTCTTTTAATGAAATGTTAAGTTACATAAGCGTGAAAGCTTGCTAAGTTAATTGAACTTACAATATTTTGCGTTGAAGCATTAATTTAAGAAAGCATCTTGCCCTTTGGAATTCCATTTTTATGTTAATCATTCTTGTTTTGAACTGCATTATCATCTTAATTACAATTTTGAAGCTAGGTTCTTGATAATGATCATCAAAAAATACATGTACAGTGAAACATTGAAACGATTTATTTTGGTATTAGGTAGCCGGCGGTGATAATAAACACACCGCTTTAGAACTGTTAATCAGACAGATGTTTTGAAGTATGTCCATTGCTTGATTGAGTACTGCTGAGATTTTGTCTAACAGTCTAGTAAGATACTAGAATATTTAACACAATTGCCATGATTTGACAGACATTTGTGCACTGTTCATAACTGATTGTGGTGTTGTATGGATTTGGAAATTGTATCACAGTAGCCTGTTAAAGCAGAGGAGTCTCTCTTTCACAACAATAATACCTCCGCCACAGGTGAAATATAATAAAAGCATCTGAAAATTACATTTACCATAGTTTCGTGCTGGTGAAATTCTTCATTATTTTTATCGTCAGGATGTGGTCAACCAAGATTATATATCACTAGTGACTGACATTAAAAGCGTTATGCACCTTGGGTCAGGAAGCAGATTTGTTTTGCATTCAGGACTTTGTTGTTTTGAAAAGCAACCTTGCTCTACAGTGAGCATTATGCCATTTACATTATAATGATGATCAAGATAACATTGTTATTTCTACTTTTTGTTTGCAAGTCACTCCACAGTCGTTTTCCTGTTAACAGCTTTGTAAGGAAATGAAATTGGATATTGGATGCACATGTCTTATTAGATGTTTCGGTGTGTGCCCTCACTTTATATTTTTTACTAGTTATTGGTATGTCCTATTTTGATGAGCCCGTAGGGCAAGTCAAAGTACAACCACCAAGTAAAAATATACAGCAATACTACACATCAAAACACCTTTGATATCAAGCCAGCAAAATGCTGAATCATTCATTAGTTTGACTTATTAACAGGCATATATCAGGTAAACAAAAATGTTCCACTGTAAGTGTGTCTTCATAACGAATATTCAATTTTCTTAACAGATTATTAGTTATAACACTGGCTTTAGAAGTAAATTCTTGTATGAAAGTTAACCATTTACATGTAGAATGGAAATTTGAATGACTTTTTTGTATTGTTCTTGTTTTGTGCTCTTCTGTGTGTTACTTAAATTTCAGTCATTCTAGTGATTTTGAAGTGCATAGAAACTGGCTTGCCATCACAAACAGCCTTCCCCTGTCAAGGTGGTATTATGAGGTACTGTGCAATGCTGCTTCTTAAAATAATTTTCTTATTAGATTACTCAACAAGACTACTTACCAATCTCAAACCACAGTAAAACCAAACTGGCTGCCTGATTATGCTCTTTCTTTTTATAAGAATACAATTTATTTTAAAAGAATATTGAGGCTGAAATTTGCAAAATTTTAAGAATATTTTAAGAATAAACCTGAGTTTGAGATTTTGAAAAGAATATAATTTTGTGTTGAAAATTTGTATTTTATTTTCTTCCTTTCTCTAAACGGCAATTCTAGCCAAAAAGCAGCAAACAGCACTAGTCCCAGTTCTGCAAGAAGTTACGTGAGTCGTGTCAGGCTTTCACTGACTGCAGTTTGGCTCCAAAATTACATCAACACCATCAAAGTCAACTAAACAGAAATGTCATACACTAGAATCTAAGAATATTCACAAGAATGCTCTCAGCCTAAAATTGACAGAAAAATAACGTTAAGTCTGCATGTGAGCCAAGTGGCTCATCAGGGCAGTGCTAATCTCCGGTTTCTGTAGCATGAAGTGACTAGGAGTATTTCTTTTATACCCCCTGGATGGGATGTTAGTCCATAGCAGGGTTACCCCCAGCAATAAATTTGCTGGCACCCATTTATACACCTGGGTAGAGAGAGGCACTATGAGAGTAAAGTGTCTTGCCCAAGAACACAACATGATGCCCCCGGCCAGGGCTCGAACCCAGACTGCTCAATCCGGAGTTGAGCACACTAACCACGAGGCCACTACGCCTCCACAGAAAATATAAAAAAGGGTGTACTTTCAACACTCAATTCAAAAGTGCTCTAACCATGGCACTAAATGGTTTTCTTGCTGGCTGAACTTATAAAAGAAGTGAGAACTACCATCAAGCCTGAGACTTAAAGTTCTCAATCTAGATATTAATGACCAAGGCTTAGAATAAGGCTTTTAAATTCTTCTTGATATCCTTGTTTTATTTTCATTGGTAGAGTACGTCTCAATGGACTCTAGATTATCCACCTCTGTTTGCATGGTTTGAATACCTGTTATCACAAGTAGCTGTGCTTATTGATCCAAAGATGGTTGTCATAAGTAAGCTGGAGTATGTCAGCATCTCAACTGTTTTGTTCCAAAGAGGATCAGTTATAGTTACAGATTTGGTCTTGGCTTATGCAGTAAAGGAGTAAGTGGGTGTAAAAATCTGTCATTCAACATTTGTCCAAAGTCTCTTAAGTATTTGTGAAAAAAAATGTTTTATTTTCTCAACAGGATGATTTTTAACTTGTCTTATTTTTTAAAGCAATTTTAGATTTTTATAATGATAACAATAATGATACGGTCATGTAACTTAGTATCAACTTATTCCTTAATTGGATAATGATGAAATACTTAGTAATATATGTGTGGATCAACAAGCCTGGACATTCTTGCATTCAACCATTGACAATCAGTATAGTAGCAACGTTGAAGGAAAATGCCTGGCTGTTATAGACTGAGGTAGCCAGTACAGGGATTGGTTGCTAGTTAGGGTTGATTGTAACTCACTGAAAATTCTTGACTTAATTTTCTAGGTATTGCAGATATCTTGCCAAGAGGTCATCCTTGCCTGCACGTAATTGCTTGATCTTAGCCATGTTGGTTATTTTTAATTTTGGACTGCTTATAGTAGATCGTATCCTTTGAAACGATCTGTCCACTCAAACAGAACAGAATGTTCAGTATAGATCTAGATTAATATTTGTTATTAGCAATGTTTTTTTATGTCATTCTTCAGTAATGCAGAGTCAAGTAATCGACCTCGGACTAAGATGGCTGATTCTTGTGGTCATTTTTTCAATTCTTCATTGTGACTTATCTTCTTTCATATGCTCAAAAATGCAACATGTCATAAAAATGTTGACTTCAGAATGTAACAGTTTGCTTTACACAGGTTCCAATGTGTTTGCAAGGAAGTAGCCCTTGTAAGTAAGAGCTGTCACCCTTGATACAAAATTTAAACTGTGCGTGTAAATGTTCTGAGACAGAGTCAGTGGCTGCTTTTAATTAATACTGCCAGCAGCAGAGTTTTAAATGCTTAAGGCTACATGTGGAAACTGTTCCTTAATATCTTCCAGACATTCATTTTCAGTACAATGGATTTCTATTTGGTATTCTCCTTCTCTCTATAGCAAAACTGTCCGAGGTGCTTATTGTACATCTATCTTTATGTCCTCTGTTGCTTAGTTTAAACAGCACAGAGCAGAATGTACAAAAAGTTTGTGGCTACTAC
>NC_138153.1:29668065-29718065 GCF_964199315.1 Orbicella franksi | reverse complement strand
AAACATGCCAACTGCTGGAGCTTTCCAAGGGTCCACCGGGCAAAACGGTCTGGGATTTGCTGCACCTCAAGTCGGGGCAGCGACTTCTAACGCTTTTCAACAGCAACAACAACTGCTGCAGGGCTCAGAAATGAACCCATCTGTTGGGCAATTTGTTGAACAGTTCTTGACAAACACTTCGCAGAACCAACAAATCATGCAGGTGTTATTGACTGTTCTCTCCGCGCTTCAGAGTCAGCCGCAAGTGGCGGCGTCATTAATAACACTGTTGAAACAGATCCAAGGAAATCAACAACAACAACAACAACAACAACAACAACAACAACAACAACAACAGCAACAGCAACAACAACAACCGCAGGGTGAACCTCTCCTACCTACCCAGCCCACTGCAGCACATTTCACTGTCGGCTCGAGCACTCAGAGTCAAACTACAGCACAGCTTCGCACTACTGCACCACCTCCATACTCTTACGCCAACGAGGCAGTTTACCAGCAACAGCGGCAACAGCGGCAACAGCAGCAACAGCAGCAACAGCAGCAACAGCAGCAACAGCAGCAGCGGCACCAACAACAGCAGCAGCCACCTCCGCTTTCGCACAACCAGCGACAACTTCCACAACAACAGCAACTGCAAAGACCACGAGGGATGTTCCAGTCGCAACAACAGAATCGGCGTGAGGCTCCGGGTTTGGCGATGAACCGCGTGAGCTCTACCACAACAAGTTACAGCGTTGCATTACAACAGCAACAACAACATCAACAGCAGCAGCAACAACAGCAGCAGCAACAACAGCAGCAACAACAGCAGCAGCAACAACAACAACAACAACAACAACAACAACAGCAGCAGCAACAAGAGCGTCAACTTCACCTTCAGCAACAGCTTTCAAGAGGCACGCCTTTGAGCAACATGGTAGGATCTCAAATTCCGTCGTCAACCATCACATCCTCGTCTACAAGTTACATGCCTTACGAGGCCATTCCTTCGACGTCAACAGGATCTCCGTCTCCTGCACGCAATCTTGCTCTGGCGGAGAAAAAGAAAACTTCCAAGCCAAAGGGCGACTATTTCTCGAACTTTACATCAGAAGAATTACGCGCCATGTTGATGGATTCACCGGGAGAATTATCTAGCAACGAAAGCGCTTCGGACTCGTCTGCGAACAAGCAGGAGAAAAAACTGGAGGACGAGGAGCTCCTGTATAATCCACTGCTTACGCAACAGCAGCAGTTGTTAGCGCTACATCAGGTCTGATGGCTATTGTATTCCTTTCTTTGTTTTTTTCTTTTTTGGTGGTTTACTATTTATTCATTTTTTTTTGTTTGTTTGTTTAATCTTCTGCCATTAGCTTATCATTGTTGCAGTGGACACGCTACGTGTGAATTCGGTGTGGGAGGAGGGCAGAAGGGAGTATGGGGAGAGAATACATGTTTAATTAAAAGAGAAATTTGAAATTTCCATTTTATTACTTTCATTGAAAGAACAGGACATTATGGTAAGGTTACTGCTGATAAGCCATATGATTTTTGTCCTTTTTGTTAGCGCATTTTTGCTTTTGTCTTTTGTTTTTACTGTTGTTTTTGCTTCGTGTTTTGAAACACTTGAGCGAATACTTACACGAAAGTTGCAACCGCTAACGCAATCAGCATCTGATATTGTCTGTTAGCTCGCGATCACACTCGATTAATTTTATAAACACTGAAATGACCCTTTTTTCCTTGCGGCTCACAGGAGCAACGGCGGCAACTTTTAGTCCAGCAACAAGAGCAGCGATTGCTGATGTACGAAGAGCAGAGGAGAAGGGAGGTGGTTGGGCAGCAGCAACAGGCAGCTGCCTCGCCAGCTTCTTCTACCTACAGCAGTGGACTCCGCGCAATGCTGTCTGATGACCCTCAGGAGGGAAGCTCACGACAAACAGGTTAGTATCAAAGCCACCCGTTACAGCTCGAGAAACCGCGGCTAATCCCGAATGGACACTGAGGCTGCCCAGTCGGGTACCCAATCACAGCAAACGATTGTGTTCATTTATCTCGCATGCAGAGCTTTCCAAAGAATAAGTTGTGGTATTGACTCCTCGTGTCTCTCCTCCAACCAGGAATTTTATTCCGAATATCAATGAAACTGGCTATTGTTTGGGGCACCTGACAAAATTGTGGGGGAGGATGGGTTGGGTTTCGGTCAAATGTTTACATAATCGTAATCTTCTGTCAGCTACTTTCACACCCCGTGTATAAATTAAGGCTGTTATTATTATTTGCAGGTGACCAAAATGTTCAAGATGGGACAGCGTCATTTACAGGATGGTCCGATTCAAACTACGGCTTAGGCGAGGCCGATGAACAGGTATTGGGCCTGTTACTGGCCGAGTCAGCCTTCGACCCTCTGTTGGACAATATAGACTGGGGAGATGATTCCTACTCGGGTGATATCAACCTAAACCCAGATTAGGCCGTCTGCGAGAACACGCGAACTAAAGATGGCGGCGGAAAAACCGTACGAAGGACGCGGTAGGAATCATGGGACGTGATAGCTACCGGTAGACTGGGAATGGGTCAACTTGAAGAGAGGAGTCACAATCGTTTGACGTTTTACTTTTTTCGCGCGAGGTTTAATCATATTATTCGAAAATAGCTTTCTATAGAGAGAATGCGCGCGTTGCTGCTTGTGTCATAATATTTAGTTGTAGGCCTGGATAAGATCTTTTACAGAAGGTGGTTTTAAACTCGGCGAATGTTGGTGAGCTGAACTTCCATCGTCATGTAGTGTTCGTGATCATTAACATAACTGAAAAAAATTTGAACTGCCACAGTTGATTGCTCCTCTCGTAGTTACAAAACTGTAGGCTTGATCTTGGCCTTCAAAGAGCAGGCTCACCTTTGAATCACTCGTGTAAGTGTCGAAGCCGCGAGATCTAGTCAGTAAGCTACGCGATCCCACATGCGGGAAATCAAGTGGGCCTGCCCGCAGTTCAACTTTTTCGTCGGGCTTAATACAGTTGAACGCCGCTATTTCGAAGTCTTAGGGCAAACGAACAAACAGTTCGAAACAGTGCGAGTTTGAAATAACCGATAGTAAATGACTGAAAGGTAAATTCCAAGGGAAATGGTTGTAAGTTCCATATAACGGGGACTTCAAAACAACCGAGTTCGAATTCGCGGGGTCCAACTGTAGCACCGAGAATACCGAGAATTGTACAAAAAGTGTGAAGTCTGTACCTTCACTGATTTCTTCTCATTTTAATTTTGATAAATGAAAGTGAACGAAACACTATTAGGAGACCTGTACCAATTGTGCTCGGCGACTTTCGAGCAACTTTTGGCTTTTGGAGCAACTAATTGCGGTTTTAGCAACCTCGAGCAAGTTTTGCCTGTCTGAGTAACTTTTAAGCAAAATATAGGTGTAGAGCACATATCAAGCCAAAAAAGTCAACGATTTCTTTTAAAAAAACTTCATTTATGCGGATTTCCTGAATGTTTATCATGATCAACCCTTTTGAAGTTTGAACAACCTGTCAGTTGACAAAATTCGCAGGCCTATTGTTTTGTGCCGTAGTATCCTTAATTAAATTTCGCCCTTATTTGTGAGCAACTCTTTAAAGCTAAGTTTCTATTTTTTTTCTTGACCGATATTAGCAATTATTGTGGAGAACGAAAACTGAAGCTTTTAATTAACGTCTTTATAAAAAGGTCAAGAAATTTAGGCGGCAACTTTTGACATTTAGGTAAGATTTTTGGCAATTTTTTAACAACTTTTTGGCATTCCAGGCACTAACTTTCCAGCATTTTACGAGCACAATCGGCACAGACCTAACTACCAGAAAGCGTTTTGTGGGTTTATTTAACTCATGAAACAACAACAACAGCCTACGAAAAACCTGTTATTGGTCTTAGCGAGAATAATCTATATCTCACTGGATACCGTTGCTCGATTTTTTTTCTTTACGAGAGAAAGTTAAACGCTCAGTTCAACGGCGCAGTGTTTAGGACCACATTCTTTACTGCAGTGTGACTGCACTCCAAGGAATCTGTGTCGTCATTGGTCAGAATTGATTACGTGGATAGATTTACAGTAGACTATTTTCCTATTCCCGATATTAGGCCGGAACTAGCTTGCAACTGAGGCCAATTTAAATGCCTATGACATTAAACTCTGTTTTAAAAATGATATAACCCGGATGAGCCTCCATTGCGGGCTGGTTCCAGTCCAATACCGAGAATACGAGATTGCCCACTAAGCATTCCATAATAGCTATTTTAAACAGTCGAATTCAAAATGGCCGCCGTATCGCCGAAAAGTTCCATTCACGAGAGCACTCACCGAAGGTTGTTCCTTAGAATGGCTTGAACGCGTGCATGAAAAGTGTCTTACGAGGAGTTCAGAATGCTTTAGAATGCTATTTATTATATAGAGACGAGTGTTTTACTGGAAAATACACCACTCGTAAAATTCGTACGAAACTTCATCCGGGACCCGAGTGGCGTATTTTCCATATCCGCACTAGTGAGGATGTCGATGACGTCATTTCCGCTTTTTCACGGTTGTTTGTCCAAACGGTCTATATAATAAAAAAGAGATTACACCGTGGCTTGAAGATATGAATTTTATTTTCTCGTGCTAAAACAACATTTCACTCACTCGCTATGCTCGTTCGTTAAATATTGTTTTTACCACTCGAGAATAAAATTTATATCTATACCCTCTGTAATATTCTCTACATACACTTCTGCAAGGGTGTCTTGTATACCTTCGGCGGTGTGCGGACGAGTTTGGTCGAGCCACGGGGTATTTTGGCGCGATTGCATCTCGGCGCCAAAATACCCGTGGCTCTCACCGTACGTAGCCTGATATGTTATGGAAGCGAACTAAAAAGGTACGATAAGATATTTAGCGCACGTAAATTCGGTCAATATCAAGTGAGTGACTTGATATCCCTCAAACAAGACTTCTGATTGGTTAATTGCGCATTTGGCTATAACAGCGATCCAGGAGTATTCGATCCTCCCATAGCTTTTTCTGTAGTAACAGTTTTGTATAACTTGACCTATTTAAAGAAATTAAATGTACCACGTGACTGATTTTGACCAATGCGTAACATGGCATATAAACACATTATTCAAGCGAAGATTTCCTCGACAAAATACATGTGTATAAACTTAACCATAATACCATACAGAATATAGCACCTTATGTTACGTTCGTGACACATTCGGAGCAGTATAGAACCTCTCCGAAGACGTGATGATTCCCGATTGTCCCTTCCTATGGCTAAGGAGGCAAATCGTTTCAGTAAGCTCATTTCAAAAACGTAACGAGACGCGAGACTTACGGCTGTTTCTCGTTTGTTCACATAAACGTTCACCTTACTGTCTCGTTTGAAAGCGCTTGGAAGTCAGTAAAATAACCAAAAACGAGCTTTAGAGTGTCGAAGCAGGTAGTTTTAGAATTGGTTGACAGGACATAAACTTATGTGGTGTGTATAAACTTTGCAATTTTATAAGTCAATCAAATCGCTACGTGTCGGTAGACTTCGTCAAACTTGGTTGGCGTGCCTCACTTCCTCAGAACTTTCCTAAACTCTCTGATTGGATTTAATAAATTCGCCCAGCCTACTCAACCAATCAGCCATTCCCGACCTAGTCACGTGGTTTTTCCCGCGTGAGGCATTTATTTGCGTAGTGTTCTTACTGGCTCGCTCTTTTTAGTTTTGCTGTGATCGGCCACAGTTATGGTTTTACGACACTCAAGTGAAAAGCACATTTTCGTTTTTTAATCTAATCGATATTATATCTGTTCTGTGTTTATGCAGTGGGCTATGCCATGTTTCTTTAAAAGACAAAATATTTTAATTGAAACAAGCCGTGTCGTTTTCGACCGTTTTCGTGGGCGCCGACTCAAACGGGATATTATAAATGGCCTCTTTTACAAGTGAAAATTAGATTCGAGCGGCAGAACGTAGGTGCCGTGAAAAAGGTATTAAATGTACTCTAAGATTAAATTATTTGAATTGCTATCTTAGTAGTGGCACGTGTAATTTTTAACAAAATAAACTCGAGTTTCAAAAAAAAGAGAAGTTGAAAACTTTGATGTGGTTTGTATAAATCTTTAACTCTTGTTATCGGTTGCATAGGTTTTAAGTCATTGGCTTGACTTGTGTAAGAGACGCAAATTAACGTCCGTCTTCCCAGATGAACTAACGTTGGTAATTCGTATTTACACACAGGCTAATTATCCGCCGAACTACCGTCCTTTGCCCAAGTTCGTCCCAGACGGCTGATCCGTCTTTAGTATAAATCGAACCATTGTTATTGCCCGTGCTCGCGTAAATTATGAAAATTTATGCTGATTGAAAGCTGAAATTATTATCTTAGCCATTATCACTCCTCTGCAGTCTTACTTCCATTTGCTGGCGTGCTTTGATGGAAGCGTGAGGACTGGTAATACTTTTGACAGCCATATATGACTAACTGAATCACATGACGTAGCACGTCCGCTTTATCTTGTCGGCGTATTGGGCTTAACTAAGCGCTTACTCTTTGAAAGATAGTAGAAAATGTCTGAGCATTAGCTTTGCGCCAGTCATTATTCTGTGCTGATTAGTTAAGTCGAAAAGAACACAATGTTATTAATCACAGCCGAGAGGAAAGACCCCGGAGAATTCAATTATGATAGCACAGTATAAACGAGCAACACTGTTAGGTAAATATGATTGGATGGCTCTCGAAGCAATTTTTCATACGCCGACACCATGAGTGTTTTCTTTCTTTTTTTTTTTTCTTTTTTTTTTTTTTTATTGGCCTTAACGTGTTATCTGTTCAATTAATGCAGTGCATGGGACAGTAAGCCCTAGTTTAAACTGGGAAAGACAACAGCAAAAGAATGTTAGAAAACCCTCCTTTCTTTGAATCGTCACCTTGAATCGTCACATATGGAATAGCGTTTGTTATTTTCCACGCAGCATCTAATCAAACCAGTCACATCTTTCATAGCGATCCAATATCTCAAGAAACACTCAGTTATTCTTTGAGATTAAAGTGCAGCTTTGATCAATCACCCCGCGCAAATGACATTTATGATGTACCGCATACACCGGCACAAGAAAGGAAACCACAACTAGGCTCTTTACAGACTTCAAGGCATGTTTACGATTTGGTTTTATACGAAGTATTAATTACATGGTTTATTCAAAGGTAAAATCAATGTTATTGTTAGCTTTCAACCTGTGAAACTGAGGGCTTTAGCCGAGTTAAACGCTGGTTAGCTGATAAAATCGTGACTGGGGCCGGATAGCAATATTAAATGACCACAGGTAAATCATGTTTTTACATGTGAGATTTACATTTTGTTCGGTTTTCTTTTGCGGTCAATATTCCGACAGTGAACACCTCCTTGAATTCATTGTTCAGTATTGTTTGGCTCAGTTAATCCGGGTATGTTATTTTTCATTTAATGTAATGCTTAGTATTTTCTTTTTTTCATTGCTCAAGCATTCCTTTCCGATACAATCAGGTTTTTTTCATGCAACCTTAACTGAAATGAAAATCACTGGATATTTGCCGAACTTCACCTCAGAAATATAAAAGCACTGCTAATATAAAGGGGCAAGCGTTAATAGGCGCCATTGTGGGCCCGCTTGTAAAAGGGATTAAGATATTTCATCTCACGATTTCTTCCGGACCGCGGACAAACCCTTATCATGATTAATTAAGAGGCCTTCGGCTACATCCTGATTGAAAGGGCGCGGTTATGATTAATTAACACACACGTATTTACAAATGAAAACTATAAATAGTTTGGCTATTCTCATCCCGAACTATAAACAGCAATCATTATAGTGGGCTTATGAGATCAGTACTGTGTATGTGATGTAAACTGTAATTTATTCAAAGTGTTCCTATGGTGAGCTGTAAAATATATGTTTTATGTACGGAGGCAGTGACGATATTGCTAAGCCTGAGAGACTAGTGAATCATAAAAAAAGTCGTGATTGACAACATTTGTTTTTCTTGATATAACACCGCAGATAAGTCGAGATTCGATTTAAGGCTTGCTGACGGTACTGATCAAAGCTTGGCCGAGAGAAGACATCAGACAAATGTAACTCCGAAACACGCCCACATTCGGCCAGAAAGGAGTGTTAGTCCCCTTTATTGTTGAGACTTGAAAAAAAAAATAAAGCAGATACGGTTAGATAGATATGCGCTGATTCTGCTATTGTGACACACGGAGAAGCCGTTTTGAGGTAGGTGCCGTCAGATAAGTGAGTGGAGGGGTAGGCTGGGAGTAGTTGGTCTACACACTGTATCTCAGAGAAAAGCAGTTTTCAGTATTTTTTTTAGTCTGAGACTGACATAAAGAGGACCTCACGCTCCTTCTTGCTCCGACCAAGGACCGTGTAAAACTTCTCCAGTGGTCGAGGAAGGGATAATTGATGGCTTTCCGCCAAAATTTATTCTATTTAGATCAAGACAGACCTTTAGGACTTAGGTCCTGCAGACTGAGGTGATACTAAGGCGGCTATCTTTAAGACGGGAAACGGGGAATCGGTAAATCGTCGAATGGGAATGGGGAACGGGAATGGGGAACGGGGAACGGGGAATCTTTAAAATCGGGAATCTTTAAAAGCGGGAATCTTTAAAATGTGGAATCTTTAAAAGCGGGAATCTTTAAAACGGGGAATCTTTAAAAGCGGGAATCTTTAAAACGGGGAATCTTTAAAAGCGGGAATCTTTAAAATGGGGAATCTTTAAAAGCGGGAATCTTTAAAACGGGGAATCTTTAAAAGCGGGAATCTTTAAAATGGGGAATCTTTAAAAGCGGGAATCTTTAAAACGGGGAATCTTTAAAAGCGGGAATCTTTAAAATGGGGAATCTTTAAAAGCGGGAATCTTTAAAATGGGGAATCTTTAAAAGCGGGAATCTTTAAAAGCGGGAATCTTTAAAAGCGGGAATCTTTAAAATGGGGAATCTTTAAAAGCGGGAATCTTTAAAACAGGGAATCTTTAAAATGAGGAATCTTTAAAATGGGGAATCTTTAAAATGGGGAATCTTTAAAAGCGGGAATCTTTAAAACGGGGAATCTTTAAAAGCGGGAATCTTTAAAAGCGGGAATCTTTAAAATAGGGAATCTTTAAAAGCGGGAATCTTTAAAGTGGGGAATATTTAATAACGTTAATCTTTACTGAAAAGTTCCCCCGTTTTAAAGATAGCCATACTAAGGCCAACTTGTTGACCCCTGAACACTTTGTTATCTTTATAGATAAACAAGCCTCTCAAATAACGAAAACTTCAAATTGGCTTTGGACCTTATCAGACCGCTGTCGTGGAATAGGCCAATTTCGATATATCAAAATTGGATGCGATTTGCTTTGTTTTATTTCCCCAAGCCTTGGAGACAAGTTAGAATTTTGATACTAGTAAATCGAAAATGCCGGCCTATTTTTGACATCGGTCATATCAACGGCGTCTCTTCATCTCTCCTGGGTAATTTAAGTATTTTCAGTGTTTTTTTTTTTACCTCTGGAATGCAAGCTATCCCACATAACACTAGTTATACGTAGATTCGAATTATTAGCAAAACCACTATTTCCTGATTTATTAATTATACTGGCTGCGGCCCTTGAGGTTTGGTCCCTCACACAAATATTTCTTTTCTTTTTCTTTTCTCTCTCCCTTTTAGCACCCACAAAAAATTTGAAAGCATGCATGAAATATGGGGCCCATGAAATATATACAGCTGTACAAATAATATACTTTTGTAATATTTAAACCATCACAGTTTTGTTAGAAAGCTGGTAAAACCCAGGCATTCTCCGACGAAAGTTCTGAGCTCGGAAACAGAATAGGTCAGAATAACTAAACTTCGTAATTAAATTATGCTAATTTAAGATAATTCACAGATGTGCCGCACATGCGCTTTTAGCATGACAACAAATAGTCGAGGTCAGGTCTTCAATTGGAAAGAATATATTTGATGTTGAACAAATGTTTTGATCACTTCTTTCTGGGGCTAACGACCAAAACAAGTGTTTTTTGTCTTTTAATAGCCGTGCAGTGAAGCAAGTGCCGGGGAACTACGATATGCTCTGTCTGTGAGGAATTCAAGCCCATTCGTCACAAATTTCTGCATGTGCGGCCATGGACGAACTCCACTTAAATGAACTTTTGGAGTGTTCTGTGTGTCTGGAACAACTTGATCAAAGTTGCAAGGTATTGCCGTGCCAACATACGTTCTGTAGAAGGTGTTTGAAAGAAATCGTAGAGAGGAGAAAGGAGTTAAGATGCCCTGAATGTCGAGTTCTTGTGGAGGAAGATGTGGACGATTTACCGGCGAACATTCTGCTAGTCCGAATTCTCGAAGAGTTGAACCGAAGGAACAGAACGATAAAACCTTCGGACAGTCTGGATGCGGAATCAAACGAGAAACGTTGTGATCAGGTAAAACCGTCTTCGACACTAAATGGTTAGGACCGTAGGAAGCTGCGTGTAATTTTGAAGTGCGCGATTTCATATGCTAGATTCTCTTTTGTTGTCGTAAAAGTACATGTATCGCCATTAACCAGCTCTCATTATAAATGTCTCCCTGTTTTAAGTCCCGAAGGAGGATCAGTGGTTAGCGAAAATTGCTTCCGATCGTGCAAATTGTGGTCTGTCCGCTTGCTCAGGACTTCGTTTCCTCTTCGCGACCAGTTTCTTGGTCAACGTTGGTTTTCGTGAGATGTCGTCAGCGACATCCAATCTGGGCGTTTTGAGATTTCTCTAGTTGTTGTTGAAAATTCGGAAGACAATATCTGTAGAATTTCACGTTAAATGAATGAAAATTCAAAGAGTCCTCTGACTGTCGCGTTTTAATCAAACCTTTTGAAATATTTCCTTGTGAATTCAGATCATTGATACTAGCGTAGCATTACTACACTTTTACGCTTAATTATTTGTAGAAAGGGATCGTGTTTACACCATTAATGCTAGTACGCAGCTGTGTCGCCGTTGTGTTGTTTTATCAGCTTGACCGACATTACAATAGTCGTTTTTCACATCATACATTCCATTCGCCAACATTTGTTAAGTTAGTTTCATCACATGTAGAAAGGAAATATTTTAATCATTATCGTTCCAGCGCGAGCGGAAGAACTGGACAGAAAAATGTTCTTGCGCATCCGGCCTGTAATTTATTGTGGCTGTAAAAATCATTTTAGCTTTCTTTTCCTGAAAAATCTTAGGTTTGATCCATGAGTGTTCTCTTATCAAGGTTATGTTTGTGTTAGAGGCATTACCAAATAAAAATAATATGAGCTGAAGTTTCGTAACTACATGTACATGTAATGATCATTGCATTGCTTAATTAAACATCAAATTGACTAAAATTGTGCAACTTGGAAAATAGAAACTTTCCAAAAATCCTGTGAATTTTTCTTGGGTATTTATCGTTATTTTGGTTTCATGAACAGTGTTCATACTTGTTGGCTTTTGCAGCGTCACGTTTTCATTAATTTCCTTGTATGTCATAACACTGCCAGCCACAGTCTTCATTTGTCACGTGCTTTCAGTTTTCTCTAGATGGTTGTTTTGACAAGTGACAAACTCAGATCCCATGCTGTTTTGTTTCCCTTTGTTGTAGTTTTGTTCAATTTATTCATCTTTGTTTTCCCTTTTTAACTTACGGCCTGAACAACAAAACTCTCAATTAGCAGACAAGTCTGCTTGAGTAGTTGAGCAAACTTCGTGTCAGTTTTCATTGCTGGTAGGGCTTCAGACGGTCACCCAGTGTTTGTTCATTGTGTTTTTCTTGGCATTACTACTGTTTGAGCTTTATCACTGAAATTTAACAATTGTTTAAGGATAAAGAGAATTATATTTCAGTGTCAGTCACCCCTCATTTGCGGTCTATCAATGTCATCTATAAAGTAAAAGACTATTTCTATATGGCATAATGCAATTTTTGTCTCTCTGTTGAGAGGGAGGTTTTTTTTTTCAGTTTATATCATCCTTTAATAGTAATAGACTAATACTTATTTATGATCCAATGGAACTTTTTCTGCATAATTTAATGATTTATGCGATATGTCATTTATGGCCCTGGCCAATATAATCACAGTGGGTCTGTGCCGACTGTGGTTTCAACAAGACAATGCATCTCAAGGTCTTCTTTCAAAGGCAGTCATCTGGGATGTATATTTTTAGCCTGAGGGGTGTAATGATTCTGCTCAGTCCATATGTTTTGAGTAACTTTTTCCTTTCAGTAATATTAAGACTGGTTTCTTGTTACCTGTAGTATGAAAACCTGAAGCACCTGTTTGGTATGAATGTATTTGTTGTTGTCATAACTGAAGCAATTTGTTGAAGCTCCTCTAAACTTTTAAAAGTATAATAAAAAATGCTTTGTGTTTTGTATTGAAATTAAAGGTATTTAATTTTCATTGATGGATTCAATATTGTACTCTCTATGTAACTGCTAAAAATACACGTAGGAAGAGTAATATTTCTCAGTTTTGTTCTTAGTCTGTGACCACTGACATAGTTGGAGATAATTAGTCTTTATGGGGTATCACAAGACAAACAAAACAACTTATTATGAGTTCTGACCCATTGATGTTTATCAATGTTAATTTGCTGTTATCTGAAAAGTATGCCTTTATATGGAAATATCATTGGGTATGGTCTGAAACATATAAACATGTTATTGTGAGTACAGTGTAAGTTATGTTATTGTTGATTTCTATTCATTGATTACTTGTTTATCAGTTGGACATAGATGTCTTTTAAAATAGAACATAACATGAGGACAGAATAATGTTATCAACCCCTAGAAGCAGTAGTTCTAATTAAGTGATACATTTAATTCTCTTTATTGGTAAATAGTATAGGTCAGTTCTGAGTTGCCTTTTGGATCTTTTTCGAAACGAGTCTTCGTGCGAAACTTTTCATCTGTGAACTAGTTTGATGGCATAAATTATATAAACGTGCACATAAAACACATGAATGCGCATTTTGCATGAAGACTTATTTTGACAAAGAGCAGAGATGTCAACCTAGGAACAAACTGAAAACTGGGAGATTGCCAATTTTGTCTTCTTGACCCAAGTTGTTCAAAAAAGAGCTCTGGCAATTCAACTTAAAAGTCAGGGTATCAAATATCCAAAACATTGCTGCTTCCTAAAATGGCAAAAATCAGCCAAAATTAGATGGCTGGAAAGCATATAATTTATGCGTTTGCCTTTGTATTGTCTTGGTGACATGTACGCAAGACCAGGAGATTCAATCTGTATCCAGGAGACTCCTAAATAATTTGGGAGAGTTGGCAAAGATGAAAGAGACAAATGTCAACTTGTAAATATTTGTGGCTTATTTCCATTTCGATGTCTTCACCAAAAATTAGCACACTTACATGTACATATATGTACTAAATAAAGTTGTGGGAGACTGTTATATGTTTTTTTGAGCTACTATTTGGAGTTCAAAATTACTGGTATCCCATTAACCAGCAGACAATGAATAGGTTTCAACTTCTTTCACTAAGTCCGTTGTGTGTGATGCAAAAGAAAATTATGCCACTCCAACTCTTGGGGGCAAGAAGCACGCAAAAGTAGGGACTAGGACAAAGCCAGAGAGTTTGACCTTCCACGACCAAGTGATTTTTTGTTTTAAATTTTCAATCTTATTACACATATCCAATACGATTCCTTACATGTATCTTGACGTCTTCTCTTTATCGCCTGTTATCAATAGCCCTAAGAGACGTTTTGAATAAAATTGATCTTCTCTTTAAGTATATCCTCATTCAGTGTCAACTGCCAAAGATGTTTTGAAAAGAAGACAGCAAAGGAGGCATTTTGTAACTACATCTGTGGGTGTCAATTTAAAAGTTATTGCAATACATCATGTATTCGACATTGGAGATCATCCAACTGCGGTGACATGTTTGTCGATAGCAACAGAATATTGAAAGTCTGGTTCAGTCTGTCAAATGGGTGGTAGAATGGCCAAACTTAGTCAATTCATATTCACGGAATTGTTCTTCAACGATGCTGTTGACCTGGTGTTGAGTGGCGAAATCACTGACACGCCCGCATTCTGGTTCTAGGAAACGCTTTACCAGACAAAACACTTTGATAAATTACTAGTGCGCGCAATGATTGCCTGCGGTTTATTTACGGTCTCGCTCGATGGACTAAGCAAAAGAGGGTCTACTCATAGTCTCTTTGTCTTGTTAGCCCAACAAATTATGTTCCTAAGAAAAGGAGTAATAAATTATTGTCACCATAACTTGATGTGCATCTGGCTACCTCAATCGAGAAACAAAAATTCTCCAACATCAGATTGGTGGTGCTTATAAGGTTACCAGGCACCAATTTTTCTATAACAGATACATATACAATTTTCCAAACAGTTTAAATTTTCAGCACAGTTGACAGATTTTGCACTGTGATATTGGTCATTCTCTGACTCAGGGCTGGATTTTATTAGCTTAAATTTTAATTGCTGCCATCTGGTATAGCTGAAAAGGCAGAAGTTAATAAAAGTTGCTCTGCAGAGAAAAAGTGCATTTAGCGAGAATTGCTGTCAGTATAATTATTCTCATACAAAGAAACCCTATCTCAGATCAATAATTAATTTCGTTGCTAAATAAAATAATTTAATACTGTTCGCTCTGCTCTTGTTGAAGGTTCTTCCATGTGCTAGGGCTTTGTATGACTATGAACCAAAAGAAGCTGGGTGAGTGCCAATATCTAATTTACCCTAAAGTTTTTGTTATTTTTATATCATGTTGCAAAGTTGCAAATTACATGTACTAACCAACAGCCTGTAATCAAAAAATTGTGTGGTTAATTTGTTGTGTTTTCATCAGTGAGAGCTTGGTTTGGCCTGACAAATTGAAACTTGTTAGGTAATTGGCTAGTCACTGGTGGCATGAATTGAATTGTTTTGTAAAATGAAGTATATAATTTCAAACAAAGTGTTAAGTTTTGTTCTGCGAGACATTAAAAAGACTCAGACAAGTACTCTGATCAGTGGTCACAGGCCACATAGAGAACATACATGCATGTGGTACCTTTTGTTACTGTACCTTAGTTTCCATGATAAAATGTGGGGAGAATATTTGTTTGACGAGACTGCCTTCTTATTACAGTAGATCAAAATAATTACTTCTGGGCTGAGAAATGCTGGCCTGGGTTGGATCTAGGGGGAGGGTGCAAGGGGTGTGCACCCCCTGAGATGAAGCCTTCTTCTTCGTATTTGCTTTCATAATGTGTTTACCTCACCAGTCAGTTACATGTGTGTCATTCCTTTATAGTGTTATTGAAAAATAAAAAGATATTTGCAGGCTTGCCAGAGCTAATCTGTAGAGCTTACTGTAAGTTCAGACACAAAACAACAAAAAATTATTTAAGAAGACATCTCTCCTTAGTAACTAATTTTCTCCCCCCTTTATTCCCATTTTTAGTGATTTAACATTGCATAAAGGTGAAGTTATAACATTATTAAAACAAGTGGATGAGAACTGGTACGAAGGCCTCTGTAATGACCGCCAAGGATTCCTTCCAGCAAACTATGTCGAGGTAATTATGACCCTAATAACCCTAAAGGCACTGTAGAAATCAGTGGGAAAGCCTTCCTGCTTATAGACCTCAAGTACAAAAGTTTTGGACCTATGGCACTAGCTGGAACTCTGCACACGTACACGTAGGTTTAATATATATTATGCACACATCAAGGGATGAATGGAAGGAGAGACCGACAGAGAGACAGACAGACGGACACACAGACTTGTAGACAAATGTTTTTTTTTTTAGAAATATGTGCTGATTGATATTCAAAATTAGTATATTAAATTAATTTGTGCTCAACTTTTTTTAAATGAATTTGCTATTAATTTTGGGTTGTTTCAAAATTTGGTATTGATCACTTGAAATGGTTTGAAAAGGTTTCTAACCAACAATAATGTAACATGCTGTATATAACTCTGACACTTCCCTTGTCGTGTATCTTAATTCTTTAATTCTCATTTTCCAATTCAAAAATCTCTGTCAGGTGATCAATCCTCTACCAAGGCTAGATGATTCATGTGACAGACCTATAGCTAAAGCTTTATTTGACTTTGAAGATGAGCAGGAGCAAGACTTGCTTTCCTTTAAGCAGGTAAATTCATGCATGTGCAATTCTGTAGAACTGCATAAAGTTTAGTACTTGGTAAACTAAGAATTTACATGTGAGTGTAAACACAGGAGTCATATTTCTGAAGTCTTTGTGAAGTGGTTTTATATAGACCCACTATTGCACTCTGTGCATATATAGTTTTCCTTATGTTCTGTTCGCAAAAAAACAGTTTGAAGTTGGGCTGAAAATACTCCCTCAAGCGGATTATATGTCGTGTAAGCAGACACAAATGACGATTCAGTTGTTTGTATCTATTTTAACTAATCGCTCTGTATGTTACTTATTATAATGGATATACAAGTATTAATCAGTATGGTATGTAGCAATTAGTCCCTGTCATTTAACTCATTGCAATTTTTTTTCTCGTTAAGGGCGACATAATAAGTGTCATGCGTCGCGTCGATGAAAACTGGTGTGAGGGAAAGCTAAATGGCAAGCTGGGGATTTTCCCAATAACATTTGTCGAGGTGAGGTGAAAGGTTTGACAACCTTGCTAGGGGATGAAGGAAAAGGAGAAATAGGCTGACATTACAGGTTTTAAAAAAACTTTCCTTGCCTTTGATGTAAGCATCATACATGTAATATGAATTATGGCATTGTATGCGTTGACACAAGTGTACTGTAGTCAGATCACAAACAATTGAAACAGTTTTTTTAAAAAATGTGCTTGAACAACTTCTGTTAATGTTTATGTATGTGTATGGAGTCAGGGAAAGGGAATTAATATGAAGTATGTCACTGTTTATGTGGAGGTGCAGTGGCCTCTTGGTTAGTGCACTCTTCTCCCGATTAAGCAGTCTGGGTTTGAGCCCTGGCCAGGGACATTGTGTTGTGTTCTTGGGCATGGCACTTTACTCTCACAGTGCCTCTCTCCACCGAGGTATCTAAATTGGTACTGGTGAATTTAATGCTAGGGGGTAACCCTGCGATGGACTAGCATCCCATCCAGGGAGGAGTAGAAATACTCCAAGTCGCTTTATGCTACAGAAACCAGGGTAAGCTTGTGCCTGGTGGGCCACTTGGCTCATATGCAGACTTTACCTACCTACCTACATGTATGTCACTGTTTTGTTCACAGCTCAACGTAGCAGCCAGGAACCTGACGGAGGGAATTGAAAATGGATCAGATCAACCTTCAGGTGTGGCAAAACCAGCAAGAAAATCTCTGACAGGAGAAACAAGTAAAGGTGAACCCAAGAGACATACCATGCATTTTGTTGGGCAGCGGGATGGAGAAAGCCAACCAGTTGGTCTTCAGAGACGCTCACTTGATATTTCATCTTCTGAAAGGCTTGCGGACGACAACACCAGACAGGTGGGTGTGCAACTGGAAATGGAAACTCAAGCTTGAGGCTGGGTTTTTTCTCTGGCTCCTGCTATCTCTATTAATAGTGGTTAGGTGTAGTAACATCTCTGTCATTCAAATAATATACATTTTAGAAGGTATAGGAATCTTGCTAGTCAGAGGTACATCAGGTAGTTTTGTTGTTTCAGGTTATTTGATTTAGCATGGTGATTGAACAATACTGTGACTTGAGTTTGAAATTTCTAAATTTTAGAAATAGTTCTTTGTTCATGATATACTACTGATCATCATGAAAATAAACTAGTAGCCTGCTAACTAAATTCTGTGCTCACAGTGGGACTCATTTTGAAGTTCTTTCATGATTGCCCAGTACTTATATGTTATTATCCATGTTGTTTTCAAAGGCGACACCTCCCCCAAGTTCAACATCCAGTAGTACGGACACAGCACAATCATTAAACTCAAGGCCAGGTTCATCGCCGTCTTCAGGCAGCCCAGCTCGTTCAGTTACAGGGAGGCAAGGGTCACCTTCAGAATCCAGCACTGGCGGCGGGTCACGACCAGTGTCTGCGGAACTGGGAAAAGAATTGTAAGTACATGTACACGGCACTATACATTAATGTGTTGTGTTCTTTGGCGAGTTACTTTGCTGTAACAGTTCCTCTCTCAGTGTATGTTTGTAGGTGGAATTTTGAGTTACTGAGAAAGATCTTTGTTTATTGGTTTGTCTCATTATCAACACAATGTGTCTGTCATGAGACAAACAAAAGTATTCATGAATTTCCATTTTGCTTTGAACAATTACAATTGGAGTTCTGTGTAGTCATGGGAATAGTGTGTTATCATTGGGTAAATAAGTGCAAAGCGAGTATTGTGACGCTTTACCTACAGGCTTGTCAGAATACAGCAAAGTTTAAAAAAAAAAGTGCAGCGATATTTTACTCTAACAAGTAATCGCACAATCTACATGTATTTTTGGCTTGTTTGTGTGTAAAGATCTTGTAACCTTTGAGATACTGTTGTGCGTTAATCCCTCACTAAGTAGTTGTTGTTTGTTAATTTTCTATGAATAGATATGTGGCTCTGTATACTTACAAGCCAGCAAAAGATGATGAGTTAGAACTTGTCCGAAATGAAAACTACTGCGTGACAGAAAAGTGCAAAGATGGCTGGTTCAAAGGTTACTCTGTGTCTACTCAAAAGAGAGGAGTCTTCCCTGGAAATTATGTTCGTCTAGCCAGGTGTGTTAACAGTTACTGGAACAAACTGTAACCAGAACGTAGTCTACGAGCGGGCTCACCGTAGTAACCAAAAATGATAAAGCAGTACAAGTCTCCCCTCCCCCTCCCCCTCCCCCTCTGAGATTGAACCTGAGCTCTGTTTGTGTGTACATGTATGTCTAGTGTCTTAGATTGGTCGTAGCTTGCACACAAATTGCAAAATACGACTTTGAAATGAAAACCTTAGGATAGAACCTTGCTACTTTTCAAACGTAAATTATCCTGTTATTATGCTAGCTAGTTTCTAGTCTCTGTCATCATAAGGTCGTCCATAATCTCGTTTTCATGCAGAGGCTCGGCTACCTACACATTTCACAGAACTGTAAAATAGTCCTTCCTGGTGTGGTCGGCAAAGAATTACGTTAACTGATATTTACCTGTGTTTGTAGTTTACACAATTTGCTAACACGATCGAGGAGTAGCAGTACAGACCAGGACAGCAGCATAACTGCAGCATCTCAGAGTAACGCTCAACCCAAGCCCCCGCCTCACCAGAGGCCACCGCCACCGAGACATGCAATGTCTGAGGGAGGGTCCCACGGGAGATTTTACCGGTCAGATTCTGCCCCACCCCAAAGGTCACCGCCAGTTATGCCAATGGAGAGCTTAGTGGTTAATTTAAATCAAGGAAGGAATCTTGCAGCAAACAGACACGTCGCCGAGGGACCCTCTGAGAGGAGCAGATTTGTACCCACGTCACCCCTTCCCCCTCCTCCAGCGCCCAAATCGGTATGATCAACGTTTGGTTCCGTTAATAAATGAGAGATGAGAAAGTTTTCAAGCAAAACAGTCATGAGAATAAACAAAATTATCCACTAGACAAGCAGATACTGTATTTAGTAACCTGAGTATAAACTGTAATATAACATTAAAACTAATGCTAGACAATATTTTACGGTAGGACGAAATTAGTATTTTACATGTGATACCAATCTTATTTTACATGTCATACCAATTTTATTTCACATGTGATAGCAATTTGACTGTTAATTTTATAATAAGGATAAAACCATAAAACGAACTATTAGCTATCGATTTACCATATTTAGATTGGGAACGGGTGCTTCACTTAAAATGTGTTGTTGTATTTCCTTGTTACAAACGTCATGTAAAGTTAATAATACCCTCCTTGACAAGTTTTTCTTCTACTTGAATTTTCAGAGTAGTTTCTGGAAAAAGCTTACAGGCAAGAAGAAAGACAAGACAAGACCAAGTCCGCCCCCTCCGCCACCCCCTCCGTATCAAAGGTACTTCTCACAGATACTAATTAATTTTAACGGTCAATTAATAAATACACTACTGCAAAGCATACAGGAATATCCTCGTAAACAGCATTAATATCTGTCGAAATCAATTCAGTGTAACGTTGGTCTCGACGCCTCTGAGATCGGCCTCACCCCAAGAGGAGTGAGTATGGTTGCTAAGTGATCTGGTAGCCATGTTGGCAAAGCAACGTTAGGAGTATTCGTGATTTTGTGCAATAATTTATGATAAAACGAAAAAAAATTGACATACAAGCCGTGCTGTGCACAGGTTTCCCTGTCTGAAGTAACAATGCAACGTTACGTTCTTTTTAGGAGTATTCCTGCAGGACATAGCGCACTATCTCCTCCTCCTTATGATTTTGGAGGGCTGCTGACGTTGTATACACAGGTCAGTGACTGTTGGTAGTGTAAATATATGTGGTCCTTTGTTTTAACTTGTGGTCCTCATCAATCATGTGGTAGTCTTTCTAAAACTCCCGAAAAAGCCTTAATAAGACCATGGGTTTTCAGGAGAAATTTGATTTAAATTGATCTTCGCTGAAACACGGTTGCGCTTACTTTAATATTTACACCTTTCCTTCATAGTACGTACCGGAGTCAAACAAAGGGGTTTGGGAACAAGGGAACAATATCATTCAGGGATATTTTTTGGATTGGTTTGAGGAATCAAGGGATGTCTCTACTTTTAAAAGATGACCAAAAATTTTACGGAACAATGGAAGAAAAAGGGAAATCTTCAAGGGATCAAGGGAACATGCCATTCCTATGCTACCCCCCCCCCCCCCCCATCTCCCTCCCTCCCGTCCCAGAGGCCCTCATGTCTCTGTTGTCAATATGGTGGAAAGATTTCACTTTTGATTGGTATATGTTTTTTTTCTCAGGTTCCAAGAGAAGAAGCTCCCGGACCCCAGTCGAGGATCCATCACAGAGTTGAAAACCCCCCTGTTCGAGAGAGGTTCGTGCAAAAATATAGCTCGTCAACTATCGTTATAAATCACCCTTAGTGAGCAAGTCGCTCAACTTCGCATACGTAAAATGAAACTTACGTTGAAAGAGATTTCTCCGTAATGCTAGGGAAACATAAAGAATCATAGCCTAGGATATTTGAAAGTAATTACATGAATGAACATCGCATCTTGACTTAGCTCTTTAAGCTCTTCCCTCTCCACTCTTCGCTCTCCAGTCGTGAATTTTTTTGCGAATGTGGTTGTAATTTTTTGCATACTCAACCAAATTCAAAACGAGCAAAGTTCTGTTCTATGGCTATGGTCATGTTTCCCAAAGCGAGCATTATAGAGAATTTGTCAAATGGTAACTGCTTTAGAATTAACTGGTTAATATAGAGTGTATCTTTTGTTTTGGTTGTCAGGTATCGTGTTATCTCAGCTTATCCACCCCAACATGAGGCCGAGTTGGAACTTCGTGTTGGCGATGTTGTGTATGTAACGAAAAAACGACAGGATGGCTGGTACAAAGGGACAATGGAACGAAACGGAAAAACGGGGCTATTTCCTGGGAGCTTTGTGGACAACTTTTGATGTCAAACCGGAAAAAAGTAGCACTTATATAGGTTGCAATCAGACAATGCCTTTACCTGGGTGTAGGAAAAACTTGGAATAGTTGAAGCAACTGACAACAGATATGAATTAACGGCTTTGGCCATCGGGAAAGATCGCTCATTGACTATCATAAAGACAGAGAGAGCCCGAGTGAATACTTTACATGGCCTGCAAGAGCCAGTGAATAGATGCTCTGATGGGGCGAATAACGAAATGGACGATGGCCGAGTTTTCACAGATATCGGACAAATATGCCCCATAACTCCCTAGGAGCGGCGATCCGTGCTCTCTCTGTTTTTATTTTTTTATATTTTGGTCTGATTCGGGCGAGTAAAGAACCCCATCAGTGGCTGTTGTCGTTTACAAGTCTAAGTTTAGTGTAGTAGGTTACAATGGTAGTAAACGAATATTTGAATTTTTACATACTCATAGATAGGAGTTTATAACAATTTTATGCCGGGAAACAAAAACCGTTCAATTCGCATACCTCGTCGAGAAATAATGTTCATTAGACTGACAAGGATAGAAATCGAACGCAAACACTGTACAAAGAATAATGATATTGATCTGCTGCTTTTCGAATGACGCTTTGCTGTAAATGTTACCAATCACAATTCTACGCCTTTTGTACTTTTTGCTAGCGATTCATATTCCTACATATGTACAATATTTGCCAGTGAAACTTAACTAAGACTAAATTGTCTTACACAAGATGTTGGGTGGCGCTTCAAATGACTAAGAATTCTTAGTTAGTTTTAATAAATTCAAATAAAAGTTACATGACTGTAAATCAAAATAAAAATTTTATATTAAGCTCGTGTGCATTACACTTGTGCGTTTTAAGGGTGTACATTTTAAGACTGAATAATTGGTGGAACTTGAAATAAAAAAGGTGTCAATTGTGAACATGAATTTTTTTGCACTGGTTTGTTGTGGAATTTGGTATTGCCCGCTATAAGATGTAAGTACCGCAGTGCAAATCGAACCCCGCCATCGCCTCGATGGTTGAGCGTTACAAGGCGTAGTTATGACCGTAATGGCAAGTGAAGGGCTGTGTTCCATGGTGCAATGCGGCCTTAATGTCAGATTTCTCATGGTTCAACGATGCAATTAACTAGCCGAAGACTGCCTCATCGACAGACTTTCCTTTTCTTTTGTTTTCTTTTTTCTTTTGTTTTCTTTTTTCTTTTTTTTCTTTTTTTTAGCGCAAAGAGCGTTCGGGAGATTGGGAGGGAACCAGAAAGCGCGAGCGGGAGCTGATAATGAGCGAGGAAGCGAGCTCGGGAGAAGCTTGGGAGCGATTATTATATTTTTTTTACTATCACGCGTGCGACTGGGGAGGAGGCAGAGCTGAATATACATTTTTTGGGGGAAATTCAACATTATTTGGAACTCACTTATTTCGACGCATAAACCACTTTGTACGATCGATGGCGCCTTTCTTTTGTCATAAACGAAGCAATTCATCTTGCTAGTCGCTCTTTACGCTAAAACCTACATTTTCCTTTCTTAAAATTAAGCTTTCCTTTTTGGGCATTTTTATCCATTAGTATGTTTTAGGCTTGTATTTTTTTCCATTTTGTCCAATGAATTTCCCGAAACTGATAAATCATGGCATAAATTTCTGTCAAAAAATTTGGCATTTTTTTCGTTGGCACCTGTTTGGCGATCAAATAAGACGCACTAAATGTAAGCAAAGAAAACATTGCCATTAACGCTGAATTGATCGAAAGCTTTAGAAAAACCGATGAATCAAATCCCATAGATTATCAATATTGCCTCTCATTTTGAGCAGCATACTAGAATTACTGCAGAGCTTAACCTGAAGGGCGCATTAAGACATAGCGTTTTAAGAGGTGGAAAGCTTGAAAGTCGTAAACACTTGTCTTTAAAGTAATTATTTAGCTTATCCTGTTACCATATTCAAATATTTTTCAGTTCTTTTATCGCTTCTTCTCATTAGATATTTTCGGTTTGTCCTTAAATTAATGGGCATTTTTCTATTCTATGTCGCAGCCAGACGGTACTAAGATTTACTTACATTTTCAATAAAGAGAAAATTTTGAACAACAAAATAGTGCTGCGAGAGGTTTCATTCACAGTTGTCTTGGTTCCGATTGATTCGATGGTAAACTATTAATTCAATAGTTTAAAAGCGAAGCACGTTAATTATAGATATTTTTCTGGCAAATGGAATAAAGATGATATATTGGGCTGCAACCACAGTGGTTAAAAGGTGAAGATTTCTAAAGACGAAATTTTAATTTAAAACTAGTTTGTCTTGCTCTCTGCTCGCAGCAAGATCTTCGCCTTTTCCTGGAAGTTTCGAAAGAGGTTCCCACCAGAAAGATAAATTTGAGCAGGTTTTGGCTAATATTTTGACAATGTAACTTATTTCACCGAGATCCGAGAAAGTCGCCATGGCAAATTGTATAACCGGCGGCCATATATTAATAGTGAGACGCCAAAGCTATATTCCAAGTTACTTTTCTGTTTATGAATCTCAATTACCAACCGACAATGAATATTCTGAATATAAATTGGGAACAGCTGAATCTGAGGTCGAAAGCTCGAGCTTTTATCTGCTGTATTCCAGAAACTCTGCGGCTGAAAGCGACTATTTCACTTTTCCAACGAGAAGATCGCCGGAAAATCTCATGGAATCTGGCACGCACACGACTAGGCTACTGAGCTCAGGTTTAGCGAAGAGATTTTCTTGCAATGTGAGCAAAATGGCGTATCGTATGAGGAATCGCATGGTTTGTGATGGATATTTCGGCTGCCCTGATGAACACATTTCTACAGAAAAAGGAAATGGTAAGATTTAAATATAAAAGAAAATAATGCAAGGTCAATTTCCAAAGAAAAAAAACGCAATGCAAAATTATTTTTTGTGCCGTGTTAAAGTTGCTTTAATATATAATTCATATCCGATTGTTTGGATTAACCATTTCGGAGCAAAGCCTGATGAAGTTGACAAGTTCACGAACCAACTGTAGCAGGAAAGATTGACTGATTTTTTCAGATTTTTCACCAGTAAAGATACTTAAATTCAATGCAAAAGAACATGGGAAGAATGTTTCAGGCTCAACCCTGCTGCTTTCAGTTCAAATCCAAACAAAGCCACAACCAATTCACGCTAGGATATGATATTGCGCTTGGTAGTATTAACCAATTTTGTGTTCAACTGCTCTGAAGTTATTTGTGCCTTTATGTACGATTTATCGATCGAAGGCTTGCTAAATTTGGAATTTAATTTTGGATTTATTTTTTTTATCTCCTTTATGCTACAAGCAGAAAAGAATTGATTGAAACGTGGTAGGAGGTGGTGGCATGTTGATCAATCTTTAACCTAAATAAAGCGAAAATTGTAAAGAAAGCGACAGACATGATCAAAGTTTTATTTCACTCGTTCCCAGGATTGCGCACAGAAAGAATTTTCAAAATTGCAAAAGCGCTGGCCTCGATTAAATTTCGTCGAAACAACCCGCTCCGAATGGCTTCAGATTGAATTCTATACCATTCTGAAGTGTTTTCACCACTCTCTAATCGTATACAGTGTATAGAAATGACTGGCTTGTCGTTTTCTTTGTAATTCGCAAAACTTTCATATAGTTCCGAAGGTGGCGTGGATATCTAAGTTTAATTTGCCCCGATCAGTTCTTAAGTCTCTTTCTGTATTGCTTAGCCCACTAGTTGCACCACTGAAAAGTATTTTCTATTTTTTTTTTTTTTTTTCTGCCTTTTTTAGTCGCATCCTTAAAAAGAGGGAAACCGGTTTGCATTCTTCCCTGGAAGAAACGACAAAGATGCGCCAAAGCGAAGAAAAAGCATGCGGGCAAAAGCGTCAAAACTGAAGTGCAAACATCTAAAGTGGACTGCGTGATGTCATCCCTAGAGCGCACAAAAGTGTCAGGCATCAAGACAAAGGGTCACGTGACCAGAAACCAGCACAGTAGTGGAACTAAGTCCCATCCTGCCATGTTCTACAGTTATTACATTGCCAAGGGTAACGCCCTCCAATATCGCAAAATTTGCGCGCCAAAACGGCGACCGTGTGATGGTTTCTTCGGCTGCTACGACGAAGGGAGCATCCGAGGAAAGAAAGCAGGAACAGGTAGATTTAACTGCGCCGTTATCGGTATGAACTTGACTTAAGAACGAACGTGGTAGATAGTAAATTTGAGAGGTGTCTTTTGTTATCACCAGGCTCCCATATGATCAGTGTTAAGTAATTCTGCGTACTGTATCTCAGAAAACGTTTGTCAACTACTATGAAACCCTGTTGAAGTTGCCCGTTTGACCTTGGGAAACTTCTCAGAAACTGTTTATAGTCTATCTTGATTTTAGTGGATATGATAAAGGGCCTCTCTTGCTCGATCTTCAGATGAAGACCCAGTATTGACCATCATGCTTTTCGTGTGTCTGTTATTACTTTAGTCTACATGATAGCGAGGTTTCTATTATTTTCCAATGCTCAACAGCGCGTAATGCATCTTGGAAAAAACTTGGTCTTTAAGAAAGATCATGCCTTGTTCGCTGGAGTTAAGACCGAAGTTCTAAGATGAAACTTTATTGCACATTAACTCTACCGGTTCTCCACCTTCCGTAAGGGAACATAATCCTGGGAGACACTCTGTGTTTGCACCTATCCCCAGTCTATGAAACAAATCAACATGCGAAAACCAATTTGTTATACGGACTTCAGCTTGAATATTTTATGATCAACAATGCAAGTCGTAAGCTATGCTGTTTAATATTCTGTTTGTTTTCAGTTTCAGGAAAAAGAAAGCCCATTCCAAAATACTGATTGGAAACGATAATTAACGTTACAGTTGTCCTTACACAGTGGTCAGTCTCGTTTTGTTATGAAAGACTCAGTCCACAGAAATGCGAAGGACAGAAAAGCTAACGGAGTGGGACTTGATTGGTTTTATGTACGGTAACAGAACAGTATCAGGATGGGACCTTACAGAAGAGCTCTTTTTCTAAGGTTGAAATAACGGTGAACCTTAGTCATTTTTACATGATGATATGAATTTTATCGTTTAGTCGCTTCATAAAAGCGCTCCTTAAATATATGCAGAACAACAATAAAATTTTGGAATTAATATAACATATTGACAACATAACTCGTTGACAAATAAACACAGTGTATATATATGAAATGGATAATAAATCAAACTATGTGCTAGTGCTTAAATCTAAAAAGCAAAATTAACTTTTCCATCAGTGGACAAAAGTTATATTCTATATCAAAACCGAGAACAAAAACCAGAAAGTCAGTAGCAAATCGCCGATGGTTTTAACAGTAAGAAAAGATGGATTCTCTTATGTTAAACTACATAGCTCTCAAGAAAGTCTCGAGTAAGCTTGATTAATGAGAGACTTACTATGTCGACATAAGAGCTGCTGCCACATGTCTTCATGGACTGTTTAACCGCCAATAACGCACTGTGATTGGTTAATGAATTCTTAATTGTTGGTCCCTTCAGCTGTTTCATCAGTCGCTTTCAACCTTTTATTTTTCAGCACTAGATTCCTTTTTTCTATTTAACAAGGTCCTTTTACGTTTGAGAATTTGCATTGATCGCCGACATGGAGATGTTCATAGTGGTTATACCCCACTAAAATCGCAAGGAAATATTGAATACTTCAATTTTAAAACCCAGTAAGAGTAAGTCATCTTAGTGATTATCAATCCAAGAATTATTCATAAATGCTTTTGCGAATAGCAGACTAGGAATAATGAATAGCCGTGGATAAAATATTCCTCTTCAAACTCCGAATTTAGTAAGATGTTTTTTTTTAAATTTCTGAAATCTTGTGAGTAAGTTTCTGTGAAGTTATAGTTCTAATTGTCCCCGCGTTTTCTCTTGGTTACTCCAATTCTTCGATGATCTGCAAGGGGACACCTCGAGAAATGCCCAGATAAGAACTTACAGCGTTTTCGGCAGGTAAAACCCGATTTGGTGCCTCTGATCTCTTCAATATCGACAAAAACTTTTTGCGAAAAGATGGATTCATAGCGCCGTAAATCCACGGGTTCACAGCACTGTTGGCAAGCAAGCCGTACGGAATGGCAAGGGCAAGCTGCCCAGGCAGATCGCGCGTTTTTCGGAGCACAACACGAAATAAAATAACGACAGCAAACGTTGGCAACCACAGAACGATAAAGGAAACAACTAAGACGAAGAAAGTCTTCGTGAGATTGATCTCCTGTGCACTCAAACCACTGTTGTTGGACAAATGATCCCTGTGTTGGCGGAGAGACTTTGAGACAAAGTAGTAAGAAAGCGCCACGATGACAAAACTGGTAACTACGAATGACACCATGACAAAAACGGTAAATCCAGTCTCAGAGGTCAAAGAGTTAAAATGCAAACTGCACGAGGCCATTTGGGAACTAAACTCCATACTGGCCCAACCTAAGATTAACGGAAATAAAATAACCATTGCTATAAATATCCACAACGAAGCCACGAAGATCGCAGAGCGTTTGCTTGTGAAGATTCTTTTGTAGATGTTTGGCTTTACTACACAGAAGTAGCGATTGACAGCGATTAAGTCCATGGTACTAACCGAAGCCAAGGTCAAGAACTGCATGAAAAACCCACTGATGGCGCAGCCTGTAGAACTGTATGGCATCTTCCCGGTGATAAGAGAAGACAAGAACAGTGGCCCAGGAACGAGAGCATTTATTAAATCTGTTGTCGCCAAAGCAGCGATGAACAAGCTAGTTGTGGTGCTTAGGCGGGGCTTTTTGAATACTACAGTAATGACCATCGCATTGCCAACGAACGACAGAATAAGAAGTAAAATGCATATCAATGATTCCAGGACAACAAGTTCACTTCGTCTAAAGGGAATCTGGTTTGTCATTTCTCTCAAGAACTTCAAGAGGACCAGGATTAACTGCAGAGAAGTATTGTTTTCCGCGACAACTTGCTTTCGATTTACCAGTTTGCAAATTGTCAGAGGCTGCTTACTTCTCTGTAAATAAAGACAAGGTGACGAGTCCGTAAATCTTCATAATCCTTTTAATTGAAGCATCTATTAGCTCCGAGTTCTTTGAATTAATCTTTGAAGATGAAATATTTTCAGCTGCGTGTTGCCTCATCTAAGCTTCACACTATCTCTTGTGTGAGTGGATCATAAAAGAGTCCAAAAACTGTAAAACCATACATACAGAAACCAAAAAAGTTATGTCAAAACTAGGAAATGAAGGACGTTTGATGAAGAGAAAAGAAACTATGCCTTTTTGTTTTTTTTTTGGTTCGATCGTTTGTCAATCTGAGTTTCAATAATTGATGCTACAATTAAAAGCTACTAATCCATGTTTTTGCAATCTACAGTTACATCTCTGATATTTTTTTTTAAATTTGAGCCACGATGTAGGAACAAAACAAACGCGATTGTTCAAAGTAATCCGAGATTAACATTGATGAAATTTGATTTTTTAACTACTATACAAGACATATTAGAAACTGAAAAAACTTTCTGTTTCTGATAAGCGTTTGTCAGTCTGAGTTTGAATAACTAATGCTACAACTGAAAATTGCTAATCCGTGTTTTTACAATCTACTACTACATCTGCGACTTTTTTCTTAATTGAAGTTGCTATGCAGGAACAAAACAAACACGGTTGTCCAGAGTAATCCGGGATTATCACCAACAAATTTTGATTTCTTTTTAACTTTTAGTTGCCACTTTCCACAAAAAATAGCAGAACCAAAATGAGGAAACTATTTTTAAATTCAACCCATCCCAGGGTAAAAAAAAGTGCCAAAGCAAAAACCCTTTCCTTCAACTTTTATGTTCCCAACCATTTTGACGTCACTCCGTCATATTATTACTGCACGGATATGACCACATCAAGCCGAAAACAACCAGCAAAAATTCTGTTGTTCATGTTTGCGCTCCAAACGCTCGAACTTTGTGTGATCATATCAATATTTCCTTAATGGGTACAAACAAATACCCATCTTGACCATGCCAAGCCATGCCAGGTTTCATCTCGATTTGTTTTTTTAAACAAACCACAATCTGGACTTGAACAATTAAAGAACAATTTATTGGCTCTCTTAGACAGTTGGTGAGCTATTTGAAGAAAAGGTTAGGCTACGCTGCAGGAAACAAGACCAAAAGAGTAGTACAGAGCACGAGAAATTCAAGGGAAACAGTGAGTTTTGTTTCCCCTCGACCTCAATGTTCCCCGAGGTTTCTCGGGGAACATTGAGGGTCTCCGGGAAACAATACTCACTGTTTCCCTTGGCGCCAGTCATTAAGTGTTTTGTTATACTCCCAACTCAAAACTAGAAAAAAGAAAAAAAAAATCCAAGAAATCGTTTGCTTGACGCCGGCTGGCTTACAAATTTGCCGCGGTTTCAAGGAGCACGACCTGATCACGTGTGAGTCGAAGGTTCAAGTTGCTGTTTCCCTGGGAGTTAGTGAGTTTTGTTCGCCCTGGGAGTTAGTAGTTTTGACCCACGACACGTGACACGTTCTCCTCCAATCGGAAAACGTATTTGAGTTCGGAGGTATAAGTATCACCCAACTAGTGGACTAATGCAAATCCTGCATTTTGATTGGCTACGCTACTAGGGGACTATTAGTAATAGTCCTCGAGTAGCGAAATTGGCGCCATCGAGCGTGACGATTTCTTTCGCTTTATTCCCAAATAAATATTTCTTCAACTTGCATTTGCTAACTTTATCATTACCGTTTCTGTCCGACTAGTTGGTTGATACTAAAACAATTAGACCCTTCGCCCTCAAGGGCCACGGGTCAATAGCCCATGAGGCGAAGCCGAATGGGCTATTGACCCGTAGCCCTTGCGGGCTACTGGTCTAATTGTTAATTGGTTGAGATTATTAGTGTGGTAGCGGTAATTATTATGATAAAAAATAGTGACATGTGATGTCAAGTTGTTATACGGCGGCAAATTTGTGTGCCAGCTGGCGTCAAACAAATCATTTTTTCGCACGTTTTTTTCTATTTTTGAGCTGGGAGGTAAAACAAAACACTTTATGACTGGCCCCACGCAAAAATTGAGTTTCGTTTTTCCTCGACCCTCAACGTTTTCCTTAGCTCTGCCTCGAGGAACATTGAGGAACAAGAGGAGACAAAACTGACAGTTTCCCTTGGGGTCAGTCATTAAGTGCTTTTATTATACGGCCATAGCTCCGTGAGCAGGCAAGATGAACCAAAACCTGCGCTATGATTGGCTAACCTAGCGGGCATGATGGTTGTATCTTGTCCGCTCTGAACCAGCCGCTGTGTCCCGCAAAAAAACTTTCCCTGAAAGCCATATAATAAATCCTTGTCGTTGACCAAGCGTGAGGTCAACATGGCTGGATATTGGCTTTGTCCCTTTTTTGCATGTTTATGGACCTCGACTCCGACTCGGTCCATAAACATCCGAAAAAGAACTTTGCAAATATCCAGCCATCTTGACCTCACGCTTGGTCAATAAGCCATATATTGCCCTCCACCGCCACCTTTATCTCTGGAGGAAAAATGAGTGACAGCTTTCTGGCGGAGGGTATTATTTGATTCATAAAAGTATAAATTATACTTACAAGACCAGGAGCCATAATTACGGCTCCTGACACGAATTCATTTTGATTATTTGATTTTTGAATCAGCTTGTGCCAGGATCTCACCATTAATACTAGAAAGAGAAAAAGCGTGTGTAACCTTTTGTTTGATACCACCAGTTTTTTGGAGCCTGGGTAAAACCTGTTGTTCTAATGAAGCTGTCAACGGAACTGACAAGAAAATAACTCTACCATTTACCCAATAATCATCCAAAAGGGATCAAATTAAAAATATCGGCTTTTCAGCAGCTGCTAGAAATTTCCAGCTAATTTGTTTCAAAACAGTTGCAATCTGTCCAGCTTTCTGTTTCAGGCTGATTATTTTGTTGTTGCTGAGGAAGAGGAAACAATACTGTTTTTAGCTGAAGACAAACGCAGTCCTGGATTGTCATCCACAAGGTAATTTAAAACAATGATTCATCTTTTTTTACTTAAAGCTTCCATCCATAGCATTCATAGTTGCCGAGATGCTAAACGTTTGGCTATCTAATCGTAGAATGAAAATAAAGGGATGTTTTTCTTCAAGATAAAGCGCTTGCGCTTACCTTTAGTTTTTGAAAGATCTAATTAACATTCGTGCTTTGAACGTTACGTTACGGTACGTTTCCTTGTCTGAAAGAAAAAAAGACCACTCATAACGTGGAACTGAAAACAATTTGCCTGCAAAGAAACATTCTTTTGATTCACTTCTTCCAAGTTAGTGCTTTTACCTCTCTGAAGACGGTAAATAATCCAAACGAGAAGAGACACACAATGAAGTAATCTATTCCGCACCTGCCTTGCTACAAAGCAACTGAGTTCCAGTCCGAGAAAAGCGCAAAAGAAGCAATGGTAAACCAAAAAAGACAGAGTAAAATATAGTAAAGATTGGGCAAGATTAAACCAAAAGTTAAACAAAGCAATTGTAAAATAAATGTATCAGTAAGCATTTCAAAATTACCAACTTTGGCTTGACCATGCATCCGGCACTTTCTATAACCACGCTTGTAACACATCAAATTGGAATCCTGCCAAAAGCTAGAGAATATTTTAAGTTTCGTTTCACAACTTAGTGAGCTTAAAGAAACACCTGCTTTTGAAATTTTTGAATGAAAGTGTGATAGGGACGTTAGCTCTCTTGCTGCATAGTAAGTCCCTGTTTATTTCAAACAACCTGAAAGCTTTTCTCATCGTTTCATAGGAATGATGGCTCTTTAGGAAATACAACCTTTACGTGGTTAAGGACAAAATGTTTTTATCCATATTGGAAATGCTTGCCCAGTTGTTCCTGTTAATGTGGATTGGACACAATGGCGCTCAGGCGGTACCTGGTGGGTCGATAAAGGCTGTTTGTGTTTTTTTCTTGAAGGATAAGAGCTTAGATTTGTTAAAACTAAGTGGCATGCCTGTGAACTACCTAGGTGTAGCTAAGCGCATTGACCACTATAAACAACAGCATTTGAACATTTTTTTTTTGAACATGCCAACTTGCTTATGAGGAGTTCCATAAACATACTTGGCTTATTTTTGTCCGGTTTAATATTATCATTACTAGTGAGTTGTGGTCATAATTGATTGTATTCGCTGCACTGCACTTACTCTGAACCAATAAGATGAATAATAGCAAGGTTATAACGCTCAAATACAGTTTGTTTAAGCTCCATATTTAGTGCTTGACCACTATTTATATGTTCGTAGTATTGTTATTTTCTTTTGGTAATTGCTCCCGCTTTGAATAAAGCGCATTTATTCTTCACATGTATAATAACTATGCTAATGGCGAGTAAAGGTTGTTGTTGTTGTTTGATCCAGTTTTGCATACAAGATGGGCCAATGTTAACAACAGAAAGGTTAGAGGGCCATGGGTCCTAACGCTTTCGCTGAAACGGTGCTCAGCCCGGCCCCGCCATCGTTGAATTATTTTTCCTTGTCTTGAAGAGGAATAAAAAAAAAATGCAAACAAGCAAGCAAGCAAACACTGAAACAAACAAACAAACAAACAAATGTTTTCTTTGATAGATTGTGGCTCAGTAGTAAAAAATACCATTAAAAGTCCTGGATATCCAAGCTACTACCCTAACAGCATGGACTGCAATTATTCGATTCCAATTCCAAACGGTCTGGTTATGGAAATTAATTTTCACGACTTTGTCGTTGAAGATCATCGACATTGTGGGTAAGTGACGACGCAAACACATGTCACTGTATCGCTATCATTGTAAAAGCTGTTTGTAGAAAATGTAGCTCAAACTTTGGTTAGGTCCATGGAGAATAAATTTTTTGTTAACTTACTAGCTAATTTAATAGAAGAAGCTTTTAAACCTCCAGACTCTTATACACTTTTTTTGATGAAAGCATGATCATGGAAATAAAGAGGCTGATATAGTACTAATTATTTATAGATACGACTATTTGATAATCAGCAATGAAGATGGCCACACATTTGGAGTGTACTGTGGTGATAGAACCGGCAAAAAAGTTCTTGTGACCGGAGACCTCGTCGTAATAAAATTCCACTCTGACCGTTCTGCCCCAAGACGAGGATTCGTCATGGTGTTTACTGCCGTTTCACTAGGTAAGCTAGCCTGCTATGCAGGCATTTTCCGTGTGTTCACGAATTACAGCGGTATTAGCTCGCGATCGAGTAGATTCGCCGCCATGTTGGTTGAGAAAAAGTGGGCGGGAAGGGAGTGGGGAAGAAGAGGAAGAAAAATCTCCACACTGCACCAATCAGAGACTCCATTCGTGGACGAACGGCGTTTCTCGAAAAAACAGTGACATCCGGCAGGTGTTTTTTCCTTCCCCTCCCCTTTTCCGTTACTCCTCTTTCAGCCTAACACCCACTCCCTAGGATACCTTTTCGTCTCTCCCCGAGTCTCTTCCGAGTTTAAATCCAAAGATGGCGCTCTCTTGGTCAAAATGCGCTCGATCGATCGCCAAAATACGCCTGCATTGTAGGCTATAGGTAAGTATAAAATAAAACATAGTTTTCAGCTTTTTATCTTTGCCCTATCAATACAGGTGGAATCTGCGTGCAGAAACTTTTCACATTCACCCAAATGCCACCTAGATTTGTGGCCTTGTCTGAAATATATACCTGGAGACAACTCGATATGAACGTCGGTCATCATGATGGTAGCCACAATACGACGGGCATTTTTTTTTTTGTAAATTTTTAATTTTGCATTTTCCTGATTTATTTTTTTAATTGAAATAAACTTCCTTTTACATTCTTTTACATTTATTTTTTCACTGTTTTGTTAGTTTTAATTAGTTCTAAACCACCTTGAGTGGTGTCTAACGCCGTAGAGAAATCAGACAATCTAAATTGGGGAATCAGAATGCCATGCAGTTTTATAAAAATTTAAAAATAATATATCTATAAGCGTAAAATGTATCGCTCACAATTGCCTTTCATCCTCACAGGGAATGGTACACAATCATTGCCTTTGAAAGGTAAGCAATGTTGAGAAGTGATAGTTAAACTTAAACGCCTTCTTGAACTCGGGGATAAGGAATATGGCCAAAAATTATCAAATTTCTGGTCCAGCAACGGAATGCATGAGAATATTTTTTGGCTAGAGGTCCAATGACGCAAGACTGATTAGATTACTTGGTGCGCAAGAAGCAGCGTACGTAATTAAAAAAGTAGAAATTTTCAAGTTAAAATTTGATATTATTAGTAAAGCTAGAAATCTTCGATCTTTCTCGATGAAGTACCCTAGACAGAAGCAACAAATAGTACCAATAAAAGAATATAGTTACCTTGCTCCAAGGGCGGTGTAGCGAACTGAGTGCTGTGCAACGCTGTCAGTTTACATGTAGAAAGCTGATTCCCTCAAAACACGTGCACTTTGCTCCAACAGAGTGTGGATCAGTGGTAAACAACTCACTGGAAAGTCCCGGATATCCAAACAACTATCCAGACAACACACACTGTGTTTACGAGGTTCCTATTCCACAAAACATGGAGATTAACATTTACTTCAGCGACTTTGAAGTGGAGCAGGGTCCATTTTGCAGGTAATAAATAAGTGATGAATTAATCAGCTATAAAGCGGTTTTCAGAGGGTAATCAGGCAATTACTTTGGTTCTGGTTTGGTTTTACTATGGTTTGAGATTTGGTAAGTGGTCTAATTGGTAAGTAATTGATTTGGTTTTGGTTTTAGGACAACCGCTCTGGCATGGTTACGCAATTCGGAAAGCTTATTACCCAACTGCACTCGGTTGAATGCAGTTTATTGTTCCAAAATTAATTAAATCCTATGTACTTGTACTTAAGCGCAATGAGGCCCTTTGTCTGGTTCCTGTAGACTACGTATTCCTTATTATCTCGAAAGAACAACACAATCCTCGTATTACAAATTTTAGTGTGTTATAACATTTACAGATTTTTACCCGTCGTTGTAAAAACATGTGAAACCACACCACGCGTCAAAAGTGTCGTACACTGAATATAATTGACTTTAGCGAGGTGTTATTGATGTAACTATACCATAGCTACCCATGACGCGCTCATGATCTGTATCATGCTGTAAACAAAGATTTAGTATGTTTCATAATAAATTATTTTGGGGTCGGCCTTCTAAGCTTGCGAAGAATTCAATGCAGAAAAGTGGGTTTATAGACCCTTTTCATAAATGGCTGCCAATTATAAATTCTTTTGTAAGTATTAAAATTAGCCCGACTGACCTCGTTTTTGAGTTGACAATTCAAAAGAATTGTTACTCCCAAACGAGTTTAGTGAGGCTAATTTAAATGAATACAAAAGAATTCTAAATTGGCAGCCATTTAGGAAAAGGGTCTATTAGCTTCTCGCAGGGCGTGTCTAGGAGGTCAGTGGGCGCCTTTGGGTGTGTTTTCTAATGATATCTTGCTCGCAAAATATTTCATGTCACATTGTGTCATTGTAGCTACGACTATGTGCAGATTATCAATGACAAAAATGAGACAATTGGAGTGTATTGTGGCTCGCATACGGGACAGGACCTCCGTTTAAATGGTCGCCACGTGGTTCTAATATTCCATTCAGACTACAGCCTGCAGGAAAGAGGATTTCTGATAGCACTTAGATTTAGTCCAATCTGTAAGTAAAATAAAAGATGCAGCTTGTTCCTCCTCTGTAGAGATTTTGATTTGTTGTTTACGAAGCATGCTTTGCTGTCCAGTGACATTCAGAAAGCAGAAATCGAATGCGGAATGAAATTTGCAGTGATTAGCTGTTGTTTAGCACCCGAAGTCTCAATATACTCAATATTCTAGACGATCGCTTGGAGATTTTAAAACTGTGACCAAATAGAGAGATCCATACATCGTAGACTTTCACACACTACCAAAGGCCGCTAATAAGTGGCATCTCAGCCAAAAGTGAAGCAACTGTGCAAGGGCGGGGGCGTGCTCCCTCACATGGGCTATATAGGTATGTACGGCCCCAAAGGGGATAGATTTTCAGCTGTTTTGGTCAGAAAAAGGGTATCGATTTTGGCCATTTTGGCCCTAAATAGGATATGGGTTTTACACTCTTGTAGTGAATTGGGTGTGTTTTTTTTAGAAGAAGCTACTTTTTTCATCATTATCGATAGGACCATCATCAAAAGCTCTTCATAAATGTTTAGGGCAACTATGCCAGCTGCAACGGCTATAAATAGGGCATTGAATTTTTGGTCAGGTCATCAATAGGGAAGGGAAAATCGCAGATTTTGGTCATAGATAGGATGAGGGTTTGGGAAGCGGGCCGCACACCCCCATCCAATTTTTCTAGGAATACTCCTCTGAGCAAGGATGATCCTTTTCAGTGACCCACCGACTAGATCTCAGGAACGAAATGTTATCAGTTGTAATTTAACTAATCTGACTTGTTTCTTTAGTTCCTCCTAAGGTTATGGTAGCAGATCCTGTCGTGAAAGCTTTATCTGGCTACAGAGTGTCTCCATGCTCAGTCAATGGGACTTTTCCCATAAACACACAAGTGATAAAGAACTCTAAAACACTGGCGAAATCAGACACCAGCATAATAACCATGACGTTGAACGAGGAAGGAAACTACACTTGTCTGGCCAAAAGCAAGTATGGGACTGATGCAAAAAACTTCACAGTTGTTTTAAACGGTGAGTCTCCTCGGACAGAAAAGTGTATTGTTTTCTTTTTCATTTAAGTGTCCATATTGGATCATTTACTCTAAATGGAGCGGGTTGCTTGTAATAGCCGAGGTATTTTATAGATCTAGTGAAGGAAATTTGAAATTAATTACAATTAGCTTAATTGAAAGAGAAATGACAGAGTTGTGGTCGCTCATTAATTATCCAGCTGAATATAAGTTTATATAATTTTCTGCCTTCGTCGTTAGATTGTAGACCGCGATGTTCTCATTACTGGTCCAAGTACTCGGGAAATACTCTGAGGTGCCGAGAAGCCACTTCTAACTTGAACATCATTATATGTACTCCCATAACAACTAAGAAACTGTAAGATTGTCTAAGAAAATATTTATTATTTTAATTTAACTTTTATCTTAAGTTTTAATTTTAGTCTTTTGCAGCAGTGGTGCTGGAGAGGATCGAGGGCGCACTGAAACACCCACGGCTGGAGACTGAACCTATGTGACCACTAATATGTTTATTGGGTGTTGGAAAAGAAACGTCGTAGATTCTTGTGATATTTCATGCACGTAGTTGTATAAAAATTAATACTGAAAAATTCGCATTTTCTTGCAGGTTAGTAACTTCGAGCAACTTTTCTCATTCTTCTGTTGGAAGCTTTTCCAGCTTAAAAAATATACTGTGGCTGTAAGTTTATATAGTTGGTTTTGTAAGTTGAAATCTTCTCATTCTTTTTGGCCCTTTTTCCCTGTCCGTCAATGTTGTTTATCACACTATGCTTCCCTATCTGTCCACATGTTTCGAGATTCCATCATCTCGATGTCACAGTGTTTGTACCAACGTACGAAACGTAGGGGAAACTTGGCAAGCATGCTTAAATGCTAGAAGATTGATTACATGATTCTTCAAAGATTGTACAGCGCTGACATTTTTCTTAGATGTCTTGTGGATATAAATTGATGTATAGCTTTATTTAATTCCTGCCTAGCCTGTTTTTAGTAGTCCAACTCGATTTCCGCAGTAATTCTGTAACAACAGCTGTTTCAAAAAAAAAAAAAAAAAGAAAGAAAAACAGGAAAGTGCAACGAACACCATTTTACGTTTTTCCTCGACGTTACAAGCGTTACTCCAAATCGCATGGTTGCTAAATAAGTGTACTTTCCTTGGCCTTCACCAATCCCATCACAGAGGCTCGCGATTGGCTAGGGGAAAAAAGAATATTGAAATTATTTCACTGCTTGGGGTTATTATATTTTACCAATATCTAATAGTTTTCTTAACTTTTATTGTTTACGTATATTGCATGATTCCTTTAATAAGATTAATAATAGTAATTGAAAATATTTATACAGAGACTACTATAGAAATGGCATTACATTTCTTCCCGAAGACGTGTTCACCAACATGACGAATTTGGAAATCGTGTAAGTAAATTGTCGTGGAATACCCGATATTTAGAAAATAGCCCAAAGAAAAAACGCGCGCTGATTGGTTTCGAATCGTGTTTTTATTTAACATTTAGATTATGAGTTCGAGATTTCTATTTAAACAATGGTGTTTCTGTCGAGGAACTATCGGCTAATAGTGCCCCGCGGAAATCTGATGTTCGTAAAGCTGAGGAAACACTCACCTAACGGCTCGTGTTCCTAGAGCATTTCTCATTCTCTCGAACTGTCTTGCACTCGTGCTTCTTTAACTCTCTATAAACACAGTACTTGTTTTCTATTTCTTAATTGTTGCCTACAAATGGACACTCTGTTATCATTTGTAGGAACGTTCTTTGATCACTAACATCATATCATCATTGTAAGATTGTGGTAAAAAGGTCTTTGTGCTAGCTGATTCAAATGCATCATGGCTCAGATTATGTTTACTATTATTATACAGAGACTTCTCTTCAAACGCTATCACATCTCTACCTGAGGGAATTTTTGCTACGCTGACAAATCTGAAGGAGATGTAAGTGCATGAAACTTCGTGTATAACAACTGCCTTGTTGCTCAGCATTGAAGCATTTCATTAATTAAAGAACATTATTTTATAAAACATTGCGAAAAAATGTTGAGAAACGTAAAACCAGTTTAAAAAAGTTGAAAATAGTGTGACGAAGTTACGACGTTCCCGGATATTTTTATTATTCTAATTGGGTAAATGAGAAGCTAAAAAGAACAGCTATTTATTCAACAGAGATTTCTCTTCAAATGACATTACAATTCTTCCCGAGAGAATTTTTGACGAACTGACAAATCTGAGAGAGCTGTGAGTTAACTTTTCTTTATAAACAATACATTAGCTCGTGTGTTTATCTGCTCGAAAAGTATTTTATTCTTCTCCATAATGTAAATTAGAAAAAATTGCTTCCCAGAATGCACGACTTATGTTTGTGACGATTGTTTCACAGAGATTTCTCTTCAAACGGCATTACATTTCTTCCAGAGAGAATTTTTGCCAAACTGGCGAATCTGAGAGAGTTGTGAGTTAACTTTTCTATATAAACAATGCATACGTGCGCATGTTTATTTGACGACTTATGTTTGTGACTATTGTTTCACAGAGATTTCGCTTCAAACGCCATTAAATCTCTACCCGAGGGAATTTTTTCCACACTGACCAGTTTAACCGAGCTGTGAGTGATTTTGTTTCCTGTTAACGCTGCATTGATAAGGATGATTAAGTCCAACGTAACTCCCTCACGACTAACAGAACCACAATGTTCAAACCCCAATTAGAATCGTAAACTATTGCTTTTTGTAGAGGGATTAAATCCGGATCGGAGAACCTGCAAAAAAAAAAAAAGAAAACCTTAGAGCCTGGCCTCGATGCGTCATTCCTACTCTCCGTAATAGGCGAATCATTGTGAACATTTTTCCTCATTAACATACGACTTTGTGCAGAGAAGACATAACACTAGACAAAAATTGACTAAAAAAAATTAAAGAGCTTGTGAAACGTAATAACGGGTGAAATATTTGGCTATTTAGGCGTAATATTCAAGAAGAAATTAGCTTTGAAAAACTGAAAAATTTCTGGGTGAGAAAAGCACTAATGAGCTCATACAATCTTTGTAGAATTTTGAGTTTTTAATCATTTCAGAATTCAGAACTGATAATTTTGTAGCTTGATCAGAGGTTGTATCGCTTATGTAATGAGGCAAATATCGCAAACAATGATTCCCATACATTATGCATGGGCAAAATAAATAAATAAATAAATAATATAAAATCTAGCCAATATATACCTTTTAATCGTATTTCTTTTATTACCACGTTAAAATTGGTATATTTTCCCTGTCTGCAGAGACTTTTCTTCAAACGCTATTGCATTTTTACATGGCAAACTTTTTGCGCAGCTAAGAAATCTGAAAGACTTGTAAGTATACGACCCCCAGATTCAGAAAGCTATCTGTGTTCCCATTCAACGTTTAATTTTGTGTTTAAAAGGGAATCGACTTTTTCTGGATATTTATTCATTTATTTATATTACTGAAAGTCAAAACCATATGAGAAACTTGCTATCCCTACAGGAATTTTGCGTCAAACAATATTTCAGTCCTGCCCGATGGAGTGTTTAACAACCTGACAAGTCTGGCTAACCTGTAAGCTTAGTAAAAGACAACAATTGCAAACTCAGAACACACACCGCGAGTAGTTTAATATCTGCATAGATTTGTTCGCATATTGACTGATATTTTTGGAACTTCGAAGAAATGTTACATTTAACCTGTCCAACTACGTGACGATAGTTTATTTTTTTTTCCAGGGATATATATTCAAATCCGATTACAGTTTTACCCCAGGAAATATTTTCGCCACTAAAACGTCTGAGGAATCTGTAAGACACTGAAATCCTGGGATGAGAACTGAAGTTTCAACAATTGAAACAATGTGATAAACCATCGTTTCTTTTTCTTGATGATTCATTTCTCTAGGGATTTCTCCAAGGCTGCTTTTACAGAGCTACCTGACAAAATATTTGCTCACCTTACGACGCTACAGGAGTTGTAAGTAAAATGATAATGAATCTTAAAGGAGCTACGTCACAATTTGCCCATCGTGAAAAGTTTAGCCTAAATTCATCAAGTTCGTCATTTGTAATCCGTGTTCATGATCTTCTCTGCTTTTGACAATCTTTGATCCTTTGTGATTTATTATTACCTCTTTGGTTTTTTTTTCTTTTTTTTTTTTTTTTTTTTTTCATCTATGTAAACTTTTATTTTCAGGCTTCCTTCAATTTTAAGGTAATTTTGTACGCGGCCAAAATAAATCAAAATGTCGTGACTGAGCTCCGCTAACACTGCAACAAAGTAGTCCATAACAAATGCATAAAGAAATTGAGCAATACTCGTGAGATACGATTGTCATTGAGCTAGGCGATCAAACACGTTTTGTTGTCGTTAAATGAAAGTGTTGTTTACATACAAAATCTTAGATTGGAATCTTTTCAGGCTTAGAGCACTTGGATTTCTGATTAGGCGAGTAAAAACTTCCACAGGAAAAAAGGCTTTTTTGAAGATTGAAATGACGAAGCATGGGAAGCTCATGAATGTTCGTCCGATTTACTTCAATATTGAACAAGGCAGAGGCTCGATTTCACTTCATGCACTACAGCTGCAGGAGCCAAGGTCTCCATGGAGAACCCAAAGTTTCGGTGGAACTTAATGACAAGCTAGGCCTGAACTATGTCTTGTTTTCTCAAACAGGTATTTCTCTTCAAAATTTCTTACTGTTTTACCCGACAGAATACTTGGCAATCTGAGGAATCTGATATGGCTGTAAGAGAAACGGGAAGCTAAAACATAACTCGTTAGATGATTTACGTGCTATGAACGGCACAAGAGGAAATGTAATTCCTGCTGTAAAATTGTAATCATATATAGGCACGCGCCCTATAGGTTGCGTGGTCATCTTACACCATCTTGTGACGATTATGACATATCACTAGATCAGTTCTTCACTTTATACAAGAAATGAGATATGAGCCCATCCTTTACATAGTTAACATAGTTTGGATTTAAATGCTGGGAAAGTTAGAGGAATTTAGAAAGTATTCATGAATTTTCTAACTTGCTGCCAGCATAGCAGCCTACAAACAACTCAAATTTAAATTTTTCCAAACTCAAATTCTCTTAAGGTGATTCCTTAGTATTACATTGCGCATCCCTACTGCGCACGATTTTCGGGTCATTAGCGCGCGCACATAAGCGCGTGCACGTACAAACCGGAAGAGATTTCCCTCAAACTAAGCTCGATAGCGAAATAAATGCTCCTTTTCTCTTAAATGAGCACGGTGATCCCAACTTTTTATTCAATAATTTCAATGAGAACAATATCCTCAATAACTCAGAAAAAAATTAGCAGAAGTCTATGGCTACTTTTTTGGCAAATGAAATAAATACTACAGAGGGAGACATAACAGGCCCAACAGCGCATGTCCAAATTATGTTTCCTTTAAAGGATAAAAAATGTAGGGTATTGGAAAACATTTTTTCTGGGACGTAGATGAATAAACAATTAAGGAAAGTCAAATTCTGTGTGATATAACACCCTCCATTGAAAAATAATCGAGCTTATTTGTTGCGCAGGGAGATTACCAAAAGTCACCTAAATAATCGTATTTGTCAGCATCGTGGCGTGAAAACAAGCACGGTGTCCCCTCTTTTTACTACGTTTTTAATATCTCCTTGTCCTGTAACAACAGCATACCAAGTTTCATCGGGAATCTATGGCGGATTCTTTTGCTAGGGAATCACCTTAAATTTTCTCGGCCGTTGAATTTTAAGTTTCTCACTGATTGACCCGTGTCAAATGCTAACCTTTATGGTCGCCGCACATGAGCCGAGTTTTGGTCGGCTGAAAAAAAACCTTCACTTGTCGGTTAGTTTGCGGTGAATTCAGGCAAGTCTGTGACAAGATCGGGGCTTGTCGGGCGATATCTGATAGTGCTAGATCTCAAAACGTCTGTCGGTTAGTGTGCGGTGGACAAGGACAATTTGTCAGGGCTTGCGCGCCTCAGTCAATTAGAAAATGTCGTGAGAGTCGCGTCTGTGGAAAGTAGGCGCCATCTTGATTTTGGATGACTCGGCCCCAAGCCTCAACGCAGTTAGTCGCGACAAAAAGTCGGCCAGTGTGCGGCACGCTGATGGCCAAAAAATTTTTAACCTGATTTGACCCCGACAAAAAATCTGCCGTTCTACGACAAAAAATCGGCTAGTGTGCGGCAGCCTTTAACAAATTGTAAGTAGCTTCATTAGGCTTCTAAATATAATATAAAATAATTCCATACCTCAACAAGAGATATCAGAGAAATAAGACTTCATTAAGTAGGTTTTATGGCTCATAGAAAATTGGTTAAATGTATTTATCTTGTTAAGGTTATTGCTCATCTGATTACAGTTTTTTCGATTTGTCAGACATATCACTTCAAATTACGCTCTTACATCATTACCTGACCAAATATTTGCTAACCTCACAAGTCTGGAATTTCTGTAAGTTATTATACCTTAGTAGGCGAAAGCTCCAAACCTGGGACATACAGGCTAACTCATACTCCATCGTGGTACAGGGAGGAGGGGGTGGATGGAAATCATCCCCTGGGGTTTCGTTCTGTTAAGGCACATCGAGATAAATTTACATTGATTAGATAGCCCTGAGCTTGCTCTACAAAATGATACCATTTTTGTTAGTTATAACGTCATATGACGTCAAATGACTTCAATTGACCCGCCATCTTGGATTTCGCTATTTTCTTAGCAAGCCAAGAAATAACGGAAATAAATACAAAATCAAGCCAGAATGCTTATGAAATGTAAAAATTGGTCGATTTCTGAAATTTGATGAAGACAACTGAAAAAAAATATAGAATTATGTTAAAAAAGTCGATTTTTGGCCAGACCTACATGATATTTGCGCCCCCCAAGGCTTCGCCCCTCCTTGTTCGTCCGAGGGTTAATGCATACTAGCATGAATGACTCCAGTTCCAAATATTTCTCGCACCCATAAATTTTGTACATGTAAAGAAATGTAATCCCCAACCCTAACCAAACTATTCCTTTAGTTCTGGGTCAGTTGCAATTGCTAACCTTTTTCTTTACACAGGTATATTTATTCAAACTCAATTACATCTTTATCTGAAGGAGTATTTGCGAACCTCCAAAAACTGGAATTTCTGTGAGTAAAACAGAGTTGCATGAGGCTGTTAGTATATTCTATCTATTCGTTCGTTTCTACTGTGGCGATCTGTAAGATATCCTACCAGGCTGATTACAACCTAATGAACAACTGGGTGGGTTGGGGGTGCTTTCTATCTCTGTTATTTGCACTTTTTTAGTTTGGAATTTTTGCGAAGAGTGTTAAACCCTTTCGTTGACTGTTCGAAAAAAAACCACGTTTATGATAGGCCACGTTCGATATAGCAATATTATAACATGGCTCCGAGGCTTTCGTGTCAAAATTGTAAAATTTTAAAGTTTTTTTTGTCTCTTAATTCCCAAAAGAGACTTGAATACAAAGAAAACAACACCAAATATAGAAGTTTGTCCTGAAAGCCTCGGAGCCATGTTAGAATATTGATATATCGAACATGGCCTATTATGAGAACTGTTTGTCCACTAACGTTATTTTCTTGATCATTGTTACCACCGCAGCTGTGTTTTGACATGCACATTCCGGGGATGGGGGGGGGGGGGGGACTCCCAGATAAAAAGGGGGTGTGCTCGTCGTACCTGTTAGGGGTTGAAAAAAGCGGTAATAGTACCTCTTAGGGTGTTCAGCCTCAAAATGTCCTTAGCAGAAGATTTCGCGGCACCTTTTACAGGGATTGACCCGAAAAAATATGTCAGGACATAATGGAAGTGTTGTTTTAGAATTGGTACCTCTTAGGGGTGAAAATATACCAAGCCACGCTCATTAAATAGGATCTTGCGGGATGCACACGACTCAAATTTGGAAATTTGAAAGACCAGTCTTTATTGCTGTAATATTTCCTTTCAGGATTTGTAAAGGACCTTACATTGTTAGTGCATTTATTAATTAAATATTTATCATATATCAAATTTTATTAAAGTATGACTTTCCTTTGATGTCCAAGAAAAGGTAAAGGTAAACTTTATTTAGCCAGGGTGGCCCATTCAGCGACGGAGCTGATATCCAGAGGGGCACTGGACTAAAAATATAATAATTAAAAATAAAAAACATCGTGATAATTTAAAAATACAAGATAAAATTTAAGAAATACAAGATAGTGTCAATTGCCATCGTAATTTTGCATTTGTTTGGTTTTTTAAAGGGTATCTTTATTTCCTCACTTTGTGTTTACGTTTCTTCTTAAAAGGGATTTCTCCTCGAACGCTATTGCAGTTTTACCTGATGGACTGTTTGCTAACCTAACAGACCTGCGAGTACTGTAAGATAGTGCAGCCTGTAGGCAAGACGAAACAAAGACGATATACTTGTTTGCATTTTTGTTTATCGAATACAAATGTGGTGGAGCTACATGAAAAAAGATGTTGCAAAAACTGTATCGACAACACGTTTGTCCGAGTTACGACATGTCATCGCTGAAACGTCATGTATTTAATTCGTTACTGTTTATTCTAACATGTGTACTAAGTAAATCATAATGGTTAGTACTCAGAACGTCGGATCGAGAGGTCCTAGTTCGATTCCTTTGTAGAAAAGTTATGCCCTTTTTTGTTTTCCTCTTTGCAGTCATTTTCATTATAACGCCATAAAATTTCTTCCTGATGGAATATTCTCCACACTGGAAAACTTAGATCAGCTGTAAGCTAAGTCAATATTTTATAAGATACCAGTGCAATCTGACGCAACTCTATCCGTGTGTAACGATGAAAAGCCAACATGAAGTAATATCAATCTCAACGCTCGATAACGTTTATTATTGTATAGCTAGCTCATTGAGCGGGCAAGATGAACCGAACCCTGCAATGTGATTGGCTACCCCAGCGGGCAAGATGGCGCTATCTTGCCCGCTCGAGATTACCCGCTGTGTCCCGCAGGAAAATAGTTTTCTTTTCTATATAATAAATCTTTTATTGACCGAGCTTGTTCGGTCAAGATACCTGGATATTGGCCTTGTTCTTTTTTTGCATGTTTATGGACCTCGACTCCATCTCGTTCCCGAAACACGCAGTAAAGAATTTGGCCAATATCCAGCCATCTTGACCACACGCTTGGTCAATAACCCATATATTCTAACAAATTCACTTAATCAATGATTCGTTTCCGCAGGGTTTTTTCTTCAAACTTAATTACAACTCTGCCAAGCGGAATATTCTCGACGATGACAGATATATTTTGGCTGTAAGTTACAAGTTGCGTCAACACACATGACTACTGGAGATTAGTTCGTCATTCGTGGATTACGGTTATCCTCTTTGTCTACATATATAATACATGAAGCCACGAAACTTTCATCTTAGGTTAGAGTTGTATTATATACACATGAAACATTCAACCATTAGCACTAAATTCGTCTCATTTGTTGCATACCTTGTGTTAATTTACTTCTTTGAAATGTTGGACGGTTCACAGGGAGTTCTCATCAAACGCCATCACAGTTCTACCAGAAGGGGTATTCTCCAATTTGAAGAACCTTGGAGTACTGTGAGTAAATGATATCGTAACCAGCACTGTACGTGCAGTGCAAAGAAGCTATAGGCACTTAATTAATACACTCAATGCATTCTACTTCAATGCATACGAACAAAAGCATTAAAATGGAGTTTGCATGGTCATTTTCAGACATTTCTTTTATCTTTCCACCTGGTCGGCGCCATAGTTTTTAGAGTGAAATGGTTATGAACCCCGACAAACGTCAAAGAAGCAAACAAAGATGCCAAGATTTATGTTGGAAGGTCCACGACCGTGCACAATCTTTTCTTTTTCGCTCATACACTATGCATGAGTTACGTAACCAAAACGTTTCTACTGATTAGTTCCTCGGCACGGAGTAAACAACTATTGTGTTTCGTGCACGGTCAAGGCAAAAAAAAAAAGAGAGAACAAAAACATACAACAAAGAAATTTGTCGGGCTTCATAATCATTCCCCTCTATTAACTGCGTCGGCGCCATTAACATTGTTGTCCGTTGGATTCTGCAAAGGATCTATCTGGCGTAAACTTTATCTGCGTCACGGTCAGTAACAAGGAAGGGAAGCAAATTAAAACTTGTACCTGATGTTTATTCCGAATTTAAAAGTGAGACACGGTTGATCATTGGCTAACGTTGAATCGAAAAACGTATTTGAGTGTTCCTTTCCTGGAACATTTTCTTTTCTATTACACACATATATATTTTTTTAAATGACCGAGAAAATTATTTCATTGCGGTTGGTTGAGAGCAGGCCAATCTATCGTTGCAATTCTTAATTTGCACTACAGTGCAAATGAACGCGCGCGCCCTTGCATAATTTCCTCAGTCATATAATGAAACAGGCTCGTGCAATTTTGAGAGAATTTTAAAATACCACTCGTAGTGAAAAGTACAGCCCAAAAATAATGCACACGCAAGAACATTTTTTGCGTCCGCAAGCCGGCAACTTTAATGGCAATTGCATCTATACGATTACTTCTACTTATTTTGCAATTAATGACTATTATGAGAGTCTAATCAAACATAATTAGCACTTACTCGTCAAATAACACACTTAGTACTTTTTATCGTTTCATTTCAATGACACCATTCCACAGGGATATCTCTTCTAACGCTATCACTTCTCTGCCTCCTGGAGTGTTTTCTAATCAGAAACAAATGACATGGCTGTAAGTAAACAGTCTCACACCCACTACAACAAGTTTTCTACATGGTTTACATTTACTTTCCAATATCTACCAGGAAATAAAACCTTGTGGATCTAAGCACGTTTTTGTCTTTTATGATTTCTCATTCCAGGGATTTTTCTTCAAACGCTGTTAACTTCCTGCCTGACGGAGTTTTTTCCACACAAACGTCATTACGCTGGCTGTAAGTGAAACTTCGCATGCTTGAAAAACGCCACCAGCTTCATTTTCTTTCTACCTTTCCGACTCAAATTGTCTTAGAAACATCTAACATGGTTCCTTACTATTTAAGTCATCGTTATTCTACCTCTGGCATTTGCTTACAAATTATCTCGTTTACAAAGACCAATAACCTTGAACATTATCACTCAATAATGATCGACTACGTTGATATATTCATGAACTGCAACTGCGAGGATCAAACAAAAGAACGCCATTTGAAGGGTGTATTTCGATTTCTTTTGCGCATCAGTGAAACCTTACATTTCAATAATCTAAGACGGTTCTGAAATGTATGGATGCAGGTTTCTGAAGAATTATAGCTTCTTTGTGCGAAGACAAAACAAAACTCTCTCTCATTTCTCCTATTAGCTATCATAAATGACGTTAGCCTTGCGTCATGTTATAGGATTGTTGCAGAGGTTTTTTTTTTCATGAATGGGCAAGTTCCGTCACAAGAATGGTTTATTATCTTTGTTTTAATTTTTTGCACAGAGATTTTTCTTCAAACGCTATTTTAGTTTTACCAGAAGGATTGTTTGCCAACCTGACAAGCCTGCAGGACTTGTGAGTGACACGTAAATTAAGGCACAACTCATTTGGGCATTTCTTTGTAAGACCAACACATATTCGAGTCCTCGCACGAATGAAAAAGAAACAAAATTTATCTACTTCTTAACACTCATTTATTTGTATGTTTTTATTTGCTTTTAAGAAACCTGGCTTTCAACAATGTTCAAAACCTTAGCGAGGATGTATTCTCCAGTCTTACAAACGTAGAAGAACTGTACGTCAGAGAAAATCACGTGAAACGTTTATAGCTCTTTTAATTCGCAGTACTTGGTGGCATCAGTTTTCCGTGCTGTTTGGTTTTTTGTTTTTGTTTTTGTTTTTCGTGCTGTTGCTGTTCGTGATGTGTTTGTGCTGAGAAATTTAATAAATATTGTATATGTATTATTTCGGGCCGGGTTGTTCATAGCCCGATTAAGCTAACCCAGGATTAGCGAGAAAATTGATTTAAATTTTTTAACGTTTTGTTGAGGTTTTCTGTTTATATTGTTTGTCCTTCAGTTTCGAGTTTGAATGATATCAAACTACACAAAACATAAGCCGTGAGAAACATTTTTATACAACAAAAAATTCATACTTAGGTCAACTTTTAATCCTGGGTCAGCGTTAACGGCTTCCGAACAACCTGGCGTACTGTTTCTATTCTCTGGTTACTTCTTCATATACGAAATTTGTTAAAGCTATGTGATGCCGAAAACCTTGATATTTCTCAACGCGCAGCATTGCCGTTCTAGTATCTGATAGCATACCAAGAAGTTCAGGAAATCAAATCACCACTTTTGCATTAAAATACTACCAAAAATACCAATAGCATTAGTCGACTTGATATATCATAAGTATCTCCTTTGCAGGAACTTGACGTCCAATTCCATTACAAATCTCTCCCAGAGTATATTTGTTCGTCAGAAAAATTTACGCATCCTGTAAGCATTATATCAATATATGTACGTCATTGTGCGTTCCACAAGTAAGTACTTGATGTGATCTATATTTGTTGCGATTGAGTGATTCGATTTTTGATCTATCAATCAATATTTGCAGAGACCTTTCTTACAATGGAATTAAACACTTTCCTATGGAATTATTCTGCTGTATGACGAAGCTAACATCTCTGTAAGTTTCAATTTAAGGTTTTCTTATCCAAATAGGACTTTCAAGCAAGAAACACGCAG
>NC_138153.1:29465565-29663065 GCF_964199315.1 Orbicella franksi | reverse complement strand
TGCTTGTCCGGGTGTAGAGGCGCGTTTGATTAATCAATCTAAAACAGATCTTAAGGAATAGAAACCCAGATGATCTGGAATACTTGTCTGAGTATGTCGTTGGCAGTGGGAGCCACGTGCAGTGTTATCATGCTCGGCAATTGAAGTTATTGTGTAGAAAATATCGCACAATTACACAGCCAAAGGTCAAAAAAAAACAACAAACAAACAAAGGCGCGAGGAGAAACTTAGTACATGGAGCTAAGATAGATTGTCAGTGCTTTAGGTGACCATGCACGGCTACCAATGGCTTGGCCAATCGTTTGGCCAATGGCTCGTACGCGTAACGAATCGTAAAAGTCCGTAAGTAACGACCTGAAAATATAGGAACTAAGGTTCAAAAGTATAATTATTTTTCCAATCAATAACCTGAATAACGTACAATAAACTAATGACGATTCAAGCAGGGAAGGCATAGCTTATTCCAGGAAGCGTCATGAAGCGCCCTGGTAAAAGAAACCTCACAAAATTTTCATCAAGTAACAAGAAGGTACTAACAGGACCTTTTCTTTAAATTGAAATTACTAAAATTGACAACTTTGCATCACTTTTACTAGGAACGCATAAAAAGAACGTTTAATCATATTGAAATTAAAAACTCGACTAGAGCAGTTAAATATTTATAAAGCAGACTAACGTAGCAGTGCATCATGAACAGTAAAAATAGTTTAAGGTATCTTACATCACGGTCTACATATAAAGTGCCCACCCATGTGCCAGCAACATAAATTTGAACTGGAACGAAGAATATTCTAAATGATTTATAAGAACTCGGTGTTTTTACGAATTACACCCACAGCCTTGGAGGAATACAGCCCTGTTCTCATACAATTAAAAAAAAAACCAGGAAGAGATACTTACAGTAGAAGTTATTTCCGTCCCCTCATAAAGTGAGAGATTCTGGCCCATATCAATTTTCTTTTCTCTTGTAAGTTCTCGCGCGTTTAGAAATACGCCACACTCGCGTTTTAGATGCAGGGCTCCCAACCAATGCTTACCTAACTTTTTAAAGATGCTGTTTTTAACCCTCCCCCAAATCCACACACGTGTATTTCAATTGTGGAAAACTGTCGATTTGTACAGTGTTTGGGCTGGAGATTCTCGCCCATATCAACTTTCTTTTCTCTCGTAAGTTCTCGCGCGTTTAGAAATACGCCACACTCGCGTTTTAGGTGCAGGAATCCCTACCAATGTTTACCTAACTTTTTAAAGATGCTACTTTTAGCCCTCCCCCAAATCTATTTCAATTGTGGAAAACTATCGATTTGGACAGTGTTTGGGTGAGAGATTTTCACCCCTATCAACTTTCTTTTCTCTCGTAAGTTTTCGCGCGTTTAGAGATCCGCCACACTCGCGTTTTAGGTGCGGGGATCCCAACCAATGCCTGAAAATGCTACTTTTAACCCTCCCCCAAATCTACACACGTGTATTTCACTTATGGTAGTCTGTCGCTTTGAAACACGCTTGGGTTGAAGATTCTCGCCCATTTAAATCTTTTTTTCACTCGCGTGTTTTCGCGCGTTTAGCGATGCGGCACCTTCGCGTTTTTTGTGTGGGGATACCAAACTATGCTCACGGGGCTCTTTAAAAATGCTACTTTTGGCCCTCCGCCAAATTTACACAAGTGTATTTCACTTGTGGAAGTCTATCGACTTGGACAGTGCTTGGGTTAGATATTCTTTGCCATGTCAATTTTCTTTTCTCCCGTGTGTTCTCGCACGTTAAGCGAGGCGGCACACTTGCTTTTAGATGCGGGGATCCCAAACCTTCCTTACCTCGCTTTTTAAAGATGCTAGTTTTAGCCCTCTTCCAAATCTCCAATGTGTATTTCACTTGTAAAAGTCTATCGATTTGAACAGTGCTTTGGTGGATATTTTTAACGATGTAAATTTTCTTTTCCCTTGTCTTTTCTCGCGCGTTTAGTTAAGCGGTACTCTCGAACTTGTGGTTTTTCTCTCGCTTGTTTTCGCGCGTTTAGAGATACCCCAAACACGCGATTTTGCTGTCGTGATCTCAAACTATGCTTACTGGACTTTTAAAAGATGCCGCATTTGGCCCCTTCTGAAATCTACACACTTGTATTTCACTTGTGAAAGTCTGTCGCTTTGGACAATGCCTGGGTCAAAGATTCTCGCCCATTTATATCTTTTTTTCACTCGCGTGTTTTCGCGCATTTAGCGATGCGGCACACTCGACTTTTTGGTGTAGGGATCCAAACTATACTTATGGGGCTCTTTAAATATACTAGTTTTGGCCCTCTACCAAATCTACACAAACGTATTTAACTTGTGGAAGTCTATCGATTTGAACAGTGTTTGGGTTGGAGATTCTCGTCCAGATCAACTTTCTTTTCTCTCGCGAGTTCTCGGACGTTTACACATGCGCCACACTCGCATTTTAGGTGTGGGGATCCCAACCAATGCTTACCTAACTTTTTAGAGATGCAACTCTTAGCCCTCCCCAAAATCTACACACGTGTATTTAACTTGTGGAAGTCTATCGATTTGGACAGTGCTTGAGTAAGAGATTCTCGCCCAGATCAACTTTCTTTTCTCTCGTAAGTTCTTGCGCATTTAGAGATGCGCCACACTCGCGTTTTAGGTGCAGTGATCCCAACCAATACTTGCCTAACTTTTTAAAGATGCTGCTTTTAGCCCTCTTCCAAATCTACACACGTGTATTTCACTTGTAGAAGTTCTCGCGCGTTTAGAAATACGCCACACTCGCGTCTCAGGTGAAGGAATCCCTACCAATGTTTACCTAACTTTTTAAAGGCGACTTTCTAGTCACTAAGTAGTTATATTTCGGCCAGACTGGTCATAACCAAGCGTTGAAAAATTTTTCCTCTGTCCAATTCATTGAAAAGCAAAGTCTTCTCGAATTAGTTTAGAGTCCCTGAGACTCGGAAATATCGCCCAAGTTCCTGGAAATCGACCCAAAGTTAATCAAAATCACGCTGCGCATAGCTCGATCTCGGCGACTTTGAGCACTGTCCGAATCGATAGACTTCCACAAGTGAAATACACATGTGTAGATTTGGGAGAGGGCTAAAAGTGGCATCTTTAAAAAGTTAGGTAAGTATTGATGGGGATCCCCTCGCCTAAAACGCTAATGTGGCGCATCTCTATACGCACGAGAACTTTCTAGAGAAAAGAAAGTTGATTTAAGCGAGAATCACCGACCTAAGCCCTGTCCAAAGCGATAGACCTTAACAAGTGAAATACGTTTGTGTAGATTTGCGGGAGGGCCAAAACTATCATTTTTAAAGAGCCCCGTAAGCATAGTTTGGGATCCCCACACAAAAAACGCGAGTGTGCCGCATTGCTAAACGCGTGAAAACACGTGAGTGAAAAAAAGGGTATAAATGGGCGAAAATCTTTACCCAGGCATTCTCCAAAACGACAGACCTCCACAAGTAAAATAAACGTGAGCAGATTTGACAAAGGGCCAAACCTAGCATCTTTTAAAAGTCCAGTAAACATAGTTTGAGATACCGACACCGAAATCGCGAGTGTGGCGCATCTCTAAACGCGCGAAAACACGCGAGAAAAAAAGAAATGTAAATGGGCCAGAATCTCCAACCCAAGCATTGTCCAAACCGATAGACTTCCACAAATTAAATACACGTTTGTAGATTTGGGGAAGGGCTAACAGTAGCATCTTTAAAAAGTTAGGTAAGCGTTGGTTGGGATTCCTGCACATAAAACACGAGTGTGGTACATCTCTAAACGCGCGAGCACTTACAAGAGAAAAGAAATTTGATATGGGCGAGAATCTCTTTCCCAAGCACTGTCCAAATCGAAAGACTCCCACAGGTAAAAAAATACACGTGTAAATTTAAGAGAGGGCCAAAACTAGCATCTTTAAAAAGTCTAGTGAGCCTAGTTTAAGATCCCGACACCAAAAGTTTGAGTGTGTCGCATAGCTAAACGCGCGAGAAAAGACATGAAAAAAGTAAATTGACATCGTTAAAAATGACCATTCAAGCACTGTTCAAATCGATAGACTTCCACAAGTGAAATACACGTTGGAGATTTGGAAGAGGGCTAAAACTAGCATCTTTAAAAAGCGAGATAAGCAAAGTTTAGGATCCCCACATCTAAAACGCGAGTGTGCCGCCTCGCTTAACGTGCGAGAACACGCGGGAGAAAAGAAAATTGACATGGCAAAGAATATCTAACCCAAGCACTGGCCAAATCGATAGACTTCCACAAGTGAAATACACGTGTGTAGATTTGTGGGAGGGCCAAAACTAGCATTTTTTAAGAGCCCCGTAAGTATAGTTTGGGATCCGCACAGAAAAAAACGCGAGTGTGCCGCATCGCTAAACGCGCGAAAACACGCGAGTGAAAAAAAGTTCTAAATGGGCGAGAATCCTTAACCCAAGCATTGTCCAAAGCGACAGACTTCCACAAGTGAAATACACGTGTGTAGATTTGGAGGAGGGCTAAAAGTAGCATCTTTAAAAGGTTAGGTAAGCATTGGTTGGGGTCCCTGCATCTACAACGCGAGTGTGGCGCATCTTTAAATGCGCGAGAACTTACGAGAGAAAAGAAAGTTGATACGGGCGAGAGTCTCCAACCCAGAAACTGCGCAAATCGATAGTTTTTCACAAGTGAAATACACGTGTGTAGATTTGGGGGGTGAGGGAGCGGGGGCTAAAAGTAGCAACTTTAAAAAGTTAGGTAAGCACTGTTTGGGTTCCCTGGACCTAAAACGCGAGTGTGGCTTATCTCGAAACGCGCGAGAACTTACTGGAGAAAAGAAAGTTGATATGGGTGAGAATCTCTCACCCCATGAGGGGACGCAAATGACTTTTATTGTAAGTATCTCTTCCCGATGGGTTTTGTCTTTTGTTTGTTTTGTTTTGTTTTTTTAATTGTGTGAGAACAGGGCTGTATTCCTCCAAGGCTGTGGGTGTAATTCGTAAAAACACCGAGTTCTTATAAATCATTTAGAATATTCTTCGTTCCAGTTCAAATTTATGTTGCTGACACATGGGTGGGCACTTTATATGTAGACCGTGATGTAAGATACCTTAAACTATTTTTATTGTTCATGATGCACTGCTACGTTAGTCTGCTTTATAAATATTTAACTGCTCTGGTCGAGTTTTTAATTTCAATATGATTAAACGTTCTTTTTATGCGTTCCTATTAAAAATGATGCAAAGTTGTCAATTTTGGTAGTTTCAATTTGAAGAGAGGGTCCTGTTAGTACCTTCATGCTACTTGATGAAAATTTTGCTGGTTTTGTTTTACCAGGGCGCGTCATGACGCTTCCTGGAATAAGGTAAACCTTCCCTAGTTGAATCGTCATCAGTTTATCGTACATTATTCAGGTTATTGATTGGAAAAATAATTATACTTTTGAACCTTAGTTCCTCTATTCTCAGGGGATGGAGGGTGGGCTCACTTCTTTCGGAGGTCGTTACTTACGGACTTTTACGATTCGTTGCGTGTACGAGCCATTGGCCAAGCGATTGGCCAAGCCATTGGTAGCCGTGCATGATCACCTAAAGCACTGACAATCTATCTTAGCTCCATGTACTAAGTTTCTCCTCGCGCTTTTTTTTTTTTTTTTTTTTTTTTTGCCCTCGGCTGTGTAATTGTGCGATATTTTCTACACAATAACTTCAATTGCCGAGCATGATAATACTGTACGTGGCTCCCACTGTCAACGATATTGTCAGGCAAGTATTCCAGATCATCTGGGTTTTTATTCCTTAAGATCTGTTTTAGATTGATTAATGAAATGCTCCTTTACGCCCGGACAAGCATCTCGATGGAAGCTCAGAGTTTATTGTGATGGCTTTCATTGGGTAAACAAGACATTTACGTCTGCTCGCCGCGCTCAACATCCATTCGTAGGCACTTTGGTATCTTTAAGTTCAGTTGGTAGATCAGGACTTGGTTCAGGGGGAGAAGCAGAGGAAGGTTCATGTTGTGTACATGTAATTCGTTCATTATTGCGAGATTACTTGATTTATCAGCCTTTCCCGGTTTTATCCGCTCACGTTTTTTTCCTGCCCAAGTCTTTCTTCACGTGTGTTTAGACGTGATCCGATATATAATGACCTTGTTTTGTTCCAGATTATTGGCGTCGGTGGAGTCCGCCATCATTTTTAAGGCACTGTTAATGTCATGACTTCATTTTAAAGCTTGTCTCATGTTCTATCAGCCGTTTCTGGTTTATTTTTTATTTAATATCATCGACATGTCACTGAAACAGATTTTGACGCCTTTCCTGGCCGCAAGACAAAGGAACCATAGTGAGAGTATGTAAGGAATGCTGGGAAAATTTCCTACCATATCTCTGCGGTACTTACAGTAGAAGCCCCGTGCGTCCCGTCATGTCTTGTTATTGTAAAAGAAAAATTGAGGTCAGTTTGTTAAATACAGACATCAAGCAAAAATTGTATTTTTCATTAACCTTTTATTTATTCCCCCGTTTAGGTTTCTGAGCGCCAACCAATTGCAGATTGTTCCATATCGAGCCTTCTACAATATGCATCTCCTGCAGATATTGTAAGTATTGACGAGCAAACGGAACAGCTATCTGATTAAACCGGACTTACTTCCTATTTACCTTGTGTGTTATTTCACTGTTGTTAGAATGATATCAGATAATCCGTTAAAGACGATCGAGCCAGAGGCATTTAGGCTTGGCAGTGCAAGTTTAAATATGTAAGTTCTCATAAAATATATGTTATGTCAGGGCTGCAGCAGGAAAAAATTTGACTGAGGCAATGTCCATTAATTGTCACTGGGACATTATCCATGGTTAAATTCTCCTTCTAGGTATTTAGGGTGTTTGTGATGAATATAAACAACAAAAACGAACACAAAATGACTGAGGCAAGTGCCTCAGTTTGCCTGTTTCCAGCTACAGCCCTGTATATGTGAGTATTTTACATCTTTTCATATGGGAAAGGTTCTCTTTTTTTCGGGAAAATGTAATGAACAAAAAAACATTCGACGATGATGAACTACCTTTATTTCAATACAGCGATGGAATAGGTATCGTTTAGGAAATATCGCTTTGTAATCATTTAAAACAGTATCTAGTGTCTGTTTTTTTCGGCAGATATCTGTTGCGGACGAATCTGAAGATATTCAGCCTTGAGTTCTTCAAAGGACTACATGGTCTAGATTCGAAAATGTAATGTATATCGAGAAGCATTTACGAATAAGATTTCATTCCGGATTACTTACGCCAGTGCCTAACTACACGTAACCAAACGTATATGCCCTTGAATTTTATACGCAGGCCAAATGCATACCTGCGCAACGCAGTGATTTTCTTCGTGATCAATCGTGCACAGTATTTCCATATGCGGATCCACTGAGGTCATAACGTAACAAGCCATTTCCAAGTTGCTCTTGCCTCCGCTTCAAAACGAGTCTTGGTGCACAACCTTTCATATGGACATATGAAATGGCTTATTAATTTTCCTACTTTAGTTTGTTTAATAAAGAAACGTCGAAAGATTGTTTCGCAGAGACTGATCTTTTGTTGTTATTGTCCTTGTTACTATTAATGTCATTGTCGGTGTTGTGGTCATTGTCATTGTCATTGTTATTGTTGCCGTTGTTGTTGTACACGGATGCATTCATAGTTGAGTCAATAAGTAAACCATGGCAAGAGCGAAAAATTACCTGCGTTTTACTGTCACTGACATTAATGAATATAGTAGACAAGACTTCGGGTACAGCTTTTCCTATCAGACCTGCCGTCCATTAAACGACAACTATTCCTTTTCAGGGTGATGCAGAATAGACAAATTGGAACAATGAGATATTACAATCAAGGAACAAGACGCTGCGCAATATATTTGTCAGTACATTTAGTATCAATCGTGAACACTACTTTCTACTAGAATACTCACAGCTAGGTATAGTCAATCGAGGATCTCGGCGGCAAATGAAAAGTAGAATAGCTTGTGACATTTCTTTGCCGTCCTCTGCAAAAAAAAAACAACAATAACAGCGTGAAAGGACAAAGTCGTACCTATTTTGGAGAACGGGTACCGCAATGGCTAATTTTTGTGTCTTCCTTTGGAATTGAACGCTGTCATTGCATATTTAGCCTGAGCAAGTTTTTAGACCGATAGGCGTACTGAAAAGACCTACACAGTTGTTGTGAATTGCCAGCAATTGATTGATTGATATGTGCCCATATTGTGAAATACGTTTTGTTCTTTGCCCTTTTGATTTTCGGGTAAGCCGTTTTCAAAATGGCTTGGGATTCAGGACTCGAAATATTCCAACAAAACGTCATCAACATCGGCTAACACTAAGCCAGGAACTGGGAATCATAGAAACCATTCGTGATAACTTATTTTTGCTGGTAATCATAGAAACCTTTCGCTCCTAGGAATCCTCTTGATTCCGATACAGAATACGTGAGAGTCGAGGATCCCCTCACAGCTGTGGGTAGAACCTTTATTGCCGCTCTCTTGGCTTCGGGATTCAGAGAGGTTTACGATGACAACCGATTTAACGCCGAGTTTCTACCATGTCCTCTGGGAACGTTTTACAATTCAACCTCCAGAGGAGAACAGGGTTGTATACAATGTCCTCCAGGTAAGGAAAAGACCTCCCAGCAGCCGTTGAGAAGTGACTAGGGAGTTTTAGCAAACCACAACGGCGACGCCAACAAGAACGTCACCAAATGAAAGGTTTAATGAGCAGAACAATGGTTCTGCACGATCGTTTTGAATCTTAGTACATTTCTTTGCCGTCCTCTGCAAAAAAACAACGTGAAAAGACAAAGTCATACGTATTTTGAAGAACGCGTGCCGCAGTGGCTAGTTTTCTGGGACTTCATTTGTAAGTTAAGCTGTCATTGCATATTTAATTAGCCTTAGCAAGTTTTAGATCGATAAGCTTCCTGAAAAGATCTACACAGTTGAGACATTCGAAGGTAAAATAAAAATCCATTTTTTACAAGACGTCGTCCTCGGCGTCGCCGTCGACATTGCTAAAACTCCCTAATGTATGCTGAGAAAGAAAAGGAATTCTTTCCTTGCGTCCTTTTGGGGTTTATAGTTGGCCTTTTACAGGCTTTCGTGTGTGCTGGAAAAGTCAGTTTCTCTTGAAAGACCTGGAAGGGGTAAATTTGTAGCATAAAAAGTAGAAATTCGCAGGTGGAATCATTACATCTCTGGACAAAATCATTCACATTGTGCTCATTAAGGCATGCTTTGTAAGTCGCTTTTTCAGCAGACTGCGATAATCATCTTCAGTCTTGAAAAGTAATGATTTAAAGTGAACAAATTATTGTGAAATATATCTCACCATTTTGGAGTTGAACTGTGCTGGGACCCCTATAACCACTTGTGCTAACGCTCATCAAATCCTTGTTATTCTTACTTTCAGGAGGCTTTTACTCTGATAGCGTAGGTCATGTGGCCAGAAGCTGTAAGAAGTGTCCCAATGGTTCTTTTGTGTTGTTCGACAAAGCTCCAGGAAAACGGCCTCAAGATTGCAAGTCTTGCCCAGAAGGTAAATAATGATAACTAAGTCCTCCCACCCGATCCTGCCTGATCTAAATGAGCTAGCGAAGATGTCAATGTTAAAAATATTTAAAGGGCAAGTGTCAATAATACACTCATAAGCAGTGGTTTTTGCCCTTGTCTGTTTAGAATGCGCATTATTTTTCTGAAACCGGATGCCTTTTCATTAACCTCAGAAGACACCTTTTTAACGTAACTACCACATTATTACATCGTTCCAGTTTCAAAACTAGTCCCCTGTGCCTCCTACAAGGCTGTAGAAAATGATTATTCCCTATCAGCAAACGTGCAAGTTAAATTTAAATTACGCTAAAAGCTAAACTTTATGATTCTATGAAAAATAATGGTAAAAAAACATCTACGTCTTTTAAATCTTTTATAGGAACAGAAACTGATTTCTTTGCTGGATTACGTGCTTGTCAATGCTTGAACGGATTTCATCGCACCCACATGTTCAAGGAATGCCACAAATGTGAACATGGTCTCGAATGCAAGGATGATTATGCAACTTTAAAACCCGGTTATTGGTGGAAATGGCGAAACGATAGCTACAAGGATCGCTACACAGAGTTTCTTACAAATTTGTTGGCCTCTTCACCAGTACTCGACGCTACCAGTGTACAATATCCACATCCTATGCCAAAGCCTTATAAATGTCCTATAGAAGAGTCTTGCAAGGGAGGTTTAGATTCCCCATGTAGGAATGGGTACGAAGGTCCACTATGTGGTGTTTGCAGCTCAGGGTACCACAGGCAATTGCAAATCTGCGAACCATGTCCCTCTAAAAAGTGGATTGTTGGACAGTTGTCAATAATTACGGCCGTTGTACTGATAATCTTTGCTGGTTTGGCCTGGAATAGTAGAAGAAAGACAAAGACTGCTCGAGCGCGCCCTTTCGTAGATATGTTTTTGTCCAAACTCAAGATCGTCATTGGCTTTTACCAGGTCACTTACGGGTTACTGCAAACGTTCTCGTACATAAAATGGCCGGAATCTCTGGAAGTCATTGGCAAGTATTCCGGAATACTCCAGATGGATCTTCTTCAAATAGCACCCATTCAGTGCCTTTTTCCTGGATTACACGTGGACGCCTTTGGAAACTTGTTTGCTACGATGGCAATGAATGGTGCTGTCATTGGCTTGAGTTGCCTTGCTTACGTTGTGCGGAAAGTGCACATAACAAGAAATCAAACCCTGACGAATAAAGAAAGGTCAACAAAGCTTTCAGAGACCAAAGAGTTTGTTTACAGAAACGCATTTTTCTTCCTGTACATAATGTATCTCGGCATGTGTTCCAAGACAGCCAGTGTGTTACCACTAGTTTGCCGAAAGCTTTGTCGAGACGATAAAGACGAGTCGTGTGATATATACCTAAAAACTGATTACAGCATACAATGCCATGTTTCAATGTACAACCAGTTGTTGGTCTTGGCGTTCATTTCTATTGCCTATGTCTTCGCTCTCCCTATTGCTTCATTCATCGCCCTTTGGAGACATCGGAGGGTTCTATTAGCAACAAGAGACACTAAAACATTTCAGAGTGCTGGCGGTAGTAGTGAAATAATCTCAGGGTTGCGATTTCTCTTTGAAAATTACAATCCTCGGACCTGGTACTGGGAACTGGTTGAAATGTCTCGTAAAGTCATCCTTACGTCTGGTCTGATTCTTGTAGGACAAGAGAGCAGGTCCTACATTGGATTGGCATGGGTTATGGCGGGAATCTACGGCATGCTTTTCTCCTGGATGAGACCCATAGGAGACTTGACCGAGAATAGATTAATGACCGTGTCCCTAGCTGTTACTGTTGTTAACTTGGGCATTGGAGCCGTGAGTAGAATTCCTGCTGAAAACATTCCATCCTCCATTGACCCTTACTTGGACGAGGTCATAATTAAAGGATTGATAATTGGGGCAAATACTTTGGTTATTGCCCTACCTGTCGGTAAGATAAATTTAAATTTATAATTTATTGTTTTACCGCTATCAATAAATCCTTGGTAGTAAGAGCTCTGAGTTGAATTGCTCTAAATGCGAACAAACCATTCCTTTACCCAGGGTGAATGATCGACCTGCCAAGGGAACCGTTCTTAGTTACATTAATTTTCATAACTAATTTGCTTAGTCTTAATGTCCCGCTCATATCTTCCACCCACAAGAAAGAAAACATGGTGTTATTTAAGGTCTGTGTAAGTTTCTCTTGTTTTGAAAGTGCACTTGTGGTAGCCTTGTGACGCTTTGATCAGTAAAATCAAAATGGGTGAAAGTATCACATGCCAACTGAAAAAAAATAATAAGCAAACAAAACCTAACAAAAGAGCGACAAAAGAAACGAGGCAAAAACATAATGAAATGTACATTAATGACTTTATTCCGATTTAATGTCAGAGCCAAAATATTCTCAACTGTTCAAAGTCCACCTTGCTTCATCTGACATTTCCAAAATCATTGCAGACATGCGCATATCAATGAGCAGTACGTTAAGCAAAAATTAAATTATGTTATTATTTCTCGTTTGCTTTTAGTTCAGTATGCAATCCATTCATTTCGCTACCTCAATAAATGGTGCAGGGATCCGCAGTTGTCGTTTGCTTGCTGTCTGGCTTTGCTTCTCCCCCTCAGCGATATTCAGGAAGAAATTGGTGGTTTGGAAGAAACAGTTCGACAAACAGAGGAAATTGAAATGCCCAGCATTTTGGCTGCCGTGAGAGACTATGGACCTATTGATGCCCCTGTTGATGCACATGCAAAAAGTGATATTGGCACAACGAAGTTGAAGGATGGTTATTACAAACATCTCTCGCACGACAAGACTCAACGCCATCAAGGGACACAAACTGAGCCATTTACATCTTCAGCTGCTCATGTGGTTATCTGTGAGTCCGGTTTTCTAAAATAAACAGATTGCTAATGATTGATGTTTGAAGGATTATGGAATTACCTGCAAAACCAAATATAATTCGTAATATATAATTTTTAAAGTGGTATAAATTGATATATAATTTTCTCATAGTATCTGTAAATATGAGCACTGCATACTTCCTTATTCATCTCCATTTTTTACAACTCCACTTCTTTATTAAGTATAAATTTTAATTTCTTAATCATCAGAGATATTCTGGTACGTTTTAGTGTACTGAGAGAGGGGAAATGACAAGAATTGCTTTTAACTTTAGAATTGGTTCCAATAAATTTGGGTTACGACCACAAAGCGAGAATCTGGTAACATAAGAGGTTCTTTTAACATCAAATTTCCAAATAAAATTTTCCACCACAATCAATTGTATGTGAGAGTTCACTGGGAGGTGGCCGTCAGTTTTACACACGCCTCGGTAATACTTTAGCAACATAAGTCTCTGTGAAAATAACCAAGTTTGCTTTTTTTTGTCTTTCAGGACTCGATTTCGCCCGTCACCCTGGTACTCATAACACGTGCGAGTATCTGAAGTTGCATATCAAGAATTACACAGAATTTTGGAAATTGATGTAATATCCCGTTGTTATCCAGTTATTCAGTAACAAGTCCGCCAAATGTTTTTGTTGCCACCAAACAAGTCGTTAACCGAAACATATACATGTATAGGCAGAAGTTTCTAATATAAACTCATGATTTTACTTATGGCTAGAATGAATACGATTAGAAGTTATATGTTTCCACATCACGCATAATGTAGAATACTTGTACTAAAAGAAAACCTTATAACAGTTTGCAAGCTTTTGCGATAGTATATCAAACACGAAAGACCGTGTTTGGCCACATTTCCAAACAACGTAAAGAGAGTTGATAATACATTACACAAAGTTAAAACAATCAATCAACAATGTAAGATCAATGTAGCGCATAAAATCCCAAACTAGGGTTCCTGTCACTAAAAACACGAATAAAATCGCTCACAAAAATTATGCCTTGTCATGCTTTTATTTACTGCCATGTCGTTTGGCTGCTTAAATACAGCAATATATAACAAAATAAGCTTGACGGTATACAGCTGTTTCGAGAAAGGCTGTCTGTGTAAAGCGCAACAGTGCAGGCGACAATCACGAGAGATAGCGACAACATTGCAAACGTCATTTCGTCAAAAAGTGAATGTAACAGTGAAAGAAAATCTACAGAAAAATTGTCCTATGAGTGGAAATATAATGTATCCTTGCTAATACTTCACGTGCAAGAGTACAAATTTTAGATTTCCTCTGCATCGATATGCAAAATTCCAATGAATACCTAGACTACCATTCGGTCTTGACGCGTAGGCTTAACACTTTATCCGACGTTTCTTGAAACAGCTGTATCATCTTGATCGATATCTTTCTTTTCGTTACCATGGTAACAATATAACATATTCTGGAGGATTTATTCTTCGGTAGCCATTTCAAAACACCTCTTGCCACGAACGAAGCATTGGGCTTTGCTTTCTGCACAGATAAAACAGTGCTACTCAGCCTTTCTGCAAATAGAACAGACACAGATATGATGCTCACCGTTATGTAACTTATAGGATAGATTTTGCTTTGTGTAGAGCGTAGAATTCCTTGCAAAGAGGCTTATACTGAAAAGACTAATTTCCCTATATTAAAATTCAGCTTGGTAGTGAGGCTTAGAGGACACAAACAAAGGGAATTGAATGACCATGTTTATTCATTTCTTTTGTTTGTGCCTCTAGCCCTCACTATCAAGCTGAATTTTGAAATATCGAAAGTAGCCGATAGATTAATTCCCAGTTATGAACTTGTAATCTTTTTATACAATATGAGGGGTGGCGAATGGTCCTTCAAAAACTCTGGGTCTCGCAAAGTTTTAGTCGAATTTCACGGGTCTCGCAGTCTCGTTTTCTTAGCGGTTATGTGCGTCTCGCAGTCTCGATTTTTGTACAAAGCTCTCTCAAAGTCTCGACTTTTTGCAAGGTTAAGGGTTTCGAAGTTCCGATTCGTTTGTTTGTTTTAATAAATGACGTCTTCTCGTCACTTGATATTGAATTTCATTAAAGTAACTTTCAAATTTCCGAGAAAAAGTTAATCCTAACTTCTGCCAAATTGTCTGAATTCCACAAAAAGCTATAAAATTTACCGCAACGTCATTTTGGCGCCAAAAAACAGTTATTTTGTGCTAGGATATCCTAACGTAGTGTGTTATAGTCGAATTTCCAGTTTCAGCATGTTCGCAAAGGCTGGCTAAAAGGCTAAAAGGGGAATCAAGAAGCCACACACTCACACAACCCACGATAGCTCATGATGAAACCCACGAAGTCGAAGAACTTATCTGTTGTCTCCTGTGGAAATGTGTAAAGGCACAAGTATTTACATTCTCGCTCATTCTTATAGCTCTCAACTAAATCTGGGGCTCGAATCTCTGAGCCCCTCGCGCTCGCTCTCAAAACACTTTGAAGTCTCGGTCTCGCAATCTAAAAAGTCAATATCTCTCGGGCTCACAAAGAAAAGCGCTTGTCTCGCCGTCTCGCAAAGTCTCGCACTTACCATTCACCACCCCTAATATGATATTGATATCAGCGTCGAGAAAAACAAACAAACAATCAGCCAAGCAACCAAACAGCAGAAGAAACAAACAAACAGCCAAAAAAAAAAACGACCAACCAAAGAAACAAACAAACAGCCAAAAAAAAACAAACAAACAACCTAACCATCAACAGTTATAGGAATGTTAGTGATTTGTAACAGCATATGTTCAGACCAAGCGCCGTGACTCATTTTCTATTCTATTATGATTTTCTTTAATTTTTTTCTGGGCAAAGGCTGCAGATCACGGCGACAAACTCGCAGTGTTTCGATACAGTTTTTGTTTTTTTCTGAACCATACCAAGCATTTTTAATTAGCTGCTATACCATGCCATAGAAGAGAGAGCGAATCAGACGACAGGAAAGCTGTTGTATACACCCAACCTTCCCACCATGCGCTGCAATCATCAAGTTTGCCACGGTATTTTCTGTAGCATGGAATGAAATAGTTGTGCAATACTTTCTCCTGGTACACCATTAAGAATCCCACTTGTCACTGGCACTTTCTTGGTATACACAAGACCCTTTTTATACCGTGAATATACAAGTGACTCGTAAAATATTTCATGGTTTACCACTCGAATGCGTTACTTATTAACAAGTATTTACCAGTCTTACTTTAATCAGATCAATGTGAAAATTTCACTAGTTATATAAGAAATAGATAGAAATTTGGTAGAAATTATTTTCCAGGGCAATTAATATTTCCATGGAATTGACAAACAAAAACACTGAAATCAATAAAACGTGAATTTTGCGCCAACCAGATGTGATGTAAAAAGCGCTAATACTAATATCTTATACTATGGAATATGGCAAGTGGAATATTAATCCTGTAGGTTCGATTTCTTGTAAATTTCAAAAACATGTCAAATCGTAAATTAACACCATTTTCTTCAAATAACATCAAGCTGGGTCATGGAGTTGTGTTTTGAAGCCATGAAAGGTTTGTTAGTTTTTTGTTTTTTTTTTCCCATGATCTTCGAGTTGTTCATGATTTAAGAGCAGCTTCGCCTAAATATCAACTAGACTTGCAAATAGCGAAAAAATCGAATTTCTTCAAACTCGCCCAGAATGAAGCCCTATGGGCACTAGTTACAAAAATATTGTTTTAAGTTCGATAAATCAAAAATTATTTTTTTCCGCAATTTTTTCGTTTCGATGCCCCAAATCGGCCAAAATCGATCGAAAATAAGCGGCATATTCAGAGGCTCGTAAACTCAAAAGTAAAAATCTTCATAACAAACTGATTGCACGTCGTATTTGTACTTCCTTTCTTGTCTATTTAGAGCTAAATAGATTGCGATTTAATTAGAACTGGAATATTTGATGAATTTTCTAAATTAACGACCCAAGACAGGTTTACAAGAGGTCTACAGTTAGCCTATTTTCAAATGCTAAAAAGGCGTTCTGGTACACGGCTTTTCTCAAAACGACTATTTTGGTCTGAAAGAGCATTGTTTCTTCTTCAAATTAGTGAAATAAAATTTTTGGGTAAATAAAATCGTGAGCGCTGAGATAGCGAACTAAATGCAGCACTTCTTCCTGAAAACATGACCTTTGACCCAAGCGTTACCAAACCGATTACTGCAAGAAAACCCGGAAGAAAAGCAAACGCTTCGTTATTTTGAAACAGTTTCTAATGATATCTCTCCGAAACTATGATTGCAAGAAACTATTTCCAGATATGAAATCTTACAGGGTCAGAAAAGGAGCTAAAGGGCGCATTTTGACACAATATTTTTGTTTGCTGAGAATTAACGAACTCCACTGAAATTTGGAAACTTGAAGTATGTTAGCCGATACTTACCTGAATATTTATATTTATAGAAGAGTAGTCTTCTTGGATTAACCTTTAAAAGAAGCTGGTTCCAGATTTGGAAACCTCTAAAAGAAGAAATTGTTAATGTGCCGTGCCAACCGCATGTTTGTCGTAAAACCAACTGAACTCCACTGACAGTTTCCATGGACAACTCCAAAATAAACAATCCCCAAAAATGTAAAGTGAAATTGGCTGTCTTCATGAACAGTTAGAAACTAGAGTCAAGTTCCATTACCTTTAAAAAGTGCTTGATTTTATTTTTTGCGTCAACTTTGTTCACTACTCTCACGTTCGAATACCGCGAATCGGTCACGCCAAAACAGTGCAGACCGTGCAGACCGCAGACACTTGTTTGGGCCTTTCATTTTGACTCATTTTTTTTGGCCCTAGTTACAAAATAGTGTTCAATATATCTGAAAGTTTGTCATTTATCCACAGGCTGCACAAGCGCAGTATTTGACTTTTGATTCAATAGACAAACGCGTACAAGACTTTGTATGGGAAACTTACTCAGTCTGCACGGTCTGCAGTGTTTTGGCGTGACCGATACAACGCAGTATTCGAACTTGGCAATAACTACTGAGTGAACAAAGTAAAATCAAGCACTTTTAAGAGGTAATGAAACTTGACTCTGGCTTCTAACTGTTCATGAAGACAGCTAATTTCACTTTACATTTTTGGGGATTGTTTATTTTGGGGTTGCCCATGGAAACTGTCAGTGGAGTTCAGTTGGTTTTACGACAAACATGCGTTCGGCATGTGCATGGAATTTATAGCAGCGGGCAGGTCACGGAACATTAACCATTTCTTCTTTTAGAGGTTTCCAAATCTGGAACCAGCTTCTTTTACAGGTTAATCCAAGAAGACTACTCTTCTATTAATATAAATATTCAGGTAAGTATCGGCTAACATACTTCAAGTTTGCAAATTTCACTGGAATTGACTTCAAGTCAATTCACAGCAAACAAAGTTATTGTGTCGAAATGCGCCCTTTAGCTCCTTTTTTGACCCTGTAAGATTTCATATCTGGGAATAGTTTCTTGCAATCATGGTTTCGGAGAGATATCACTAGAAACTGTTTCAAAATAACGAAGCGTTTGCTTTTCTTCCGGGTTTTCTTGCAGTAATCGGTTTCATAACGCTTGGGTCAAAGGTCATGTTTTCAGGAAGAAGTGCTGCATTTAGTTCGCTATCTCAGCGCTCGGGATTTTATTTACCCAAAAATTTTATTTCACTAATTTGAAGAAGAAACAATGCTCTTTCAGACCAAAATAGTCGTTTTGAGAAAAGCCATGTACCAGAACGCCTTTTTATCATTTGAAAATAGGCTAAATGTAGACCTCTTGTAAAACTGTCTTGGGTCGTTAACTTAAAAAATTCGTCAAATATTTTAGTTCTAATTAAATCGCGATCTATTTGCTCTAAATAGACAAGAAAGGAAGTACAAATACGACATTCAATCAGTTTGTTATGAAGCTTTTTACTTTTGAGTTTACGAGCCTCTGAATATGCCGCTCATTTTCGATCGATTTTGGCCGATTTGGGGCATCGAAACGAAAAAATTGCGGAAAAAAATAATTTTTGATTTATCGAACTTAAAACAATATTTTTGTAACTAGTGCCCGTAGGGCTTCATTCTGGGCGAGTTTGAAGAAATTTGATTTTTTCGCTATTTCCAAGTCTAGTTGATATTTAGGCGAAGCTGGTCTTAAGTGCTTTGTTCGGTTCACCCAGTTGAAACCAGTTCACATATTTGAAACAGAAACACTTAATGAAACCAACGATTCTGATTTGATGACCTTTAACTTCCTCGAAGCGATGTAAATAGTTTTCTTGTTGAAAAAGTAGAACTCCATTCAAATATAAGTCCATGTTGTGTTTTTAAATAATAGACGCTAATTGATGAATAAAGGAGACTAATTGGAAATTTAAACATCTTTTTGAAATAGCTCTGCAGATTACATGCTAAACCCGTCGGCTTTGTTTAACCTGAGCTAACCAAGAGAATAAATCCTCACATTGTTCAGTTACGCGAGAAATGATGCTAGGATACTGCATGATCAAAAAGTTTTAACAAAACCTTGCTTCTTGAATTGAAGATTGCCTGGAGTTCAAAATTACATCTCATGATCTAGGCTAAAAGAAAAACAACATAAGATTTTACACTTTCCTTATTCATATCAGCATAGGTTGAGTCAGTACAATAGCAAGCGGTCAACACAAGGACTGTCGAACTGTAAAAGAAAAATTGACCCTAAAAGGATTACGGCAGATTAAATTTGAAAGAAGTTAAGGAACTCGAGAGGACTATTTCACCGTGAGGCAGGACAATTTCAGTCGGTGATAGTTCCTGGATAAAATGAACACTTAGAAACGTCCTTCTTAATGTAAGGGATTCTTAACTTTGGTAGCTACTTCTTGTGGAGTCATCAGGCGGGATGGATCAAGAGTTCTTAACAGTCTGTATAAACCAAATCGTGGCTTAATTTGTACTTGAACGTCGGTCTAGTCTTTCTTTTTCTAATTTCCAGTGCATCCCACCCAGAATCTTTCATCAAATCCGTGACTATCACACATCTGTTGTAGTCCATTCTGATTACTATTCTTTTCTTCTTAGGAAAGCAAACACATTTAAGCCCCAAGCATGCTTTTTTTTACCGATTTTATCTCATTCTTAACCTCGCTTCCAGTTGCCCAACATGGCTTGGAGATATGAAGACGCATCGGATATAACCATGAGAAGTCGGATGAGTCAAGAGTTGAATGCAAAAAATGACCGAAAAAAATCTGTTTTTATTTTTCGAGCCCAAGATTCGCCCAATCTGCAGCAAAAAAACTTCGAAAAAGACATTTCTGGGTAATTTCTAGGCAAACCTCAGATGGTAAACTTTAGTTAGTTAGTTAGTTAGTGAGTTACTTAGTTAGTTACTTAGTTAGTTAGTTAGTTAGTTAGTTAGTTACTTAGTTACTTAGTTAGTTAGTTAGTTAGTTTGGGAGCACAAAGAAGTGTATTTAAGCAGACGAGAACATGAAGAAAGGAAACACAAAAACAAAAGCTAACGCTTGGGCTGATGACAAATTAACTTTAATTTAAAAATTTAGTTCATCACGGTACTTTGTAAACAGATAACAAGCGGGCAATGTACCTGGAAGCTGTTTAAACTTCTATGGTATGATTTACAGTAGTTTCATATCGATATCAAGTTGTTATGAATGGGCAAATGTAAAATTAAAGAGCCTGATTGCCATAATCAAACCTGCGTTTTACTTTTCCACTTAAGCTAACGTTCTTATTGGCCGGAGAGTAATAGGCCCTTTGCACGATCCGGTCACATGGTACGGAATTAATCACGCTGGAACGCAAGTTACACAGTGAGATTTCCAAAACAAAGGAACTCGCACCAGTCCAGCCCGACTTTCCTTTGTTTTGAATGTCCCACTGTGTAACTTGCGTCCTAGCATAATTAATTCTGTACCATGTGATCGGATCGTGCAAAGAGCCTATTCTTTGTGCACAAGCACCAGAAGGAATCAGTGACACACACGGTATCTCGCAACATACACGGTTGTCCTTAGACATGAAATCGATCGAAATGACTTTCCAGTGAGGTAAAAACTAAATTTGTTACATGGAGCAGAATTTGCTCGTTGAAAATTTTTGTATAAGATAGTGTTTACAGTGAATGTATGTACTTTATTCGGCTTAACCCCTGGCGAAATTAGGAATATCGATATATATCGTTAACTGAGACCTCAAAAGAAAATATTTTCTAAAAGATCACAATCCGAATTGTCACGCGCCTTCTTCAGGAACTTAAATCCTCTTCCATGCCATCCATTCTCCCCTCATTCCCCCTAGCTAGGTAATCCACCCCGCTCTCAAAAAAATCAAATGCTTTCAAGCCAACTCGCGATATTTGGAACGGACATTCAAGGGTCATCAAAATGATTTTGAGGAGGTTGTACGATGCGTTACACAGCATAAATGTTACAACAATCATGAATTTACGAATAATCAGTAAGCCTATTTAGGTGGAACACTAAATGAGCTGTTTTGATTGTTACTACTGATAACAATTTGAATCCGAGCTACCTCTAATAATACTAGTGAAATAAACAGAACGCAAAAATTATCCTGGACCTTCAAGTGGTGATGCAGTTGAAATAACCCTCTTCTGCATAATAGAAACTGGCCATAACTTTCCAGCTGATGAGCTTAGCGCAGTGAATCGAAGTCGGTAATATCTTGGTGCATCCTAGAAGACTGAGCCAGTCTGAAATCATTTAAAACTGGATGATCCCATGATGTTTTAAAAAAACCTTTTCCTCGCATGTCATCATTTCTTTCCTCCTCGATATCAGTTACTGACAAAGAATTTAGAAATCTCAAAATATCTCTCGTGGCAGACAAAAATCAGATGCGTTTTCTTAAAAAACTTGGGGAGAAACGGCTGATTCAAATTTGCAGATCTGATAACATTAACTGAATCTTGTCGCAGGGATCAAGTTAACAAATGCATTCCAAGGGTCCTAACAAAAGAGCCACAAATAAAATCACTCAAGAAAAGTCATGGACTTTTTGTTTAATAGCGACTACAATAAGCCTGCTTAAATACATTAATATAATATATGAAGAAAAATAAGGAGCCTGATTGCACATCATCTTGATCGATATCTCACTATCTGTTGTCATAGAAACAAAGTAACATTTTCCTTAGGATTCAGCGGCGATAGCCTTCTTCGGGTTCGTCAGGCTTTCCCTTGTCTGCATCGAAGCACCTCTTGATTCGAACAAAGCAGCACATTTCCCCTGCACATGTTGGACTGTGTTTTCTGCACAGATGAAGCAGCACCACACAGGCTTTCTACATGAGGAAGAAACACAGATACTGTATATAACTAATTTCATTCAAATAGACCGAAAAAATTTATTCACCTGGTTCTTTGTCTGTTCTTTGTGCCTGACTGTCTGTCTGTCTGTCTGTCTAAATCTTTCTGTCTGTCTGTCTGTCTAAATCTTTCTTCTGTGTTTCTGTTTTGCTGGTCAGTTTCCGCTGATTGTACCTCTGATTTGCTTTAACTTGGCTCACTCATGTGTGCTTGTTGGATTGCCTTGCTCAAATGTTTCGATGGCGTTTGTACCTACAGAACATTCTGGCTGCAATTACACGAGTCACCCTTTGTCAAACGTTTCTTGCGGATGCGCCAGTCATTCGTCACAAGCTTATATTTGCTTATATTTGCTTATATTTGCAGACACTTCGAGAAGCGGAAAAACCATCCTTGAGATGTTGCCCTAAACTACTTATGGGGAAACTTATTCCTCACCTGATGCAGCAGCGCAAGACCCCAAGGAAGGGTATAAAACAATTTACTAAATCAGCTACAAAGTTGTACAATTATTTACCAATAGCATCTAAACAAAACCTTAATCAAAATGTGGACTAATAATTTTGAAGACGGAGGGAGGTAAAACAAACAAAATCTCAAACAAAAAAAGAATTCCACGGCAACCCGCAATTCTCTTCATCGGTTTTCATCGTGTCTTCTAAATATTATATTTCTGACATACTTGTTATGTCACTCAATCGTCAGTAATTAGATTTTACGTTACATTACGTACCGTTAGGGTTTTTTTTACGTGTTTACCTGAACAGGAGAAAGTTCGGGCAGTGGACCGGGATGGTTTTCGAGGGTGCAGAAAATGAATCTGTCAATACAGCACAGCTTTGAACAGACGTTATGTTCGGCTTGAGTCCAGCACTGTTTTCCTTTAGCAATGCAAGGTTTCTGCAGAATAAAAGTGTTCATTCAGGTTGGCAGAGTAAAAGAAATTCTCATACCTATTGAATAACGACGGCTAGTTTCAAGTATTAACTGGGCATTTCAATGTAGTAGAAGGCAAGTAGTCTAACTTCCTTAATTGCGTTTGCGTTTGCAGAAAAGTTTTATTCATCCCTCCATTGCTAAGACCCGTCCCAACCGAATTTTAATGTATTACACTGGAGCCGAGAAACAGGTTTGAAAACCTGAGACGCGGCGTGGCTTGAAGGAGAATACACGGTTCGTTCTCGCAGTTGAAGGTTTAGTTTGAAGCTTGTAAAGTATTTTCAAAATGCATTCAAACCAAGATGTTTAGAGTAGAATCTGAGCGCTATTAAGTCACGTGATTGACTATCGGCTTTCCTGCAGATGACCAAGAAGGAAATCTTTGACTCTGATCAGTTGGAACACTCTACACAATTGACTTCGTGAACTTGATCAATCAATAACTCAGAAAGATCATTCGCTAATAAAAATCAAACTCATGCATTACTTTAGTGTGAGAAACAAAAAAAGGAAAAAAAAAAGAAGAAGAAGAAAAAGAAGAAGAAAAAGAATAAGCCCAGGAGAATCAGAGAAAAAAGTCAACCTATCCACTTACAATCCACTCTGGTGGTTCTTTGTGTTCACGGGCAACCAGAGTGTTTTTCGGTAAGCCTTGATCTCTCACAACCTGAGCCATTCTCTCGTCATGTCGCTCGTCCAAGAAATCAAACACGGCTGTGTGGAATGGCCTTTCAAAGGCAGACACATAAGCTGCCAAGGCAAAGACGAGGAGAAGAGTTGCGAAAGTCTTCATTTTGGTTTCAAGATTTGTGCAACTGACACCGTTATGTTGAGAAAATGAGTGCGTCTTAAATAGAATCCACGTCCTTACTTGACATGACCGAAAACAAAAGTATTTGGACAGCTTCAGGCAAATTTATGAGGGCAGAACAATGGAATTTGCACAGATGTCGAAGAAACACAAAAGACGCAGGAAAATCTCGGTCGTTTCAATTTCAGCAATTTCACGTTGTTCAACGGTTTCAAGTGACATTAAAATTCATTGGAATTTTTTAAAAGAACTGTTATACTTCCCACTGTTAAGGAAATAGGTTATTTTATAACTTACGGATAAGTTTTTGCAAATTTCGCTGTGTTTAATTTGATACAAAAGAGAGCGGGAGAAAATAATTTGAGTGCCTCGTTTGAATTACCATCTTCAAATTTTTAATGACTATGCTAAAAATAGAAGTATCAATCTTAAGCAAAATTAACCTCCAGACTTTGATTTTTTTTATCTTGATTTTTCCATCAAACTGCTTTGCATCCTTGCAGTCAGATATGAATTAAAAACAGTTTTTCTCTTAACGAGAGAACGCAACAAAACTAATTTTAAATATCATTGGAACGGACGGGACGTTCCTCAAGATATCTAACACCCTGGCCGGCGAAAACGGTTTCTTTGTCCATCATAACCCGTCCTAAGTTTTTCCTAGCATACCTCCCTTCTCTCGGCCATCTGTTTCTAAGTGATTGTTTTTGTTCTATAAAATTAGGCAGAGAAACCTAAGAACAGAGGAACACTCACTTTTTTTCATAGCCTGCACTTTCCTCACCTTGTACTTGTCTTAGAAGCTCGCTTGTATTCATTCTCAAGTTTATATTGCCCGTGATGATAACAATTTCAGATTCATTACTTGCCAAAATATTCGGACGTTAAAATCTCGGACGTTTTATTTCGGGCGCCTAAATTTTGGACACTTTTTTTCTCTTTTCGGACACATTTCGGAGAAATATTTCGGACACTTCGCTAAAACAAAGCTAAAGTAAATTTACGCCTTCAATTAGACTGAAACATTATCTGTAAAAATGATAGTTTTACTACACTCTCAAGGTGTTACTGACACATGTACACCGAATAGAAATAGCACAAACTCTGTCAAGCCGTTTGTGAACTAGAATTCGCTCCATAAAGGAAACTAAGAGCTTTGGAGGGTCAAACTGACTTAATGATTTGTGAATACTGTACTGCAAACTGATTTTGGAAGCTTAAAAATTTCGGACGATTTTAATTTCGGACATTCACTTGTCGGAAATTAAATTACTCCGAAACATTTTGCAATAATTGTAGACGTTTCTACTCAGATTCCAAAAAAAGTTCATGATGATTTTGTTTTTAAAATGTTGTATCAGATTTAGTTCACCCACTACACGGAGGTGCGAACAAATTTTCGTTTCGCGCAGGAGATTAGTCTGATTGTATACTCGAGGTACATGCAGTTATTGAAGTCCTTTATTTCTGTGAGTGATTCAGTCCATCTGTTACACGGCTCGGGAGCCACGTGGTATAACAGCTGCAGCTCAATTTATCTTACCTCCCTGCAACTAAAGAAGTTCAGTGTACCATACCCAGTGGTCTACCTCGCTTTGTTCTAAAAGCAGGTAAAGGTTGTTCCTGTGTTCGTGATATTTTTGTTAAATTTTGCTTTGAATATAATCCACTTTAGTTATAAATCAATCAAATAAGGCTGTCGAAATTGAAAAAGGCCGGGCCTCAATATATGTAAGAAGGCAAGTTTTAAATAAACACCGCATGGTTTGATGGACAACATAAGGCAAATCCGTCAGAATAATATCTTCTCTTTTATAAATCATGCATTTTTTAAAGAATTATAGGGGGAATTTACAGAGGAAGAGTGCTCCTAAAATTCCCCAACGTTACACAAATAAGTTGTATTTCTAAAAAGAATATTGGGCTTTTCGAAGAAAGAATTTTTTGCAGAAAACACAGGTTGGCTTTAAGATATCACAGCTGGTTAGCAGAGACACGTAAATACTGAAATCTACGTTAAGCGGTTCTTTTCTTGACATAAAGGTACTTCTTTCATGTATTTAGCCTAAACTGCTATTGACATTTCTCAGTTTAGTCATCTTTCTTGTCATAAAGTTTGATTACTAGAGTCTCAAAATATTTGGGCTTTTCTCCTTCCTACCTCATTTGCAAGATGTTAAGTATGTTTTGTGAAAAATTGAGCAGCGTTGTAGGAAACTTATCTTGCACTATCTGGCCTGCTTACTTACATCTGCTAAATACCAAACACCGGAATTAGATCATGTCTGAGGAAAAAAACTCAAAAAAATATGCACTTCTCATCAAACTAGGTTGTCTTTTTGTTTCGGGGAGGCTTTTTGTTGACCTAAAATTTTTGCAAATACTATAATTTTTATATCATTATTATGCAATTTTTGCTTTGAATTTTGGAAGCCATGGTATTAAAATATTTATGGTTTAATTATTCGATAAAAAACAGTCAACGAAGAGAAACGAGTGCACACGTGATATACAATCTTAAGATCTCTATAAGAAAGAAATTAATAACATTTCGAACAAAATGTTACATCGTTTACGGCTTTAGCGTCAAAGAAGAGTCAGATTACTGGTTACAGTTGTTTTGTTTCGAAATACTGTAAAACATACTGTAAGCTTTCAGGTCGCAAAGAGTGCTCCCGCATTGCTCACCAAAAATTAAAACTGCCATACACGGCGAAAGTACTTTCCACTTTTTACGTTTGGTTTGGCTTTGCTTAAGGGACAAAAACATCAATCAGTATTAGCAAAACCAGAGACCCATTAAGCTCAAAGTCAAAATATACAAAGGTATGCAAATGATAGGGTAAATTACTACAAAGCAAGGGACAAAAACGTGTTTCTATGATACTGTGGACAGGTCTGAAGAACTTGAGTGAAGTTAAGTTACTCCTTGTCTTGAGAAGGCTCTGAAACGGTTCTTTGTTACACATAAGTTGTTTGTCAAAAAATAATTATTTAAGGCTTTCACATGACATAAACACAATAACTAACTTTCGCTTTCGTAACGGTACAAAGCCCCAAGCAAATTAAAAACGTACACAGCTTTTAGCGGTTAGGGAAGTAAGTGTAAATAAAAGCAAAACACCAGAGGTGCTGTTTTCTCAGTCAGCTGAAAGCGTGCTCCGAGCCAGAAGAGAAAAATAACAACACGGATGTTAATATTTCATGTCCATAAAAAAAGGTAAACATAATTAGCAGTAAAGCGTTGAAAACTCAATATTTATCTTACGTTCTCACCGAGTTAGGAAATAGAACAAAACTTTTCTAACAAAAACAATGACTTAGTTTTCCGGATAAAAAATAGTTTTGCCCGTAGCAATTAAAATTTTTAAGCAACTTGCTCTTTTCGAGACGGGTATTTGTTATCCTTAAGTTTAAATGTTTTCATTACATATTTATCCTGGTTTCAAACACTTTAAATAACAAAAAGGCACAAAGTATATATTTTGTTTTCAAACACTAAATGTAAACACCAAGAGAAAAAAATTAAAAATTAGAAACCTTGATCAGTCGTGAAACATGTTCCTGGCTTAGTAACCTGTATGGTTAATTGTTGGACATATTTTAAGACATATTTAAAGTTCGCTTTGGAGAACTGTCGTGTTTCTTACCGAAAATAAAAATATAAAGGGAGGGTAAAACGGAGGACAGATAACTCAGTGTGAACAAAACTAATAGTTTTCGATCCCGTCATTCAGTGTTTATTTTAACTGAAGAATCTTGTGCTAACTTCTAAGCTGGCCCAACTGACATTTAAGACTGTTTGCAGTACACTCGACCTTTTTTCAGTGCTGTAGTGTCTACAAACGTGAAAACTGAAATTAATAGCCCAAGACTTTAACTTAAAGTGTACTTCTTTAAATATGTATTTAAAAGATCACAATTTCAGTTTCTTCAAACAAAAGCAAGGAAAGTAGGTCCGGGATACTTGAGCGAATTGAAGTCAGTTTTCTGTGACATGGGAAATCCAATTTTCCTCACCGAAAATTAAAAAAAAAAAAAGTAACCAGATTTAAAATTAGCTTGTGGCTTAATGCAAACACTATTAGTGGATTATCGAGGCAGTTCTTTGTTCAGCTAAAGTTGTTTGTCTCAAAATATTTATCTTACCTTTAAAATAATAAATAAACTTGTAACCATGGGTTTAGCTAAGGTATCGAAAAAACGAGACACAAAGTCATTAGCAGAGCAAACTTTAAACAGGCCACACGTGTTGTTTTGCCAGCTTATGCGCTCTAATCTGGAAAGAAAATTGAAAAAATAATAAAATGTACGACATGCAGACACACAAACATGTCACTCTTAGCAACAACTAAAGCCATCGCAAAATTTCCATGTTGAAGGTGAAGATATCATACCTTATCATAATTTGCCTTCAGGTTTGATCCCAACAATCACACCAGTATCTTGAACACAAATGCGTAGCCACATTAGTCCTACCTTAAAAATTTTAATTTGTAATTTTGCCATTTGTTCTTGTACATGTCATAAAACTGAATCACATGTCTAGTTAGCAAGATCGACATTTGTAACTTGACACTTTATCCAGCGGGATGAACAAGTTACATTTCCCCTCTTTGCACGGCTTGAAGGGCCCTAGTCAGCCACACCTTTGTTTTTGTCTACATGTGAGAGTTTGGCTATTATACTTTATTCCGAGCATGTCGAAACGAAGGAAATCACTGTGAAATTACTAACGATAATAAACATACTTACAGGAACACAACTTTCAGTAAAGCGATAAGATTTTGCTTCACCATGCAATTACATCAATGATTTCGACGGCATCAAAAATGTTGGAGGTTGACTAAGGTCCTTTAAAAAGGCAAATGCCTTTTGAATCACACTAACCCAGTTCAAAGGTGTACCGTCGTTGATCCCGTTAAGGTGATTTTTCGTTTTTTAGTAGTTTCTGGCCCGTTAGGTGAAGCCTAATTAAATGACTACGCGATATTATATCACAGTCTGGTGATTAATTCAATGACCTCAAGCTTCTCGCTGGTTGCATTTTTTAGTATCGAAAACATCACTAACATCTCTAAGGGTTTTGCTTTGTTTTCAAGAGAACTAGAAAGTGTGTCGCAGGAAGTACTAAAGTAAAAAAAGTTCTCAGATATCTACTCTACGTACTGACTGGATGATTTTAATTTGCTTGGGAAACTTTAATTGCATCTGGCACTCAATAATATACTAACACAAAGCCTCGTTATAAATGCGGTTTCGGTTACAACATGCTGACTTGCTAGGTTTAATTTTAAAACAATTTAATCTATTTTCGGTAACCCACTAAACCGGCGTTAAGTGGGAGTTAAGTAGTTTTAAAGCTGTTTAAATATCACCTCGAGGGCTTTTGTCTCCATAGAGTTACTAGGCATGCGCAAAACGATCTCCAGGATCTCCCAGTCTCTATATAACCAAGGGTACTTATCTCTTTGCACATCGTGTTTTCCAGAGCACAGATTAGACGCGTCAACATGAAGTCAATGTTAGCTTTGCTGTGTCTCGCGACGGTGGCTGCCTGCGCTTGGGCGGAGTTGGAATATCATCCTCAAGCCGTGTTGCATTACCTGGAGATGGAAGATCGTGAAATGGCGAAGAAAGTTCGCAGTATAGTCAAAGCGAGGGGGTTGCCGAGCGGTAAGCCAACCTTTTCACCAAGCTTTAAGCCAAGCGGTTTTCCTACTGGAATTCCCCTAAAAGTGGTAAGTATTCAGTACAATGATCTGTCTGAGCAAAAGTAAATGTTTTTTTCCCTGGAAATATTCACACTCACATATTTTCGGGAAATTTTAAGCTTTTGAAATATCCGTATGTTGAAATTAAATACTTAGCGCTTTCACTGCAAAAGCCTGCCAGAAACGTTTCTGGGAAAGCTAAGGCATTAAAAACAAAGGATTTAAATGAAATCCTGGGGTTAAACATTTCGATCGAACTCCTCCTACAGGAACTAAAATTTGGGAATGTTCTTAATTTTCGTTTGTTTAATTTTAGTTTAAGTCAGCCACCAAAAATTAAAGGCTACAGTTTTTATTAGAGCGATTGATGTGGGCTTCAAAATGCATTTTAACAATAAATGTCTACTTTCTCGCGCGCTGACTAACTCCTTTTTGTCATCAATAAGAGCACAGACGGATAAAATTTTAATTTATGCAAACTTTCAAGTTCAACTTTCAGCTGTCAAACTGTCAACTTTTTAACCAATGAGACTGTATGGACTTTTTCAAGTAGCCAATCAAAAAGCGAGAATAGCTATTGACAATGTGCGCACCATTTTGAATAAAATTCACTTATCTTTGTTTACGGCAAGTTTACGGCGTCTTTTCCCTTCATTTATTCCCGGCATTTGACCATACTGGGGTTTTGTTTTTGTAAAAAACAAATTGACACCAGTTTTTTTATGCGTCTGTCCTCTTATTGATGATAAATTTCGTCATAACATTGTCATAGTTTACTGCGGAACCACTCGCCTACGGCTCTTTGACAATGTTATGACGCAATTTATTATCAATGAGAGGACAGAAGCATAAAAAACTGACGTCAATTTGTTAAATAGTTCATAAAAAAAAAGGCTAGGTACGTCTCATGAAAGGGCAAAAAAAATATTTATTATATCAGTGAGACCTTAGAATTATTACTTAAGTACTCTTTTTTAAAAAATCACGTTTTTGCAATGCAATTTCTCAACAGAAATTTTGCCTTGTTGGGGCAATTATGTGTCACAAGAAAGCTGGGGATGATGCCTGTGCACATTTGGAGTGCATCAAGAAAACTGGAAAGTGCCTGCACGAAGCAGGCCTTCGTTTACATCACCTGCCCGATTTTGTGGTAAGTTCTGAGTTATATCAGTTGTTGTCAGATCATCCCTCCCTTTATGAATGTAAGCTATTACAGAAATTATTTCTGCTTTCTTGTTTTCTTTTCTTTTCTTTTATTGACCCTATTTGGACCGGAACTTTTTACTTTCTGTTACGAATATGCAAGCAATGATTTTGAAACTTACTACTTATAATTATAGTAGGTGCAAAATACTATTTCTTTTGAAAAAAACAGCAAGGAAACGTGAGATGAAGACATAATAATCATTAACAATTTAACTACTGTCATATTTGAACTGTTCTGAAGCAAAAACTGATTTTTGCGAACGATATTTTAAACCAATTTTAATAGTATCGATGAAAAGCGACATACAAAAAACCGAGAAGAGAGTTGAAAATACGACCGTAGCGGAGTATTTTTGACAAACTTCGAGGTTCGTCAATCGAAACTAAAACTAAAGAGAAAACGGAGAATTAAAAGCGTAAAAACCTATGCTAATTAAGATCAGATATCCAAACACCATCACGGTCATGATTTGCTTTGTTTCAACTTGATGAATTATTAATGAGTCTGAGAAATCCATATCCTTAATTCTGCCTTTCTTGTTATCTCATTTTAGCAAAAGTGTCTTCCGATTATCCCTTGCTGCTTGTTGGCTAGTGAGACATGTGAGGAGAAGCTGTGTTGCTTTGTGAGGTTTGGAGAATGTGCCAAAACGCTTGGAGATAAAAAAGACGCCGAATAACTTACCCATCATGATCACCGAAGCCGCAAAGAAGAAATAAAGCCTGCATTTTAGTTTTATATCGATATCAAGTTGTCATAAGTGAACAAATGTAACATTAAAGAGCCTGATTGTTATAAAGTTGTGTTTTACTTTGATTTTCTGCTACTCTTAAACAAGTAACTGTGTGCGGTGTTGGGTGTACGTGCTCATGCATTTGCAGGGGGGTGGGGAGGGTGGGGACTGGGGCTAGTTTCAGGGTGGGGCAAGGTAATGCGAACTTTGCTATCTCAGTGTTCACACTTGAACAGCAATAAAAATAAACTAGGAAAGTATAAATATCATTTTCTGTTGACTGTCACTTTCACTTTACCGTTTTTGTGACGAGCCTACACGGAAACGGTGTTTCGTTTTTGTCATGAATTTTGTTTTTGTTCGTTTGTGTTTTTTTGGGGGGGAGGGGTCGTCTTTTTGATAAATCGCACCACACGTGAGATGTTGTTAATTTGCTACTTGCCTTTTAGTAAGATATGAAATACATTTCTTGTTGTTATAAATTACTAGTCTACGGAAGGAAACCCTAGGTTAGAAAAGGCTTCGGAAAGCCCATATTGGAGTGTAGCTAATGGTAGATTTGCACGATAGCGTCATTTGACTAAAACTACCAGAATTAATTTCTTTTTTTCTTTATTATTTAAATTTTGAGGTTGAAATAACATTTGCCCTGATTAATATAAGAAAAAGAAAAAGTGAGGGATTCCGGTAGTTGTAGTGAAATGACGCCCTCCAGGGGAGAATAGAAATACTCCTAGTCGCATCGTGCTAATGAAACCGGGATAAGCTCCCGCCTGATAGGCCACTTGGCTCATATGCAGACTTTACCTACCTACCATATACCTCTTGAGTCGTAATTTCAGATTTAAAAAAAAATTGAGTAGAATTGAGTAGATTTTGCTCAGCCTTTTGCAGTAAAATTATCAAAAAGGACGTATACATTCCGTCGGCGTTCCTCACGCAGTTATTACGCAGTCGTATTTTCGTCATTATTGCACAGAATGTTTTTTTTTTTTTTTGTAGGGCTTATCTCCCATGCTTCCAAAATCTCTGTTATTCCTCTACCAAAATAAGAAGCCTATTTCCCACACTCAATCAAGAAGCTCGGAAGAAAACAAAGACTGGTATGTTTTGTGCATTTATTCCATTTAAAAAGTAATCTTGATAAACATATTAGTAGCTATTAATCTGTCCAATTTTTAACCCACTAATAGTTGCCAAACGGGCGTCCAGATGGTCGGGAACGACCGGACGGACGCCATAAAGGACGATAGAAACCAGATGGACGCCACGATGGACGAGGGAAGCCAGATAGACGCCATGAGGGACGAGAGCGGTGCGACGGACGTCCCGAGGGACGAGGGCGGCTCGACGGACGTCCCGAGGGACGATGGTGGAGCGACGGACGTTCTGAGGGACGAGGGTGACGCGACGGGCGTCCTGAGGGACGAGGGCGATGCGACGGACGTCTTGAAGGAAGAGGTTGTAGAGATGGAATTGCCGAGGGAAAAAGACCAGCCGGATCCCTCAATTCTCCAGTCTGCTGAATTAGAAACAAATACGTTTTAAAAACCCATAGTGTTAATGCATGCAGCCGTTATTAGTATACCGAACCCCAAACCAGCGGATAGCGCTTTCACACATCCTCTGGATACATGCATACATACATATGTATTATGTATGTATGTATCCAGAGCATGGGTGAAAGATAGTGTGTGCTCTCCACTTCCCAGCTCGCGAGAGTCGCAAATGAAATGGTTCTTGGCTTCCTACACTAACAGAGAAGAAATTTCGACAGATTTAGATATGAGACTGCTGTCCCTACTGACTCAAAAAAAATTCGGCTTGGTTGTGTTTAGAAGTACGATACGATTTTTGAAGCAATCCCGCCAGAGCTGTGCCCTCAACAGTTTTAGATAACACGACAAGCTTACCGAAGCAGCAAAGTTATGAGGATTGAACTGAGGTAATCTTTTCAATAGTTCAATGAATCAACCACTTTTTACCGCTACGTTTACCGTATTGTTAGATTTCACTTAAAACGTGAAGCACTTTTTGATTCCGGGTGTGGATCAACTGATAAATCACGTGGCTTTTTTTGCACTGTTGCAAATTCTGCGCGCGAATTTACTTGTAAAAGTCTTTTTGCTGTTTTCTGAGTCATTTTTTGCCGGTATTTCCTACAGGCGTGGTTAATACGAAATCACTGTACCCCTCAGTGGAGTTAGGTAGGGGTGGCTAATAGCTTTAAGTACGAAAACCGTTTGCGAGTGAACGAAATGATGTCACGGATAATAGTAACTTACAGTAGAAACCCGCGTGTATAGACGTAATGATATGGTTGAAGAACCTGCAGGCAGAAATTTGCCATTTCAATACACAAAAATATAAGAACCTGTTTGGCCAAGCAAGAGCATCAAGTTCTTAAATGGAAAAACTATTAGACCTGAAATGTTTGACTTCGTCTCGAGATGGGAGTCATATCAGACTAACACTGCCGATGTTTGACATCATTCTGTTTTTTTACCCGTTGAAGAGATGGAATTTTACCATGGAGAGATGAAATTTCACGTTGCAATTTTATATCTTGATATCCCCGCAAAAACTACCAGGCTACTACATAAAAAGTTATTACACCAGATTTTGACCCACTTAGGCATTATTTGCAAGAACTTGGACGATATTTACGAGTTCCAGGGACTCTAAACTGACTCGAGAAGACCTTGTCCTTCTGTGAAATCGACAGGAGAAGAATAATGGAAAGCCTGGTTATGAGCATGCTTGCCGAAATATAGCCTTTGTTAAACTCAAGTAGCCGAGACTGCGCTACGCGCACCTTGATTTTGACCTACTTAGGCATGATTGCCAAGAACGTAGACGATATTTCCGAGTCCCAGGGACTCTAAACCAACTTGAGAAGACCTTGTTCTTCAGTGAAATCGGCAGGGGAAAAATAATTGAACGCTTGGTTATTAGCATGCTGGCGAAGAAAAGCCCCTGTTAAACTCACTTAAACACTGGAAAGTAGCCGAGACCGGGCTACGCAAACCTTGATTTTGACCTACTTAGGCTTGATTTCCAAGAACTTGGACGATATTTCCGACTCCCAGGGACTCTAAACTAACTCGAGAAGACCTTGGTTTTCAGTGAAATCGACAGGGAAAAAATAAATGAACGCTTGGTTATGAGCATGTTTCCATTGATCCCGAAACTGACCCCGTTAGGGAGTGTTAATTAAGATATTTATTTATTTTATTTATTTGTGGGTATCTCTCAAGTTACTTTTGTTCCGTTGCAGATGACAAGCTCCAATGCTTGACACCTTTTATTATAGGAAAAAATCACTGCTATGAATCTGATGCTAATTGTCTCCACTTGTTCGTCGACAAACCGTCATAGTAATAGAGACGTCTTCAGCCTTATCAGTATTTTCTGCAGAAATTCCAGGTTGATCTAGGTGTATGTCTACTTTTACACGTTTCATCTTAATATTTACCATGCTTTTGAATGCTTTACGGAATGCCTTCATTCTTAAACTGTACAAAACTGGATTCAGGGAACTACTGCTCAAGACAAGTAAGAAGCTCATGTCTCGAAGCCAATGAACAGTAATACAATCGCACACCGAACAGAAATACAGCACGTAAATGAACGCGCACGAAGGTACAAAACAAAACAAAAATATTCCAAGCATCATCATATATAGCTTCACCAGTTTGTTCTCTAGCATTAGTATTTTTAAATGTCTCTCAGAACGCTGATTCACCCCTTCATGTAAGATTCCAACCCGGACTGTCCTGCTTCGGAGAGTTTTAAAGTTGCTGCAGTAGGAAAACACAAGAACGCAAGATGTAGTCAAGACAGCAGTATTTGCGAAAACGAACGCAAAATTGATAAAGCCGGTCTTGATATAAACCAGTGAAAGTGTTATAGACACAACCCATAGAAAGATACATACTTTTGTGGCTGATTCCAGGGTGACATGGGCTTTATACCACAATGAATGAGATATCGCCAGATATCTATCAATAGTTAATACACCGAGGATAAATACCGAAGTCGTACACGACATAAAATAACTCAGATGTGTTACGTAAACGGCAAAATCTTTAACAACACCACCTCGCGCTTCCTGGATCGTATAATAAGATGCCATTGGTTCCGTTACGAAGCCGGCGGTAAAGTCTGCCAGCGCCAAGTTCGCCACAAAAATTGTGAATGGTTTTCGGAGTTCTTTGTGGGGGTCTTTGTATACTGCCAACAATACCAGTGAGTTGCCCGAAATAGTAACGGCCGAGAGAACCAGTGATGCGATCATAGAAATATAAGACAGATAAGATGGAGCTTCATGCGCGCCACAATCCATGTCCTCGAGATTTCTGACTTGTCTGGTAAATGGTACAGAAGGCTGCTAGGACGTTCGGCAGCAGCACGAATGAGAAAATCAGCAGTGTGATCTACAGGGGGTAAAACGAATTACAAGAAATGTACATAAATATACATTATTGATACGGACAAGGCAAAATGCGACAGAACAATTCATACGTTTGGCGCATCGCCAGGGTTTGTTCTCACTACCAGCTTCATTGTATAATTTATAAGTCGCATTGCTTTCTTGGAAGAAGAATTAGTCTGCATGACAGTAGCAAGGTTTAAGGAGTGGATATACATTTTGAAAAAGTCTAAAAACGTTCTCCGGCTGAAATTATACAGCACACACAAGCTTTCGACTGTCTGAACCACAGTCTGCAAATGGGCGGCCACCATTTCGCCTATTGAAGACTTTAGTTAAATCAGGCGAAGAATGATTTTAGATTTTATCATGATTTATCCTGGCTGCGACCCTTCTATATTTTGAGATATATATTTTGTATGAAATGGCCATGATTTTATCTATTTTCAACGAGTATTTCCACTGACAATTTCATGCAAACATAACTTGCACATGGATCAATTTTTTTTGTTGTTTCTTTGTTTTGTAAGCGTTTCTCATAGCGTTTTAACATAATTTTAAGATTTACCTTTTTAGAAGTGTTATCGAGGAATAACACGATTCAATAAGAAAGAGACTGCCAGCTACGATCGCTATGGAGTGGTAATAATGGCTGAACTCAGTTTGGGTTTTGCAACGATCGAAGCGATCAGATGCAAACTCGTCTTTAACGAAATCCATTTCATAATACTTTATTTAAATAACAAACATATGTCATGTGTAAAGGAAACTTCTATAAGCTTCTCTTCTTCGTGTTACAATTAATTTCCCAATAATTTAAAAACGTCACAAAAAAAAAAAAGAAAAAAAAAAAGAAAAAACGTTTTTAATAATACGAGAAAATTATAATTACTCCTCTCATTACCGATGGATTTAAATTGCTTCTGGTTCACAAGTGTAATTTACGTAAGGAGTGGTGAAAAGCAAATAAAAGAAAGAAATTACATTTCAGACATCGGTCAGCTCATGTGCAACTTTAACTGATGACAACTGCGGTATTATAATAAAAATTGGACACTCAGCATTCGTAAGCCGTGGTGAAAACCGGTACTGAATGTACCCGATTGAACGCAGTTGTGAGTATATGGAGGGCAGCTGTCGAACCAAATTGCGTCAGGAGTAATTGTGCCTTCGGAAGCTTTAATTTGATTCATACGTCTGGTACGGTAAGCACAAAACCCGTACCTTCTAGTCAGGTTTCAGTGAAGGTTGCGAGTCTTCATAAATCGAAATGTTTCCACTGCACCCTCGGGATTATTTCTCTCTTATTTTGAAAGCTCTGTTAAATAATTTATCCAGAGGTGGAACGAAGTTTGCTCAAGGCCAACAGTTTACATTGCGGGATGGGTCAGCTGTTTATTTTGACAAATGAAATGAACAACCGCTAAAATAAATTACCGTGACTAAATTGATTTTTGAAGAGTATTTGTGTTTTCTCTTCATCAAGGTCCCATCATTTCCGCTGTGTGTTTTCCCTGTCAGACATTCCACAATTATAACGCTAAAGCAACACATTAAAAGGGTTCTTGGACGAAAATTCTCATATCCTGTAGTCGTTAAATTCCGGCTCGATCTTAATTAACTTGTCATCGATTTTTTTATTTCGAAATTTGAGTGGCTTTGAGGTTGTCGCTTGAGGTTTAGAGGTCGCAGGATTTAGTGGGTAGAGATCATTTAATGTGGAGTTGATTAATATTAAGAGAATGATTTCTTAGTTGAATTAATCCAGATAAATTACTGTTTTGACTGCTTAAGGTCATTCCACTGACATAGAACCTGCACTGAGAATTTTGTGAAACTTTGCCTATTGATTGTTTATATTATAAGAACTTAAATTTTGAAATAAAAATGAGGGGTCCCCGTGTTCGTTTAGGAGCAACAGCACCTTGTTTATATCCATATAAATCCTTATAATAGCACCACGATTTTAGTGACTATTGCTTGCTAAATTCACGTTTCCGACGATTGCTTTTTGTTCTACACTGAGAATTGGTCCATACTTATTTTACACAGAGAAATTTATTACTCAGTTCAAAACAACAGAAAAAAATGATAAGTCACCATACTCGTTTGCAAGAAAATGACGATTTACCTCTATGGCGAGATCAAGCTGTAAAGAAAAAGTCGCCATTTTTTAATGCGCGCGCGCTAATCACGCGTGAAATTATGCGCAGTAGGGATGCGCAATGCAATACTGGGGAAAAACCTTAAACTGTGCTTTTTTGATAACAACAACAAAATGATTTTTGTCCAATTTATTTGATCAGTAGAAATCGAGTATAGGTATAAGATGACAATGCTGCACACCATACAAAATTAAAACAAAAAAATCTTATGAATTGTTTGAACAACACTGCGACAGAAACGTTTATTTCCAGTCAACTTAATGTCCAAAAAGATTAAGTGATGTGGGGTTACAAAACACCCCTGGTCAACCCTGGCAAAGAAGGAACAAGACATTCCATGGCATTTTGAGTTACTGATTTGCTCGTTCAACTATTAGACGGTGGCTCCAGCAAACCAGACTTTTCTGGCAATCTTCACCTTGGTGTTTACCTCTTCACCATTCATTCCGACGAATGTTATGTCGTATTTGTTTTCCGTCAGAGGATCCTGGACTTCTCCACTTGCTATCACTGGTGAGCCAGGAATGGCTGGAAACTCGACTTCGGTTCCATATCTGAGCAACAGGTCATCAACTTCCTCGCTGCCAACGCCTTCAGGAGGGCCATCCAGTTGGACCACCTTTTAAGACAGTTATAAAGAAATGTAGAATTTAGTTTCACCACTTCTGCGTCTAACCCTGATTTTTACTGTCGTTTGCTGGATACCCTAAGTGCCAAACTTTCATAGACGGATTCGCATACCTTGTTTACATCTTTGTTGCCACCCAATTCAGACCACGTGATGATAATTATTGGAGGTTACAAATGTGCATGCAGTTTGCCACACGTAACTGATTGCATGGGAATATGTACAAACAGAACAATTGTAACCTCCCCAATAAATAATCACATGATCTAAATTGGGTGGCAACAAGCATGTTAACACGTTAGCCGAATCCGTCTATTGAAGTGAGGCCATAAGGTTGAACTACTTGCAACGAAAGGTGGTATGTGCAATCAATTACTGGACGAGCACTCTAAGCATAAGAGCCCGGCTATCCAAGTATATCAAGGACCGTTCATGAAAAACCTTTCCTAACAAGATTAAATGGCATAATGGCATAATGGCAAGGCGGCTCTGCCTGCACTAAGCTAAAAGAGTTCTTGATACCAATATATTTGCTTGGGAACCCGACACGTAATCGCGAAGCAGTTCCCATAGACGTTTATAGACATGCTGTTTAAGTCTGGTAAAATTTCAGTTCGTTTCTGCTATCTCGATCTCAATCCCAACTTTTTCAATAATATACATGTATCTGTGCAATAATCATTTATCAATACCTGAAAGAAATCCGGGCTTTTGGTGGGAATGTGGAACAAGAACACATTCTTCTTGTCGCCGTACATGAAGTAGGTACTGGCATCAGGATAGTCACCTTTATCAAAATGCTGGTAACGTGCCACATCCGCGATCTTCATCTTCACAGTCATGAAAGGATTGTTGTCGTTGTCAGATGGCAGGCCTACGAAGCAGTCGAACTTTTCCCTCTCGCCAGCGTACTCAGACTTTTCGAAGAAGACGTCGTGGTGCTTGTCCATTTTGCTTCTGAACACAATGGGTTGGGGCTCTTCACTCGACCGCAGCAGCTTCTCTTGCATTGCGATATACTTCTCGGCATCTTTTTCATGGAGGAATTGTAATTTTACCACGGTGTCGTACTGCTTCGCCAAGTCATTGAAGTCTCCAACATAAGAGGCAATCACCTCGTTCTTTTGATTGACAACTCCGGTGCTGACAAAGTTGTGGAGTGCTTTGGGATCAGTAACCTAAAATGAAGATCATTGAAACCAAAACAAATCTTTCATTTACTCTCTAAAGTTAAACAGTCTGTCTTAGCACTATAACTGAGTCACTTGTTAATTCGAGCTAGTGAAAGGATAAAACTCGAAATTAAAATGTTATGATCTAAAACGGAGGTCAATAGTCACTCAAACTTTTGTTTGACTCAACAGAATAAAAGAAGTACAATTAGTATTAAAGACGAAATCTCCTAGCTTCGGCAGTTTTCGAACAATCTAAATTCTGAATAGGCCCAGGAGTTAAAACTCCTTGCAGTGAGATTTGCATAACGCTGGAGGAGATAAGCTTAATTGTAACTCCTCTCGTTATTTCCAATTATAGCAGTAAACTGTAATTGACCAAGAAGAGTTTATGTTGGTTTCCTTCACCTTTTTGATAAGTTAGCATTCTGACCTGCTAAGTAAATCAACTTGAACAAGAATCACAAGAAGTTCATGTTTGTAACTGTGTTCATTTGCAGGAGCAGGCATCCCATCTTTGACCCTCGATCGACATTTCGATCAACACTTCTCGATCGATATTCGGTCGAGTGTTGATCGAGATGTCGATCGAGATGTCGATGTCGATCGAGATGTCAATCAAGGGTGGATCGATGGTCAAAGATGAGATAGAAAGATCCGGGTTCCGAATTCGAGCCGTTATGGTCGGCGTTTGGGAGTATTTTAGGGGAAGATTATTAAAAGTCTGTGTTAGCCCGGGGTCCATCCAGTGGTGCTTGTGCCGGTTTCTGAAGCATGAAGTGACTAGGACTATTTCTTCAATCTCCCTACTGTATGGGATGCTAGTCCAGGGTTATCCTCCAGCATCAAATTCGTCGATAGGAAGCAGTAAATTGCCGAGGTAAACGGTAACGCGTCGGACGAACTTAATGTACCATTACATTAAGAGGGAGAAAAAGTACTATTTATTCGTTTTACTGGTTTAATATTGTTCAACACATTTTCGTCAATATTTGACACAACAACTTACCGTTCCAATGGCACACAAGATACTGTTCCTCATGATGGCAGCCATGTCGTCCATAAACTCCATGGAGGTGGCCCAGGGGTCCATGCAAGTAGTGATGATGTATTTGACAGGTGTCTCGTTGTTGGAATGTAACTAAGCCGACCAAGGTGAAAAGTAGAAGTAAGTGAAAGTGGAAAAAACGCAATAAACGAGAAATACATGCCAGATAATTAAGGATGACTAATGAATTGTAATTTGTGGTCATAAAAAGCTAGAACTAGGTTTCTATAACCTTGTGGATTTCTTACTGCTGTAAAACATTTTCGTTGACTGTGGGGCTATAGATGCAGAGTTCCGTACATCTACTTCCACTTACCCCCAGTCTTTCCTTGAAATTCTTCACTGCAGCGCTGTGTTTGTGTGGAACTAGACTTGATGATGTGACAATCATTGGAATGCGATGGGCGGTCTGTTCACTTGATGTGTGTGCGAGATCCTGGAAAAGCGCCAAGTTGATTTCATTGCATTTTTCGACGTTTTTGTTTCCTTTCAGGTTTACGGAAAAGCAAGGTATCATAGTGTCCGGGCCCACTTCCTTGAGGTAATCCATAGCTTCCTTATCCTGAAAACAAAAGGCACAATATTACACGGTAATTCATTGTAAGGCACCTGAATGCAAGGGTGGTAAACTTCTTAATAAGGTTCAAGAAGAAGAAGAATCCGAGTACCCTTTGGATTCTCACGAACCTGGACGCCGCCTTTTATTCGAAAATCACCATCATTAGAATTTCGGCCTCAATCGTTAACAGGTCTCCCAATATATGCGTGGTATTTTATTTCTCACATATCCACTACTCTGCCGACTTATTATGGATGATTACAATTTTCATGCAAATGCAAAAAGTTCACCAAGAAAGGATTTTTTTTTAAGGAAACGAACGTCAACAGAGACCCAAGAGAATCTGCGGGCCTAATTCCCACCGGGATCAAAGGCTTTTTGAACCCCCACTTGGGTAATCTATTTTTCCATTGTGTACTATTTCTGGGGTAAGCAGCCCAGCAGCCAGCTGGGAAATTTCGTGGACGCAATTTCGCTTTTTAAAGTGTTCAAAAACCTTGTACCAGAAAAACTGTAAGTATATTACAGTCCTTTTGTATTTTCCAAGAGCTAAAGACATAAATAGTTTTCTGAAATATCACCAAAAACAATTCTCATGGGTACTCGAGAAAATATATTTCAAAGTTAAGAGAAATTGTGCAAACACAGGTAAAATTTCATTATCAGTTTCATTTCACCAGTACTTTCAAGTGTTTCAAATGCACTTCAAAAGTTGTTTTCGACATCTGGTGTTGTTAGAAATGATTTCTTTTGAGATATTTAAAGCAGTCGAACAGAAGTTTGCAATACAATGTAAATAATACTAGTACAAAGTTTTTGTTCACTTCTTAGCTTGCTTGAACCTCTGGTGGATTCCCTCTTGATATATCGTTTTAATATTAATTTTGGGCTTGACACAAGCACTTACCTGAGTAAGTTCTTCGTTGCTTCTTCCCAGAATACTTTTTCTGATGAATTTCATCTGCTCTTTCCGGGACATATTCTTGTACTTTTTGGGAAGAGGCTTAGTTGTTTCAATGACAAAGTTGTCATCTTTCTCTGCTAGTGTTACCCACAGGCAATACATTATCTTGGCGGTGAACATGCACTCAGCCAGAATACGACCGTATCCATGCCTGTCAAGTCCAATGACCTATAGATAATTTGATATGAGAGAGGAATACGTGAAGTGACACATGATTATCATTGTAACTAGTTCACTGAATTTCCTTGTAACCCCTCTTACTAGGAGTTCTGGTTGTAACACGAATTAGCGCAAGGTAAGGGCAAGAATTTTCAGTGAGGCATTAATCTTAACGAGGAAAATGTTACGAGATAGTAAATGGAAAATTATTAACAAGGAAGTTTGTGTTTGGACATATCGACATCTGGAATATCCAGCTACGCAAAAAAATTTATGACAAGTATAACCCACTGTAAATATTGCTTTTATAACCATTTCTTGTAGATTGGCCAGCAGAATAAGTGGGCAAAGGCGTAGGCAATTGCAAATTTAACCTGGCAATGCTTTCGGGGGGAAGGGTAGGGCTGGAGGGGATAGAGTAGGATGACCTAACAGGAGATGGGAGGTAGCAATGCTTCGAGGTTCTTCACAGGTACGTTTAGGTATTTACGTTTCGAATGGGATTTAGTTTTTATAGAAATTTCCTTCTTTTACTTACCCTTACAATCATACATTAAAAAACACTAGCTTTAAGTTAGCTATTTACCCTGTTTGCCAGCATAACCCCTGCAGCTGCAGCGCCAGGCTTGGATCCTTCGATGCCAATATCACCCAGAGTCATGTCACCATGGTAATAGACCACGGTGGTGGTGATTTGAAGAAAAGTGTTCATGGTTTTGTCCCTGTAACACAGTGCTCCAGCGGGGTAGGGACAAAAGCCAGACTTGTGTGGATCAATGGTGATGGTATCACACTGGTTCATGGCTGATATCTGCTTGTGGACAAAGGAACTCAGATACAGTTCAGGGACAAATCCTTCTTCCTCCTCTTGCTCCATGTTGCCTTTAAAACGCTTGCGAAGCATACTGCAGAAGTATCCTCCCCAGGCTCCGTCCCCATGGATGCTGAAGTTTAGGCCCTGGTAAAAAGGATAGCACGCAGGTTTTAGCATCTATGGCAAAAATTTGGTTTCCATCGTGCACTTGCTGGTGTAATATACCAATTTCGATATATTAAAATTCAGCCTAACACATTAGACCTCAGTGCGAGGCTCTGGGGAATAACCACAGAATTTGTGGGGTTTATTCCCCAGAGCCTCGTGCCGAGGTCCATTGTTGAATTTTAATACATCAAAATTGGTCCATTGCTTTAGACTCTTTCCATAATATACAACATGACGAACATGCAGTGGGCGCCCGTTTCGAATGAAATTGGGGTATACTTGGCTTAGACAGCGTGTGAAATGACAAGCCTGTCAGACGGTAACAGATCAGAATGGACGGTGTCTGCTTTAATTATCTTCTGTCAATTGCTTTCCTCGCCTCCACCAAGAGACCATGATCCACCTCATTTTCTCTTGCCTCCACTCTATATTGTTGTTGTGCAGGCTGTGCACATTTATGAATTTCATTTAATTGTTCTCTCCAATCTACATATTTTGAGGAGAGAAAATAGATAGCGCTGATCGCCAGCATATGGCTGTGCTTCCATAGCAAGAGTCGGACACAGGGTGATCCTCAATCAACTCCTGTGGATATAATAGACTAATGAAAAAAAAAAAGAGAAACTGAGAAAGGAAATTCCTTTATAATCAAATATAGTTAAGAGCCAGTGCCCATAACTATGGACCAAACAACGGCACAAGTCGAAAAATCGATTTTGCTCATTTTTTGCCCATAGATTACCCCTAGCTAGTAAACAAACGGACCATAGTTAGTTTCTGCTAATGCAGCTTTTTGGGGGAGAAATTTGCGAAAAACGATTTTGCCCCGATTGAGCTCAAAATCTACTTCCTGTTATGCTAAATTTTCTGAAAATTTGATTGCTTTGCGCGTCGCACAGCAGCTACTTAAGAATCTTTTAATGGTCTTTACATTCAGCTCAGGTCTTCATGGTATGATTGAGCGAAAAATAAAATAAATCGAGGTTTCTTTTGAGCCCGAAACGAGATCGAACAGAAACGCAAAATATTACGATGTGTTGCAAACGAATTATAGCACTAAAAAATCGCCATATTTTTCTATGGGCTATAACTTTAAATGCCATAAAAACACTTTCTACGGGTTAACTGTACACCCACCTGTTTGAAAATCAAAAAATATCTCTGGGCAAATGGTTTTAAGTCGCCCGCCTTGGCCTGTGCTTCTCATAGATTTTTCCCTGAACCGCCGTGAGAATGTAAACAATTGCGTGACGCGGGCGGTCACCGTGAATACATTATTCGTTTCCAACAAACCGCAGATGGCTATCTTAGAACATTTGGGTGAAAAAAGAAACACATAATGGACCACTTTTAACTTTAATATTTTGAAAGTCATCGCTTTGGAAATTTCGTTAATTAAAAACGTCAATTAAAAGCAATTTACTTGGAGTTCGGGTGTTACTGCTATGTCGTTTTAAGCTGTCGTTCTTTCTTTGATCATTTTAATTACAAGAGCGAGTTCTAGAAAGAAAATCGTTCTAAGTTCATTTGTTAAGCGTAATGACAAGTTGATATTGTTGATTTGTATTGTAGCCTTACGTGATCTGAAGGAACGCTACAGTGATTAAATTTGTATTTGCTGATTGATTTCGACGGATCGATTTTCGGTTAAACCTTTTTATTTGTACCAACACATTTAGTGCCTTTTCTCCTTCTAAAAAGTTGGAAAAAGTAAAGTAAACAAATCCTAAAAGTTTAAATCATAAATAAGAGGCATCGACATTGCGAGTGTCTCGGTAAGCTGTTAATTTGAACAATTACTGTGCTGGACGGATTGCTTTCCAGGTTACGCACGTATTATACATATAGTTCATTGTGCGCGAATGTTTCTGTTTCAAACAACTGAAATGCTCAATGCTTTTTTTTCTTTTTTTCTTCAGTCTTAAAACTTAAGGTTAGAGTTAAGCTAAACCCTAAACTGTTTTGGCGGCCAACCTATTTTTGGCTAATTGCTTAATCAAATTATATATATATATATATTTCATTGAAATTCGCTCTTCCGTGACCGACTTCCGCGAACAAAACAAGATGGCTGTTCGCTGTTCATTTAAGACTACAATCCTGGTCAAAAGTGCTGGGACAGTTACGGCAGATGACTTCACAGACAGCCTCTCTTAAGACCAAAACCGCGCAAGCCCGCCTACCCCCCTCCCCCTGTCAATGTTGATAAAAATTTTGAAGAAAAAAAATCCTTGACAATAGCTTCAGAATAGCCACGTTTGAAGAATTGTTCGCCTCCTAGAACAGTATTCTCGAACTAAAGAGACGAGAAGATAGATATTCACGTCTTATTCTAATAATAGCGATTTTTCAGCAATCGCGTTTGGTTCCAACACAACTGTCTAACCACTTTCTATTGTCCCTTTTTCCTTTTTTCCCACATCCGATCTAGTCTTTACAATAGCTTCGTTTTCATGCAACATTGCTAGGGGGGAGGGGGGTCAATTGTACTTGCTTCTATTCATCTTTTGTTCTAAAACTTTAAGGACGTAGTTGAAATCGAGGGTTTTAGCGCGCAAAAGGGGGAGGTGTCCCAACAACTTATGGCCAGGATTGTAGGTTTACACGAGAGGAAATTGTTCCGGATTCGTGATGAATTCGGAACGTTTCAGTGCCGGATTGATTTTGCCGTTTACATAAAAGTGGACGAATCTGAAAAAAAAAAACTCCCCGGAATTTAAAGTAGGAACTTTGAATCCGAAAACTTTTGAATCTGGAAAGTTTTGTCGTGTAAACAATTTTCTCTCGAATCCGCATATTTTTCCGCCTGTGATCTTTTGAGTTTGCGGTGGAACGAAAATGGCGGATTACATGATCCAGTCGTCTACGTAGTCGAGTCGTAGGCACATTGATGGCCATTTGATGGCGATCGCTGGGTGATTACCTCGTGCTGTTTCAGGTGTAGATAATCACTTTTATAATACTGCGCAGATGACGACGATGGCACGATCGAAAACCTCGACGGTTCTAGATATTAAGTAAAGACCAGAATAACTTCCTGGAGGGACCTGACATGATGGACAACAGTACCTTGGTCAGCGAGTCGAAAGAAAACTTCAGACTGTCTCAACCTACCCCTAGCCTTATTTTCGGAGGCATTTTGTTTCTCGTTGTCGAGGCAACAAACTGCTTGTTAACTATTCCATCATGAATGTGCCCGGAGTTATCGTCGTGTGTAAACGGTTAAGAGTCCGAATATCCTTTCACTGTAAACCCCTACTAATCCGAATACTCTAAAATTGATGAATCCGGGAACTTTTACGAATCCAAAAAAAACTCCTTTAGTGTAAACCTAGTCCTAGATCGACCACTGTAATGTTTATTTGTCTACCAGTGTTATGATCTGCAAATTTCAGTTAATTGATCAAACAACCAAAGTAGAAAAGATGGAGTTTTTCCCAGTATGATCTAAACTTAAACGCAATTTCTTCCTGGGCTAATTCAATTCAAGAAATTCCAGGTTTTCTAGCTGAGTTTGAGCATATTGTGTAGGTACAAATTTTCTACACAGCTAGAAGAGCTGAGATGCCATCACGCAGTTAGTAGTTTATAGAAATTATGGTATTTCCACTTGACTTTATTTGTCAGTCAATGATTCAATTGCCATAAACCATAGAGGATTGGTTAAGTGTATCTCTAAAACTGCCACTATATTGTAAGTTATCGGTGAAATCAATAAAATAAACAAGTGTTAAAATCATTTCCCGGAGTACTGTAGCAACGTTCTTTATCAGGGATGTCGTGGGTGTTGCAATGCAAATGAAAAAACATATATATTTATACTAACTTAAAAAAAAAAAAACATTTTCCATTATTTTATCCACACAACGTTTCAAAAATTGCTTTCATCGGATTGCTGGAAACGAATATTTTACTCGAGATTGGCTATCCGCGTCACGCAATTGTTTACATTCCAACGGCGGATTTTGGGCAAAATCTATGAGAAACACAGGCCAAGACGGGCGACTTGAAACCATTTGCCCACAGATGTTTTTTGATAGCCTAACAGGTGGGTGTATATTTAACCCGTAGAAAGTGTTTTTACGGTATTTAAAGTTATAGCCCATAGAAAAATATGGCGATGTTTTTAAGCAATAATTCTCTTGCCACACACTGTAAAATTTTGCGTGTCAGTTTGATCTCTTTTCGGGCTCAAAACTAACTTTGATTTATTTTATTTTTCGCTCAGTCATATTACGAAGACCTGAACTGAATATAAAATCCATTGAAATATTCTCAAGTAACTGTTCTGCGGAGCGCGAAGCAATCAAATATTCGGAAAATTCAGCAAAACCGGAAGTAGATTTTGGGCCCAATCGGGTCGAAATCGTTTTTGGCGTATTTCTACCAAAGAAAGCCGTATTAGCAGAAACTAACTATGGTCCGTTTCTATTCTTACTAGGACCTATCTATGGACAAAATACAAGCGAAATCAATTTTTCGACTTGTGCCATTGATAGGCGATTTAGGTCCATTTTTGTAGGCATTCACTCTTAATGAGTGGAAACAAAGCCCAAATCAGTATAAGTTCTGACACGCGTTGTAAAAAAGACATACCTTAGTTCTAAACTGTTTTCGTAATTCCAAAATTTCTGTGAGCGGATCCACTGCACTTTCCTCAGTTGTTCCCATGACAGATACCACTGTTATTACCGGGATTTCATTTTCTAGCTTTTCCTTCAGAATACGTTCTAGTTCTAAGAAATAACGAAAGGTAAGGCAAAATGAGATGCGATCAAACAATACACGCTGATTTAAAGCCCTGGCTCCAGTTGCTCGAAAGATGGATAGGGCCATTCACCGGATAAATCACTATCCAGTGGATAAATCTTTACGAAACAAACCGCGTTATCCAGTGGATAGTGACTTATATATCCAGTGGATACCGTTATCCACCTTTCGAACAATCCTGGCCAGGTTAATGAAAGTACTTTCTCGACCACCATCTAACAACATACATGTGCGAGGAAGCCGCCACACTGGAAATGGTCACTAAATAGTCTCGCAGGATTACCTTTTGGCTCCATCCGGGCATCTTCGTCCACTGCCACCGTAACGAGGCTTTCTCGTCCTAGCCCGAGAACGGTGACTGCTTTCGTGAACGAAATGTGAGCTGTACTTGGTGCTATGACACAAGGGCTCTGCGTCAGCATATGTCGACGGGCAAACTCTTGCGCTCCAACGGATTCGTAAAGATACGAGCCCATGATTCCCATAAACTCTTGATGCTCGAGGCCTGTCAAAGTTTGTACTTCCTCAGGCATCTTTAGAATAGTATCCACATCAAGGTTGAGAAGCTCCCATTGAGACGCACTCATGACTTCTGCTTCTCCTCCTTTTTGCGGGAAGTGAACCTAATCAGAAAGGAGAAAGGTACAGTTAGGAAAAAAAGTTAAGAACAAGTGAAGAGCATCCGACACTACTGAACTGCGCACTACATGTAGTCTTTGTGGCCTCGCATGTGGACACAAAGCAACCTGTTTAAAATGAAAGCCGCCTCATTACTGCCACTAAAGACCTTAGAAACATGACGATAAAATGCTTCGGTCTCCAACCTAGTGATTTTTAATGAAAAAATAAAAAAAAAATTCTGCAGGGTGGCCCATTCATCTCGAAGGCTGGTAAATATAGAATTAATTATATATACATTCAAATCTATCTATAGCATGGATTAAATTATCGTTATAAATCTAAAAATACATTATAAAACTAAAACTACGATTTAAATGTGATAAAAAATCATGATGTGAATGTTGTAATTTTCTGTAAATCCCTTTACCTTGTAACCTCTGGCAGCAGCAAGCCTCTCCTCTTTAATCAAAGCTTCTTGCAATCCGAGTGGAAAGTACTTAACATTTCTTCCCGCCCAAATTGCTTCAATGTTAGCGACTGATCCACCAGCCGTCAAATGTCCCATAGCTTGATCTCCATCATATCCCATCATGACACACAAATCGTTCCCAACTTCCACCTCGAACTTCGTGGTAACTGTAGATGCTTCTGCTGCGCAGTTGTTTTGATTGAACAACATGGCAGACATGTAACCGAGGTTGGCCGGCATGGCTGTTTCCCAAAGAACGTGACCCTAAAAATGAAAGTAGATTTAATCAATTCCTTTTCAATGAAAAAAAACTTTTGCCTCACGTCACCATCTTGCGAAACAAACAATCAGTTCAGTAGCTTGTACTGGTCTAGGCAACTTACATTAACAAGACTGTTCAATTGAATTTTCCAACCTAATACCAATCTAACACTGATGCCTTGCATAATATGATAGTCGAATCTCATTATGTTTTGTAAATTGGCTGCCTTGCACTAAAAAATAACACATTAAGATTAAACAGGCACGGGCAATGAGGATCACAGCCTGCGAGAGCATTCGGTTTCCCCCCTCTTGATTTGGGTAAAACAGGAGCAAAAAACTGTCATGAAATGTGTCATGTAGTTCAGGTTTTCTTTTCGTAAATTTCAAACACCTGAGGCACCGTTAAACTGAGTTACACAAGACCCAAATAAATAAATAAATAAATAAATAAATAATTTTATTGAAGTGTCAAATGTATTTAGCACTGATGAGCTAATCGGGGACACTAAATAAAAAACAAATATTTCAGATAGAACATAAACTACACATAAACTATTAAGAATCCCAACTGGTGGGAGGCTGACCAGCTGCTTATTTACACAGCGTGCTACCGAAAACAAATCCGGATAGCGGTAGGGAGGAGGATTTGAACCAGGGAACTCCAGAATTCAAATCCAGCGCCCTAAACCACTCGGCCACGCGACCTTACCCAAGAGAGCAGAACGCGTCACTGACTTACAAGCATCTCGTAACTTAACCAAACTCAAAATATAACATAAAACAGCTAGTTCCATAAATATGGTCCTTGTTGCAGTTCTGTTAAGCTCACCTTGTATCTTGAGCTGAAAAATGGCACGGAGTTCTGCAATTCCGTTTGCAAGCTGTCCATCTCTGATCTCAATTTTTGCATTGCGTTTTGGAAAGATCCGGCTTCCCGAAGCTCATCCGTAACATAAGGGGGGTCAAAGGGGAAATAGCTGAAAATTAACAGACGTGGTTGATTAAGGCCTTATTAACACACATGCGCAATCTGCTAATGGTAACTGGGACTATTATTAACTTGATTTGTATTGGATAGCGGCTTACCAATTGAGAGTTTTACAAAACGGCTATGTATGAGTAAATCTCACGCTGCTGAGATTGCAAAATCATGGCGATAAGCCGATCAAACGTGTAGCCTGGATTTGTTAAAACACTTAAGATAATTAGAAATAAATTGTGGACTGTTCCAAGGAGGCAAAGCAGTTAAAAAAGAAGCAAGGGGAATGGGCTGATGGCGAGGGTGGAGGGGAAGTTCGTTAACATGTTTTGTGTGGTCACACCCAACTTAAACTCACGACTGCGCGTTGCAAGGGAGACTTGACTCTTGGAAGTAAACCGGTAGTGTTACGATATAATGCCACTGCCGACCGTTGAGAGTTATTTGAGCTTTATAAGTCGTTTATACAGGTCGCAATTATGTGGAATTTTAATCGTTTAATAAAGGTTAGGATACATTTATTTGTCCTACTTTTAATGAAGTAAATTGAAAATATATACTTACCTTACCTGTAATCTGGTGGCCTATTGATCTGTCTTACGAACGGAAAGGCAAAACCCACCAAAAAAGGGAAATGGATCAAAAGGGTACCAGAAAACAACACCGATTACTTGGAGAGTTACGTGCTTTCCGTGTTGCTCAAACCGAGATTTAAATCAATTCGCAAGTGCTACATGGGTAAGCCATAAATTAGACTTAAATTGACAAATTATGTGACAAATTCACCAATTAGCTGAGTAAGCCTATGACGGGTTAAGTAACTCACTTATGGCGAAATCCAACATGTTTATCGACAGCTTGCGTCAAAAGGTCTCGAAACACGTCTCCATTTTCTGCCTTGGGTCCCAGAAACCAAGCTCCAAGGGCAGCCCACTGTTTGTGTTTGTCCCGTGCGCGACGTCCTCGGTGTGGTGTGTACATGGGAGCCTTGGATAAGCGAGGTCTTTTTCCTCCCGCAACAGCGGATTCTTCAGCAGTTCTCTTTTGGCGCCTAAACATGACTGCGACTGTTAGCTAGAGAGGTCCGAGGAAAGACAAGTTATCTGGTGAAAACCAAGTTAAAACTAGGGAGAGTTGAAAAGGAAATTTAAAACATTTTATTCGCCATTTCCACATCCCTCATAAGGCACCTTGTTCAGCCCCCAGAATTTTGCATAAACATTGTCTTCAGTTTCCATTGGGACGACTGTTATACCCAGGAGAAATGGGAAACAAAGGTTACGCCGAATTTTGGGGGGAAAACAAGGCGTATTATGGGGGATGTGGAAATGACGAATTGCAATACAAATATTGATAGAATGCGCTAATACACTGTAATGCACGCACTAATGAATATAGCGTATTGATTTAAATCTAATGCTAAATTTTGAAATAGAATGGTGAGTATAGTTAATCAAATGATTTCGAGTGCAGTTTGGAATAAATAAATACGTCAAGTAAACTTTTCAAAAACTAAGAATATAATTGTAGTCTTTGAAAAATTTTACGAGATCTCAATTATTCCAAATTGCGTGAGAAACATATTTCGATTGGCTTGTTAATAATATACATGCAATTTCATTTTATTTTTCTGCATTCAATCAGTCAGCTTTTTTCAACTTTCTGCACTGTTTGGGATTAATTAACGTGCTCTCAGTCAATCAGCACATTGAAATTTTGGCTAGACTGTAGAATACCGGACCACTCATTTGCATCTCACTGAATTTGAATGGTTCCTTTTTTTCTTAGAAGCGTAGAGGGATGTTAATACAAAAGTGGCCCGGTATTGTAAAATCGCTCCGAAATTATTCATTCTTAATGAGTCTTTTGCAGCTCAAAAACGTAGGCCGTAGGGAGCCTTAGCCTTCTCTTAAAAAGGGTAAAATTAAACCAGAGCAACAATAAAAAAGCGCTTTCCCTTTATATACTTGTACTTATTGAAATACATACAAACAACATTGTACAACTCGTGTATGTATGCATTGGTGATTATGAACAACGAAGCCATTCAGCTAAGCAGTCACAGTCTGTTGATTCCTTATCACTCGAGAACAATTATACAAATATGTTTGACGTGTATTAAACAGTTGGAACAAGGTTTCTGCATGAACTATTAGTGCATAAACGAGTTACGAAACTAAATGGCGGCAATGCATACGAAAGCTATAACTCACAGTTCACGAAACGTGAAATGGTCCAATGCTGACCGAAATGTGATCATTTTTTCTTCTCCCCGTCAACTAGACTGATAATTTTAAGGGTCAAAGATGCAGTGGCTGAAATTCAATCCTCAGCCGACACAACGAACGCTTTGGCAAGTCAAACATCAACAGCGAAGAAATTTCTGACGAAGGAGGCGCCACTGAAGACAGTTTGTGCTATTAATATCACAGCACGAAGACAATAATCCTGTAACATGAAGACTACGAAAATAAAATAGAAAAGTTTCTTACCTAAAATACTACTGGCTTGAGCTTGGAGCGTTGCAAAGCTGCACTGCACTGGTCGGGAACAAGACGTGAGTGTGCAACAATGACTTAAGGAGTGGCTGACCTTTCTGAACATTGGGCCAATAGGTGCGCTCTGCTTATTTTCTGCGCTATTGAAAGGAAATGCAAATTTAATATAAATTAAACCCAGAGATAAGCCACCTCAAAGGTTTACACAACTTATGTTTCATATGCATATGCAAGATCGGGTGGCATTAATGAAACCACGGAAACGTCACGTACCTTGTGTGAAATGAAATCCAAAAAAAAAAAACGTAAACAATACAATCTTATCATCGCAATTGTATTGGAACGCAGGTTATCTGGGCTTCCGAAGGTCCTATTTGTGAGCTGGCTGCATTAACGCGAGTTCGCAAGGTGATTTTATGTATGGGCCTTTCACGGTTTCTCGACCTGTTGCACCAGTTTTAATTAAGTCATATTTAGTTGTAAAGCAGAAAGTTTCAAATTTTTCCATACGGCGATTAAAGTGCTAATTAATGCATAAGTCTCTCACTTCTGTCTTTCCCCCGCCCCAATTACAATTTTGATTCTGTGCTGTCTGTGTGACTTGAATTCTCTCAAATCGCAATAGGCAGTTACTTTTCTGCGGATTGTGAACATCTTACCTCTTGTAAGGCAAATTCAACCGTATAAAACGGAGAGTGTAAAGGTTCCTTTATAACAATTGCTCTCGCTCGCTCTCGCTGCTTGAACCCCAAGTCCCTTCAACAGTCGAACCACCGTTAGAGCTCGGCGCCAATTTTCGCTCGGAAAGATTGGGTTCCAGACTTTAATTTCTTTTCCCTCTTTTCAAAGAGGATAGATACTGCTCTCGACGACTACACAACCACTGCCGACAACCACAGTGAACAAACTGTCTAGGAGGTTCAAGTACAAATTCTTTGGCATAGGTAATTGATTGGGGGTATTTAATAAAGATTTTAAGAAGACACTTTGTTATCTCTTGTAAAATTTAAAGTTTGCAGTCGATAGCAAACGAAATACCTTCAAAGTCTTTACGTTGATCATTATTAATCAACAACAAAGAAAGCCAAAAAAGAGATTGTTACAACACAATACCAAACACTATTTTACATTTGAGTGCCGAAAAGCAATTAGTTATGCATTCAAAACGATTGGCTGAGAAAACTGGCGCCACTTTTTCATCCAATCAGGAAGTGAAACCAAATAAAACAATCCGAACTGTTTTGTGATTGCCTTGCTTGGTTGCTTTTTCATTTTAAGTTGCATAGAAAAAGCCTTTTTGTATAGCCTGGCTTGATGCTGAAAAGATGAAGCAAGGGCGTAATCAGTCAATGGCACGTATCTTCTCATTGTGTAATTAAAACGACTAAGATTCATATATTTACCAAAAAAGGGAAGAAAAATCGCACTATATAGGTGCTCTCCCAAAGTGATAGGGCGAGCTCTGCGTTCAAAACAAATTTGCCGACCCGTGTTTATCTAAAACTGGTTTAGTATTCTCAACAGCATTCGTTGTGTTCCTTTAAAGTCAAAAGTGTAAATCTTATTGGCGTGAGAAAAATATTAAGTGGTCCAATTCTCAGCGGGCAAAGATGCAGTCAATCAGGCTTTTTTTGTGAATATTTGGCAGCGTAAGACCTTGCCCTTAGCCAAGATGGATTATGAACAATGCCTGGCGAATGTTGTCGACAAAATATGCTAATAACCCTAACCTATTTATTTAAACCATTGTCTCTATGTTGTTTTAAAGAAACTGGTACTTACAGTAGTCAGTCGGCTGCAGACTGTCGTCAAGGCTGTGCTGTGCATAGGTCGCAAGTAAGTAGGAGAGCCATAAACTTAATTTTAGCGTTACTCAGTCAAATCAAACTTCAATTAGATTTACAGTCAGCAAGTGAAGAATTTTAAGGGGGTACTCCCTCATATATTTTATATAGGTATGTCTGGTGCCAAAGGGTATGAATTTGAGCTGTTGCAGTCTGAAATAGAGTACAGATTTTGACTATTTGGTCTGTATTCAGCCCTGTTATTTACATGTTAATTTTCTAATTGCATGTAAAATCGAACAATTTGAAAGCCTTCCCTCCCAAGTGGGACACGCTAGTGAAGCTGAACTTGTCGACCAATGAATATTTTGCAACGAATCATAAATATCTGAGCTAGTTAAGTGATTTTTTTTTGTGGCGCAGCTCAAGTTCCTTAAAGCATGCAAATATCTACTGGTGGCAATGCATCTGTTGTCAATCTTACACCCATTTTTGACTAGCAGATTTGCCTATGTCTAATCAGTAAAATGGCGTCTCGACCGTGTTTGTCATTCCTTCTTTCAAGTGAAATATGAAAAAGAAGTGAAAGAGGGACGAGGGCATAGGATAACATTTCATCTGTCTCAAGATGTAACAAAATGTCCCAAGACCTAACGGTGATTAGAAAATATAGGCAAAGCATGCAGCTCATGGTTTGCAGGATTTGGTAGTCATTGCAACGGGACGAACGTGTGGGAATGCTTTTAACTCATATATGCCATTATTGAAAAAACGGCGCATAAATTTTACTGGGGTTAAAAAGTTGATATCAAAACATCTGACGCCATTCTTCGCAAGCACTTAACGAAAGAGCTTTGTCATCGCACTTGCAGCCTTTAAAAGATACAAGGAAAAGGTACAAATTCTGCACAGTATTATGCGATTGTCTTATTTCATATTTTGATTTCTATCACGACAAGAGAACGAATTCAGCTGCACGTTTTATTTGTTGTCGCTTCGCCGTTTAAGCTCGAGTTTCTCAACTTGTTATCTTAGATTTTCCGCTTATTATAAAAAATGTCAATTCTCATTTCAATAGTATTAGCTATATAACCACTTAAGACAGCTCGTTTTTGAAAATCAACTACATGGCTACTGATATCTTGCGCATTGCATTTTTTTGTATACTCTGCTTACACAGTTGTTTATAATATACGCACTCGTTTTTCGGATTTTAAAATACGGTTTTTGAAAACCAACAGCTGGGCGATCGATCGCCAACACACCTACACTAAACAAAAAGGTGTTTTAAACCATCCTAAGCTGAGACCTGAGATAATGAGATAAATAGGAAGCGGAAACCGTCAACATTACACACAAAACGAATATTGCAGTGCTAATCTCAGTGCTAACCAGTTTAGAGCGCAAGCATACGCTGTTTCGTCTCTCACGGCTTCGTCTGCTCACAAGCTAATTAAACCATATAAAAAAACCAAAACAAAATACAAACTGAAAACTGTTAAGGTAGAGAAATTTCAAAGCGTCACCTTGTGAAAAATCACAAACGTTTCAGGCTTAGCCTCTATTTAGTGTGAAAACTATTAATTGGTTCGCGCGACTGTTCATAGGTACGGATGCTAAGCGCGCGGAAACTAAACTCGCGCGCGCCGTTTACCTGGAATGAAAAAAGAGAAAGCATTCAATTTTTATTTTTATTAGACATTTAAGCGTCACGCATCAACCGGAAAGAATTTATTTTGTTTTGCTTATCCTAAACATTTCAAAAGACCTTATTTTCTATCAGACTGCTTTCTCATTTACAACCCGGTTGCAAATTATAAATGAGGATAGTGGCAAGTGATCCACCAGAGTTCTAGCGTCCTTTCCTTAGAAAAATAATGGTAATTGACGAATATCTCCCTCTTAACTTTAAAAGAGAATAACAAAAGTTTCGGAGAACCTCACACGTTTCAATTCGCTGCGACAATGTTAGTGTAGTGTTTCCTTCACCTGCTACAGTAAAAAAGAGGTCGACACATCATGTCGACATAATTTCGAGCACAACAGTGAAGGTGGAGCATCATTGTACCAACATAGTAGGACCATTTTGACAGCATAATAATGTCATTTTGCGATCAAACAATAATATTATATCTTTGATGTTTTATATCAATTTCAGCTCCAAGCGTCCATTTATGTAGTTAACATTGTTACATTGCAAATCAATTTTAAGTTTGCACAATTTCCGTCACTACTGGTTACATTTGACTCGTCACAAGTATTTTATATAATATTCCAACTTTTATCTTGGGGATAATATTTACAGTGGAACTGATTTATAGTGCATTTCTATGCGGAAGTGTTTACTCAGTTTGATTATTTTATCAGTTGTTTACACTTTTGTATAAATAATATGCTATGAAAATACGTTATTTTGCTTCGTGGAAAGACAATAACATTATAAGGGGATGTTTCTTAAAACACCTTGCAAAAAGAATTGCAGAACTTCGAGCCTGTTTTCGGCATACCGAGTGTAATAAGCAAAGTGACGAGCATAATTAGGTGCACATTAGTCTGTTTTGGGGGCGATGCTATCAAGCGTAATGCTTGATGTTTAGGAGGATAATGTAAAACTTCTAACTGTATTGTGTTCTTCGTCCTTTTTTAAAGGAGGGCCCTTTCAGACCACGCAATAAGTTCTCCATGACTGTGCATGACGCTTTTTATTAAAACGTCAAAAATTCAGGTTCTCTATGGTTACGGCATATAGGCTGTAAAACATTCTTTCCTTATCAAACAATTGTGGGAAAATTTCATTATCGAATAATAAGTGAAGTGTCTCCTGATAGATACGCAACAAACGTAGAAATTAAACAAAAAAAATATAGATAAAATAGCCTTTTAATTAAGCCGGGCTTAAAATTGTGTAATACACGTTTTACACAATTTATTCAAGATATAGAAAACATTTTCCAGCCGTATTTCTATCAATTTTTTAGACGCGCGAGTGGACGTTTGGGAGATTAACAGGAACCACAGCTTTCTCGAGTTCTCCAAACTTTTCAAGATTGTGTTTCTACAATTCGATAGAAACACGGAGAAAATGTTTTATGTTTCATTAAAAAAAGACTCCGCGAGAAAATAAATAAAGAAAAATTGATTATCAAATTGTCCCCTCATCAGGTCAACAGATCGTACCGGTTCTATGTTACTAGAAGGGTTGTGATTTAACCAACGGTTTCAAACTGTGCTCTTTAATATCCCTTTATACATATTTGCGGTCGCAATCTATAACAAAAACACGGCAGTGATGATAAGTAAGGATTTTACTAAATTACAATTTCATAGAAAGAAAATATTTACCCAATGATTGTCCTCAAAGTTTGCTGTGTCTCACGATCAAAAAAGAAATTAAGCAACTGTCCAGATCTGTTCAGAGCGTCTATTGGTCTCAGAACTTGCTCAAGCTAAATATGTAATGTCAGCGTTCAATTCCAAATAAATATGCGACAAATTAGCGGCCGTCGTTCGCCATCTCCAAATTGCGCAGAACTTAGGCATTTCACGCTGTTGTTGTGGAGAGAACGGCAAAGAAATGTACAAAGACTTATAACGCATGTGCACAGCCATTGTTCTACTTATTAAATTACACGGCTTTAGTTCGGTGACGTTCTCGTTGCCGTATCTTCGTTTGCTTAAGTTCTCTAATTGGTGATAGTGTCGTGTTGTGATTGCTCAATCATAGCTTGTTGACGATTGCTGTGTTTTCACGCGTATTTAATTAATCTATAGTGAAACAAGAAGTACGCCTTTCATCGCGTGCCTTCTTACATGGTGTTTTCCCGATTTGTGTTCTAGATCGTTACTCCGGGAGCCAAGATGTTTACTCCTCGCAAGAAAAGCAACCGAACAGGGAAAAAGCAGCCTCGCAAAGGAAAAGCGCGCATGTACGACCATAGACGCCGCATTTTTTCCAAGCGTGCGCTTCAAGATGACGTAGCAAAGCCCTGGGCCGCTGTGGGGACCTGGTTTTTGGGTCCTAAAGCTGAGAATGCTGATGTGTTTACAGATCTAATGACAGAAGCCATTGACTCACATTTTAACTTCCGGAAGGGGTAATTGATTGAAGGGATTCTGGTGAATTAGAATTGTTTTTAAACTATCAATTATCATCTGAATCATGCACCTGATTAAAAAAATAGACATTTTATGCGATGCTACATCGGTCGGTAAACCGTCATTGAATTTGAAGTTTCTTTCAAAACCATGAAAGCCTGGGCCTGTTCATTGTTCTTAGAGCAAGCAACTGTTCAGTTTGTATTTTCTCTATTTCTTTCCGATCGGCTCAACCATAAAAAAGCGACTCGATAATAAATGACATGACGAAGATCATGATAACCAAGAAAAGCTAATAATTAATATTTACTTTGCAGTTATTACCCATGTGACCCTCCCTATGTAACGGATGAGTTACGGGATGCAAAGTCTTTCCAAATATCGCTTTCGAAGATGAAAACAGAACTGGATAAGATGCAAGAAGAACTGCAAAAGTCTGTCCCTTTCTTTAGCACGCGATACAAGGTTGGTTACCAAAGACCTAGAAGATTCTTGTTATTTAGATATGTAGGACGCCGGATGTGCTTTGACTTCCAAAACATAAGTGAATCTAGGAGGGGTCAGCTTAAAGGCTAATCACAATTAGTATAAATCTACTACTGTTCTATCACGAATGTCGTTTGCTCATTGGCTACGCTACTCACTATCTACTCTGTTGTAGATGGGGAGTAGCGTAGCAGTGTGCGCTTGTTAACGCAGTCTGTGGCGGCCACTTCTTTACGTTTTCGAAGTGTCTGCGAAGAGGATTCAGATTAAGTACTGAACGACTGGTAGATTTATACTAAAGCAATTAGGTTATTTGCTATCGATTTCTATGCATAATATAAATAGCTGACTCGAACTGCGCCCTCGTCAACTATCACGCGATAGAAATTTTGAAGTCATAATCTAATTGTTTTTTATAAATAGTGAAAATGGCAGATATGGGCATCTGCAGGATTATTGATTATTCTGACCTGACAGGCAATAATTTAACATTTGGACATCATGTCAAGCTATATAGTTATAGCTAACTGTTTTCTATTTAAGCATCATTATAGCATTAATCCTCTCTCTCGTGATAACTTAGTGTGATGTAGTAGGTATTACTTATTGATTTTCTGTTACCAAATTCTGCCATTCTCCGGATGGAGAGGTCCGCTTACGAACCGTGGCTGAGAGGTCATTCTGTTGTGTTCTTTGAGGCAAAAGACGTCTTGTACCGCCTACACTGTAAGGTCAATCTGACAAAACGTTTGTAAGATTGTTTACTAGCAATGGACTACGAAGGCTTGCAGATAGATTTTACCTTACTTTAGTTCTATCTGCATGTATACCCCAGTGGAGGGGTGTTCTCCCTATAATGGTCTATACAGGAAGACTCGGCCAAAAAGTGGTACCTTTTTCAGGCTTGAGGTGTATAAAAGGGAAGGGATATCACAAGTTGAGGTAAATGAAAGGTTAGGAAATCTGTCGTTTAGTAGTTTAAACGGATCTTTAATTAAAACATTTCGAACAGGCGGACTTTATGGATGTAACATTTGAATTATAAAAGCACTACGTGAAAATGACAAGAAGATTACCTTTTTTGGCGATATATTCATAATACGTGCCGGTTATGAAAGCATTGGAAAAGGGTACTTTTTTTCAGTTAAAGGTCTAAGAAAGGGGTACCTTTTTTCAATTAAAGTTCTACCAAAGGGGCACCTTTTTCGCCTAAATGGTATACAAAAGGGTAAGGGGGTGGACCTCGGGGCGGTGTCTCCCCTTATAAAACTTTGTTAGAGTAACTCCCCTTCCCCCCGATGTACATATCAGTTTTGAAATCGGGCATTTAAAAATATCATTTTATTCTATTGATATTTTCTAGGGCCATGTCAACTGGGACACTGCAGTTCCAGCGAATCTTGGCTACATAGCTTCGATACTATGGAACCAGAACAACTGTGCAGCTGAGGGATCGCCAGTAACGACCATGTACGAAATCGAGGCAGGTGGAGACTTGTGTGAAATGATAGGCTTGAAGAGAGAAGACAGCATGGGACATTTAGTGACAGGTGGAACAGTTGCAAACATTGAAGCAATATGGGTGGCAAGGAATCTCAAATACTACCCATTGGGACTTCAAGAAGCTTTGCTCAAAGATGATCAATTATCAAAAGCAAGTGGATACCAGGTAGATAGAAGTGAAAACAAATTTGTTCATTTATTTCTTCATTTAAATGCCCATTAAAAGCCATAGGCGAACTTGTGACCTCTGCAGATCATTATGATAATATTCAATTAGCAAAATCCATGTTATCTTGCTTTGATCTACGCAATATTCTTCTTTTATTAGAATCAAACTGATGCAACTTGATTGCTATTTCATTACCTTGTTATATGTTCACGGAAATCATTACTTTTTTAGTGTCAGTTTACAAATCTTTACCAACACTGTATGTCTTTATGATCATGCAAATAAAGCTAGTTGTATAGTGAATGGTTTGAACCCAGGAGTATCAGTAGTTCGTATAGTGTGATCGTCCGGGTGAGTGTAGTTCTGAAAAGAACTGTTGTTGGTGACTGACGTTTCGACAACCTGAGCGGAGGTCATCTTCAGAGTCAAGTGAATAGTGTTTGTCAGTCGATGATGTTATAAGTATGGTTCGTTGAACGTGATTGGTCAGTGTAGCCATGATGGTATTGGCTGAAAGACTCGTGTAAAGTTTGTCATCAGTCATTGGTGGGTTTCGATCCGTCTATTGTTAGTCAAATAGGAATGGTAGTCAAATTTTTCTTCTTTTTTTTTTTGCAGTATTATTATATTTTTTACAGTAGTTCTTATCCAACATTTCGTCAACCGTAGGTACACCTACCTCAAAGAGGAACTACCATTAAATTGGTGGACGCAACACAATGGGAACTCCTCAACCTTGATGCTGACAGTATCATCAAGATGCCATTCGAAGTGGCAGACCAGGCTGGTCTTACACCGGGAGAGTTTCGAAACACCATGGACAATTACATCTACGAGTCCATTGGTGCTCAAGAGTTCTGCCGCCGCCACCAGCTGACCAAATCGCCGTGTGTTCTAGCTGCCAGTACACACCATGTCTCTTTGGTGAAGGCAGTCAACATCGTAGGTTTGGGGAAAGGAAGTCTCGTCACTGTTCCCGTTGACGTAAAAGCGCGCATGGACTCTAAGAGTAAGTGAAGTGGGATTTTATCAACATGGTGACTACAAAGAAAAGCATTCATGTTTCTTCAATCTAAGTACCCCTCAGCCATATTTTTCTCTGGTATACTTAACCAATATACTGCTGCACAAAAATACAGGCCAGAAAAAACTATATAGCAACCTGTGGTGCTGCAGTGGTACATGCAGTGAAACCGGTTAACCTTTAAGAGGCTGTCTCTGTAAGGACCGACCACTGATTTTACTTCGAAAATTCGATTATTCTCGTAAGTTGGGATTTCAAAGCCCTTACCTAGTCAATCACTAAAATGAGTTTTGTTTCATTAAAAATTCCAATTGAAGTTTTCTAGGATTGATTAAAGTTCGGTCCGCTCGACACAAGTTTCATGCCCGCCGAAACTGGAAAAATAGCACATATTGCCGGCGCTCTAAAAAAAATAATATTCGCTCAAAAGTCCCAATTCCTTTTTTAACTATAGATACATGGTAGCAGTTTGTCTAGCCATGTTGCAATTATAATTCAATGTTGTTCCTTCAACGGTTAAAAGAAGATCTTCTACCCGTTAGTTCCCAATCTTCCCGTTATACTCACGGGAAGATTGGGAACTAAATCACTTGTTGCAAACACAAAATGGCCGTGGCATTTATCAATCCTTCCTTGGCTTCCCGAATCACCGTTTACAGTTCATACATGTATGTGTGCCGGAGTTGTCCAAAAGAGTGCTTCTACAAACCTTTCAAGAGGAGTCTACATGATTAAACCGGCTTCGAGGAAAGCAATGGTCAGTAATACAAAGAACATCGAGGTATGTGACGGTCACGCTCGACACAGATGAGGAACGTATAAATCTACTTTATATGTAAACCTACAGTTGGAAGGAAAGGCTGACAGTTTTAATGCTACCTAGGTTTCAAGGATCGCTACAAAGGACCAAAACTTTAATCTTGAAGCCAGGTAAGAGATTTACGGGAATTTATTGGAGCACTTTACGAAGGCAAGTGTGTTAGTTACTCACCGGAATGTTTTCAAAATTTCCTGAACTTTAAGCGGTCGTTAGTTTTGAAAACCCAGTGAGCAGACAAATTTTATTATTGTTTTAAATTAAGGGACATTTATACTTTCTATTCATGTAATTGAGCAGTCTCAAACAGGTGCCACATTTTTTAAACGTGCCTTCAAAGTAGAGCTATTTTCGCGTTTGGTTCAAAACACGATTTAACGGGTAGAAAATCTTCTTTTAACCGTTGAAGGAACAACATTGAGTTATAATTGCAACATGGCTAAACAAACTGCTATGATATATCTATAGTTGAAAAAAAGAATTGGGACTTTTGAGCGAATATTATTTTTTTTAGAGCGCCGGCAATATGTGCTATTTTTCCAGTTTCGGCGGGCATGAAACTTGTGTCGAGCGGACCGAACTTCAATCAATCCTAGAAAACTTCAATTGGAATTTTTAATGAAATAAAACTCATTTTAGTGATTGACTAGGTAAGGGCTTCGAAATCCCAGCTTATGAGAAAAATCGAATTTTCGAAGTAAAATCAGTGGTCGGTCCTTACAGAGACAGCCTCTTAAGCATTGAGTTTTTTTTCTTGGAATCACTCCCTTAATTAGATAACAAAGGAAACAATTCTTGATGAACTAAACTTTCTTCTCCCTCGTGGTGACTATCGTAAGAAACCCTTACTTTAAGTGACTAAAAAATATCTTAATGTTAAATCAATTTATTTTCACTGAAACTTCTAAACAGCACAACTTTTGTTAGGACGACTAGACAGCAATTATGTCCACCAGAAAATTGTTTCTTATACGCTGACAGTGGATGGATGATTTTTTTTTTTCGATAATCTCAATAAGTAGTTTGCATTGGTACAGACTAGCTCCGGAATCAATGAAAGTGAATGGTATGTTCTTTGTGATGCATTCAGGGCTGAAGAAGATTCTGCTAGAGAAGATGAACAATGAAATTCCCGTGATCAGCGTGATAAGCATCATGGGGACAACGGAAGAAAGTGCCGTTGATCCTTTGAAAGACATTTTCGAAATAAGGAAAGAACTTAGCACGATGGAGAAGGTATATTAAAGTATGACTTCTGTAGATGTAGTAGTCGTAGACATAGTGATGGTAATGGTACGAGTACACTATTTGTTAACACTGGCACGTTTAAACGTGAAATTTCTCAACCTTGTTTTCAATCGTTCTCGCTGTTTTACGTTCACATTTGCCCAATGCCAGTTCCCGCTGTTGTTGTTCTTTTTGCTGTTGTGTGGCTGCTGCTGTTTTCATGTTTTTACTCTCATTCCGTTGTTTTGCTCGTTTTTACCTCAGGGGCTCAATTTCACCATTCACGCAGACGCTGCGTGGGGAGCATATTTCTCTTGCATGTTACGTGACCCATCAGTGGGTGATACCATGCCGACTCCTCAAGAAGAAGGCTTCGTCCCTGAACTCTTCCTGAACAATCACGTGAAGAAACAACTGATGGTTCTTAACCAGTGCGACACAATCACTGTGGATCCACACAAATCCGGCTTCTGCCCATATCCAGCTGGAGCAATTTGCTACCGTAACAAGAATCTAAACAATTTTCTTTCTGTGGCAAGTGACGTGGTGTACTATCACGGAGATTTCACCCTTGGTGATGTTGGCATAGAGGGATCAAAGCCAGGCGCCGCCGCATGCGGAGTATTGCTGGCTAACAAAGTGAGTAAGCCCACATTAAGGGTTACCGACAAGAACTCAAACTCTTGATCTCGTTTGACCACAAACTCTCATGCATTTTTATCGACACTCGTACTGAATTCTCTCTCAAGTAAGGTGATGTTGATGTCAGCTGATTAAGTCAACCTTCTTGTACTCTCGACTCGTTTAACTGTTCATTCAGTACTTATTCCAACTTCTAATCATGGTGGAATTCCATCGATTTTTTTTTTTAATTTTATTTTATTTTATTGATAAAAAAAAACATATTACAATATTGCAACAAATTACAAAAGTAGTGCAAAAAAGAGGGTTGTTACAACTGATAATATTCTAATGAAAAATAGTCGATAATGTATACGGTAGTAAATATTACAAACAATGTGTCTCTCTAGCTTTGCAAATATGTGTATAGTTGGGGGAAAGGGCAACATAGTCACGTCAAGTCATTTGTCTATTTCAAGCTGGATAATAAATTTAGATATGAATTCAGAAGTATCTTGTTTCTTTTGCATTGTTTTGCAAGCATAATGGTATTGCTTTGCATATAACAGGAGAAGACGCAAATCCTTTGTTTGGTTATCAGAAAGATTGGTGTTTGGTGTTGGTAAATTGAGAAAGCATTGTAGCGGGGTTACGTTGACATTGATTTGGTGTAAACTATTGAACCAGTGAAGAGACTCGTCACATAATTTCAAGAGAGATTGACAATCAAAGAATGCATGTTCAATAGCGTCATTTTCACCGCACAGAACACATTTGGCACAGTCAGTTATTCCAAATCGATTAAGTTCTTTATTAGTGACTAGTATTCCGTGCAACGACTTGAAATAAAATTGTCTTAACTTATTATCCCGAGTGATTTTATAATTGTTTCGGATACAGTTCACCCAATTGTCAGCAACTTCAGGACAATTTTCCGCCATGATTTAATAGCAGTAGGTTCTGTTGATTTCCTCTACAAAAAGTTTATAAAACTGCTGCAGAAAGTTTTCTTTAAATTGAGAGTGATATCTTTAGATAGTTGGAAATCGAAGTTTTCGCAAATTGAATTCAGATCTCTAAGGTCCATATGAACTGATGCGTAACTTTTGAAATAAGCGGGAATAGCTGAGGTGATTTGGTAGTATTGCAGAAAGTTAACTTTGATGTTATATTTATCGCTGAATTCTTGTGGTGAAAGATAATTACCTCGATTGTTCAGCAAGTCTTGCACAAAAAGAACATTACTATCACGCCACGCTTCCAAAATACCGATTTGTTTTCTATAGTTATATCTCTGTTGTTCCACAAAATGAATTCGCGTTTCAAGGGATCTTCGTAATTGCTACGCAGTTCTTGAAAGTGATCAAGGAGTTCTCGATAAAAGAGAGGGATTTTTCTGTCTAATTTCTCGACACTGTAATTACAGTTTAGAAGAAAAAGGAGCCCGCCATGTTTATCGAAGTAGTAATTAGGGATCGCCGTCCAGGTGTCATGAGTGTTATTTAAGAGTCTACTCATCCAACTGGGACGTAGCGCTTTTATAGGTCCCAGCGAAAGAAGCGGGTGCCAAAACCACGATTGAGAAACAAAGTTGTAATTTGCAATTCGGCAGCTTGTCCATGTGCTTTGACGCAACTTTTAACTTAAGACTTCTTGATCTAACTGTTAATTTAAACCCTTGGTGGGAAAGGTGCATCTTGTACGATTGAGATCAAGTCCTTTCTTTAACCGATGTTTCTGTTTCTTTTCTGTTTCCGTCAGGTGATTGGTCTCCACAAGAACGGGTACGGCCGTATTTTATCGGAGTGCATGTTCACCTCGAAGATCCTGTACTGCTATTGGGTGTGCATGGCAGAGGACTTTGACAATTTTGTTCTTGAAACCACCAAGCAGCTACCACAACGAAAGGTACCTGGGGAGGATGTTGACTACAAAACCTTCATAAAAGAGAACATACTGGGAAAAACCAACGAGGAACTCTCAAAGGTGCTTACACTGTATTATTAGATTATTGGTAGTCTGTCCAAAATTGGTTCTCCTTGGTCAAAGGCAAGCCAACGGAGCGAGCACGAGGGAACGAGCGCGATGCATTCATTCCCAGCGGTTCTATATTTATACGTCATCAACGATCGTAGAAAATAGAAAGATTATAAACAAACTATTGTATATTAGCCTTATTTCATTCTTCTCACTTTTGACTCATACCACCCAGGGGTAGAAACCGTTATGCAAGTGCATTTGTTGCAACCTAACAAAAAAATTCGGAGGTAGGGAGAGGGAGGACGTACAGGGATGGACTAGCGTCCATGCAAGCTAATGAGGTATAAATTTTCCTGGTGGATTAATTTTATCGAGACCGGAGTTAAGCATCGGACTGATAAGCCATTAAGGCTTGTAGATACAAACTACAAACTTTATCTTTTTTTAAACAACAATTTTGATTCGAAAGAAACTAAAACCCGAGTTTTTGTTCTTGTCTCAAGGACGAGCACGCAATGGCCGTTTTACGGAAGATTGGTCCAGACACTTTGATCCCATGCTTCTCGGTCAATATCAGTGGGAATGAAGATGTTAATGTATGCAATGCCGTTAATACTGCAATTTTCAACGATCTCTGTCACGACTCTGCCGACGAATCTGAACAGCGAATGCCTATGATTGTGACGTCCTCTACGATGAAAGATCACCAGTACAGCTCTGCACTGGAGCACTTCAAGAAAAGGCTTGGGGTAAGGAAAATCAAATACAGTCGAACCTCTCTACAACGGCTACCCTGGGAACAGAGTTTATTAGCCATTTTGGAGACTGAGGTAGCCATGCATTGTTGGAAGGCTAGAATAAGAGCAAATCTCTCAAGTTGGACGAAAATGTGGCTGCTATGGAGAGGTGGCCGTTGTGGGGAAGTGGCCGTTAGTAAATCCCTAAAGTAAACGTTCGATTGTATGTCCTCTCTGTTCCTTTTGATGAATGTTTTCTATCAGAAATTAATAATAAAGTTCCCACGGAACAGCAAATAAATTACCTTGAGGCCATAATATCCCCAGATCACACAATTGAATGGTGGAGAATGGTGTCTACAAAATCAAGTGTCTCAGATGTTCTTATTGATCCGATCTAGAAATACGAGATCTCGACTATAGGTATTCTCAGTCTCAAAAATTTTCAAACACGGGCCTAGCTTCTCGACGAGTCACGGATTGAGTGCCAGCTTTCGCCTGATCAGTTTCCTCGTTTTGTTTTTGTCACCCATGACAGCTGAACCCAAAGAACAAAGATGGAGTGAAGTACATAATAACTACTTGCTTGGACCCGTGGTCCTCCTCCATGGAATTCATGGACGATTTAGCCGGCATCATGAGAAATGCAATCCTGAATGCCATTGGAACTGTAAGTAATAAACTATGAGACAGGTATAATGACACGGAAACTGTCGAAGTCTGCAGACTTTCATCGTTAAATACTCACATAGACGTAGTAAAAAATCGTTTTCAACAATTTCAGCAGCATATCAGTAGAAAAGGAAGAAAAAAACTGAAAAACGTTCTGAAAAACGTTCGGACATAAATCTCAATTATGCTTGAAGAAAAAATGAGTTTTTTTGTTTTCAAATTTTATTAATCTTTATCATAATTTACTTGGTAATTTTGGTATTTCTAGTCAAACTTGTGATCAGATATTTCAAATAAAAGAAGAAAATACGTCAGTCATTTAGTTTCCCCATAGGAGTATTTATTTTGCGTTTTTTCTTTTTTTTTAAATAAACCTTCTTCAACAGGTCACAGACGCACCTGACGTCCACAGCTTCGTAAGCACAGACAGGGTGAACGCAGAGAAAGACATCTTTGTATGTTATGCGGGAAACTTCAAACAAACTGTGCGCGAGTACTTCGCTGTTGCTAGGTTCAGGTTCCTGTCAGACGACGATGTGGCAACTTTCAATACCACCGTGGAGAAGTCTGGTAGCGAGTCGACACCGATGGTGTTACGAAATCTACAGAATGAACCAAAGAGGCTTCATGACCTACTGTTTAACGATTCAGGGGAGGAACAACTCAGCGTGAAGTTTGACTTCTTCGTTGGCCTTGACAGTGGCGCACCGTTCATGACAGCTGACATGAAGATTGTTGATGTACCGCGCTATGATCACTTTGATAAAGCTGATGATCTGTACCCTGAGAATGCCACATACCTCATGTACGGTGACGTGGGCAATGCCTACTTGTTCCACACTCCAACAAAGGACCCGGATTACTTGCAGGTAGGCCGATGTGCGAACAAAAATGAGCAAAACTTCGGCGTGCTTATAGGTTAAGAGCTTTGGTCGATGAGGGTATAAACGATAGTAATGTCCAACACAAGAAAACTTTGGGAGCACCTGAGAAACTATAGCGACTTTTTCAACAGACGGAAACCGATATACACCGGCGACGGCTTCGAGACGTCGACGACATGGTCTGCTTTCAGTTAAAAAACAAAGCGCCGTTCTTTACGAGCTGAACTTGAATAGAAAAATGTTTAAAGAAGCCCAGTCGTGGCATTCTGCTTGCATTATTTGGGCCACGTAAGAAATTGCTTTTAAATTTAAAGAAACCCGAAAATAGCAGCTTAAATGCATATATAAACACCAAAGAGATAATAATAAACCAGAAAAGAACAAGGATGGCTAAGAATGGAGAAGATTAACACGGATTACAAACATTGTATTTGAATAATTCAGAGTCATTTTCTAAAAAACGGCCTTTTCATTCTTCTTCTTGCTTCTCGTACCTGTTCACAGCCTCCATAAGACTTTTTTGCCAGCCACGTAAAATATTGTCTAAATTCTGAAGACCTTCCTCCATTTTAAAACACAGAAGGAAATTGTTGTTATATTGACCTCATCTATGTGTCTGTATAGATATTAGGTGAGAACCAATCAAAATGCGGGAATAATTTGACTCATTATATAAAAGAGCTTAGTGTTGTTTACTACTACCATCCGCTAATAGTGAAACAATTGATTGCTTTGCTGTATAGATTGTTAAACTGACAAAACGCCCTCAAGGATTGGGTGAGCCTACAGAGGCAGCTGTGATTCTCAAGCAAGGCGTGGATGCTGAGCTGCTCGGAGTTCCTGGATCACCAACTGAGCAAGGAGGGAAAATTGTGGACCCCCTGACAGAGCATAGTTACGACCTACATTTTGTTGGAATCCAGGGGGAGGAAATTACGACTGGTGTTGTGGTGCAGAAGAAGATTTGGTTTGATGGCGAATTGTTGAACAAGTAGTGAAGATTTTGTCAAGCATAATAATCTTACTGATACATCATTGATGCTTTAAAAAGCATTTCTGTCACCAGTAGGCTTTGTGTCTAGGTAGGGTGAGAACAATTTCTGAATGTAATTTGAACTTTCACATGGAGCGTTTTTGCTGCACGCGAAATAGTCGAAATAGCTGAGAATGATACTACTGTAGTGTTTCACAGTCAAAGATCATTACGTTTATTACATTATAATCTTAATCTATTGTAGCGTAGTAGTGTCCCTAATTAGCTTCTGTAAGCTAAATACTTACCCTGACACTTAAATAAAGTTATTATTATTATTATTATTATTATTATTATTGTAACATGTCCGTGGCGATTATAGGAGGCGAGAGTTTCTGAAGGTCAGTTAAAAGTGTAAAACCAGGTGTTGTCTGCCTGGATAGAAATCCTGTAGAGTTTTGATGATGGTATATTCTATTTAGCACTGTATCGTATTTACCTGCAAGTTTTATTCAGTAGTTCTATTAATTTCTGAACAATAAATGCGGTTATGGGGTTATTTAGTTATTGACGTCTAATTCAGCATGATCAAAGAACGTCATTTTACTGAAGAATAAACCCTTCTGGAATTCCCAATCACTACGTTAAGGCCGGAACAGGGATGCTCTCCGGGAAAATTTGAATTACTCTCCTAAAGGAGAGCAACATGAAGATTCAAAATTCATTTGGTCCTTAAAAGAGCTCATTCTAAAACTGAGAGATGAATGTGAACTTACATGTCTCTTATGACATCTAATTATATAACAAAAAAAACTTTAAGTTTGAAAGGCTTTTAGTTACGAAAAACTGCGCAAAAATGATACTATTTTCCATTACTATACTTGTGAGTTTTTTAATGTCAAAAATTCAGCCGTGTGGCCTTTATCCTCAATAGCCGCCATAATTGTTTTCCAGTTGTCAAACATGCGAAGTAATCACGAGATTTCTGAGGGAGCATAACCGTGACTTCAGCAATAAATAATAAAATAAATAGATCTCTATTATCTGACGCTCGAGCACAATTTTGGAATATACTGGAAAATAGGGTAATACGATTTACGGAGAATATTGTTCTTCCAATGGTTGCCTCCTCGCAGACCACTTGGCTAATTCGCATTATAATTTTGAAACCAATATGCCCGCCAACACGGCTGCTATCGTGAATAAGATCTACTGGAATATTTGTATCCAACCACGATCAGCCTGGCTTGTAACACACTGAAAAGATCCTCATCATACAAACTGAATACGCCAGTCCCAAAGCAGCACGATTGTTTTCTTGCTCTTTCCTTTGACCGCTTTCCATCTTCAGTAATTGATAACTTCTGACCAAAGTCTCGCTATGTAATCATCGATTCAATAACTAAACGTTATTGCCTTTCATGGAAATCATCAGGAAATAGTCGCATTTGGATATAACATGATGTTCAAAATGACAACGAAATACCAACCCAAGGATTGTTTCAGAAATTTACGTTATAATACGAGCGAATGTTTTTTTTCTGTCAAATGTCTTGATCCAATAAGGGCCATCAATATGATAAATGTTTTCCTTTCACCAGACACCTGGTACCTGTGATATGATTGTTTTGAATCACTTCGCACAACAAGTCTTTGCTGTCACATTCTGTCATTACCTATTCAAAGCAGTTACCTCAGAGATTTTTGATGTGCGAGAGGTAAAAGTGCAGTCCTTCTGGCTTTGGAGATTGAATTTTCGTGAAATCAAACTCTCGAGTGCACGAAATAAAGCGAATAATGGAAGGACGTTTGCTCGTACCACTGGTGGTCTGCTTATCACTGGGGGTGATTTCCATGGCAGGTACGTAGGGTATCTTTTGTCATGGCTTATTTATTTTTTGGTTTGTGTAGTAAATTGATCAGCGAACCATGCATTTCAAACGAAAGTAAATTTACCTTCTTTTATAAGTGAAACTACCTTTATGATTTACACCCCGGATCGGCAACTGACCAGCAATTATCAAAATAAATGTTAGCATTATTGTGGTGCATTGCGATACCGTTCAGAAAAAACGACGCCCAGTACTGGGGCATCTAATATTGCCGATGTTACAATTTGAAATTCCACCCATTCAGTTATATCTAACAGAATAATTCGCCAAATCCATCAACGTGTGCATTTGGCTTTTGGCAGTAATGCCAAAATCAGTGATTAATGGTGATCGCTAACATATACGGCACCTGCTACTGTTCATGTACACTGCAGTGATTTTAAAGTGAGAAGAATTTATGGATGCATTCTAAAGGATCCTTAAAGCAAATGAATCGATGAACGCGCATGGCTGGTAATGAATTTGAAGGTTCGTTTCTTTTCTTCGAACTCCGCCCTAACGGAGGCAGAAACAATGACTTATCGATTAAAATAACTCTTTAACTTGAGAATATACTGCACATTTTAAATTGCGCCCCTTTTCAAGTTGGGTGTGGGTATCGGAGTTATGGAGGCCTCATAGCTTTACAGTCTGAGGTGGTCCATTCTCTCTGTATTGAAAGATTATAAGCGGAAGCATGACAATGCCACATCTCGTTTTGTCTCAGATCCACAGGCACAATACAAGCTTCGCAGTCCACTTCAGTTTAATGCACAAGCTCGCAACTTTGTCCCAAATCGATTTAGTCCTAAGAAAGGTAAGAACAAACAAAGCGGCGATGTACGTTATGCGTTCAACAATCCGTCCAGTTATGTAAATAAATTGGCTGCCTTTGGTATAAATCTAGATTTACTATAAATAACCTCCTTCAAACAAAGTTCAAAACGTTTATTATACGTGTTGTTCACTGTGAGCATAGTGCTACAAACTTTCAAGCTAATGAACATGAGTAAAAGAAATTTATAGATAAAAAAAAGACTCGAACTCTCGTAATAGATAAATTTAATAAAGAGCAACTAGCCCCCTTGCAACCACATGTATGTGTACCACGTTTTCGTCACTTGTACACTATTTTGTCAGGTTCACTTCGGCCCATTTATCTGTATTTTCAATTACAAACATGTGCGAGAGTGTTGGAATCATGAATGCCTGTTGAATATAGCAACGCCTACCTAAAAGGCGTTAAAACTAAGAAAGTCATCAGACAACATGAGAAACCCTTTTACGTATTGTATGGCTTTATTCATTGCTATTAACAATAATAATATTTATGTTTTTTTGTTTAATTATAAACAACATCAAGCTCCACGGTACCCACCGGTTCCACCAGGCGCAGGAGGCCAGCTTCCAGGAGACAGCCGAAACTTTATCCCAAACAGATTCGACATTCCAGCAAGTAAGTTACTATAGCAACGCGGTCAAATTAGGTAAACTTACGTCTGTCCTTCTATGCTATCCCCATGTACCTGATTTCTTTCATCTTTGTCTTGCAGGTATTATTGATAAAAAGCCAGGATCTGTAGGTAATGTCATTTATTTCTTAAGCATGAGGTGCGAAGAGCTATACGTACCGCCCCTTCCACTCTTGAAGTATCATAGTTACGCTTTATGATTGTTCATTATCATTTGTTGGTCTTTTAACAGTAGATCTAAAATAAAAATTAAAAAAATATGTATATACAAAATAAGCAAACTATATGTGCCGCGGCAATTCCCACTGAGAGGCCCCTTGTCCAGTGTTTCCACATCGAATTGGAATCTGTAAGTGTTGGTTTTTGTGGAGGGAGGAAAACCGGAGACCTGGAGAGAAACCCTCGGAGCAAGGCGAGAACAAACTCCCCAAACCGACACAAGGTCCAGTTTCGAGCCCGGACCACATTGGTGGGAGGCGAGCGCCCTCGCCATTGTGCTATCCCTGTTCCCCTTAAAATAAAGTAAAATAAGCTTGTCTGTCGGAAACAACAACAACAATCATAATTTGCACTCTTTCTTGCAGATTTAAAGACATTTTGAAGGAAATAAATATATACAGTACTGGCTGCTTGGGATAACCATAACCATAATAAAGGCTGGTGGAGCCAGGCAGCCAATTAAGATATTATATATTGAAGTAAAGAGGAGAGGCAGTATTGGGAACATTTCCGATCATCAGGATGTGCTGGGGCAATGTTCTCATTTTTTCATGTGTTTATTAAATATTCATTCTGTTTTTGTACATCAGGATGTGTTGGTGTTTCTCCCTGTGGACTGGCTACACCATATTCCCCACCAGCTCTCCCCATTCCTCCTCCCGCCCCAGCAGCTTACGGTGGATTTCCTCCAGCACCAGTTCCTTACGGTCCTCAGGGATACCCTCAACCACCCCTAATGGGGACCGATGGCTTTGGTATGCACTCTATAAACTCCCTGGCTCAGAGTGCCGCAGAAGCAAAAGCTAAACTTCTTGCTGGAATACATCCTCCAAAAAAATTTGTTCCGCATATTCCCCCGATGGGAAGACTACAGCCGGGCAAGCCTCCTTACAATCCGCCTCCACCTCTCCCTAAGCCACAAGCAGCAGGGTATGCCCAAGCAGGACAACTGCCTTACCAACAGCCATTCGGCTATGGTCCACAAGGAATGGTCCCTCCTCAAACGCCTGGCTTCCCCCCTCACCCACAAGGAATGGTCCCTCATCAAACGCCTGGCTTTGCCCCTCAACCAGCTGCCGGAATACCCCAGCCAGGAGTGCCTCTAATGCAAGCGGATTTTGCTGATCCCCAAGCTTTTACAGTTGAGTATTGTTTGCGATACGTGTTATTTGTTTAGCTAACCACGGGGGATGAACGATAATCCACTTGATGAAGAGTGAAAAGTAAGAAATGTCACTGCCTGGCGGTCTTAAACAAACAGTTACATGAAGTAACACTAATAGCATTGACGCGTCCTTTATAAATAAAGCTACCTAACACACAATGCACTACGAACGCCTTGGAGATGAAGCGGAGAATTTCGCCTCCAAAAGCAATTGATGAGCGGAAGGTTTAGTCTGACCAAGACTGCATTGATCTTCCATCCTGGCTTTCACTGAATTAAGCCAACGGTAACCTAGTGATTGAGGGAGAAATATATTCTCGTGATTGAATCGCAATGCATTACTTGACTCTTGTTTCAGGCACCGGAACCGTTGCCTCAGCAACAGACCGATTTCCTCCCTCAGCAGCCATCGCCCTTGGGACCTCAACAGCAGGATGTACCTCAGACCATCAACAGTAATGCCCCTCAACCCCCCTTTCCACCAGAGATGAATCAAGCACCTGCTTATAATGACCCAGGCCAACCAATGGCACCCGACGGTGAGTACATAATAATTCAAACTTTATCACTGACAGTTTTCCAGTAACTGTCAGATCAACAGATTCCATCGCTGTAGTAGCATGCAGCTTTTGACGAGCAATTCTGACCAAGCAACAGCTACGCTAGAAAAGTCATGCTCGTGGATCATTATCTCGACATTAAAAAATGCTCTGATCATTTACGGTGTTCTGGTTTTATGGTGTGCTATGATATGATAGGACATGATAATTGCAATAGAAATAATAACCTCTCCCAGAGAGAGTAGTGGATCTCACTACAAAGAATAGATAAATAAATAAAAAATACCGGGAAGAACTTAAGTAATTTGCAACAAATACTTTAAAAAAACCGACATTTTCCCGCGTATAAATGAAAATAATAAAAACAATTATTATATCTCTTAATTAGTACGCGCGCTGTGATTGGTCAATTTAGCGGGCAGTAATCTACTATACGGCCCGCTAAAATTTAAAGACGTTTTTGTTGCCAAAATATTTCGTGATTTATCGCCAAGTGTTCTTACCTTTTTAGCAATTAAAAGTTTAAAACTTTCTTTTACTTATGAAATTGTGTATTAAAACCTGCTAACGACTTGACAGTCACATAACAACGATTTCAAATTGAGTCGTTTTGCTTCCGAAGTGCGTCAGAAATTTGAAGCCGTTCCGCGTGAATAGAAATCGTTCTTGAGCCCGTCAGACACACATTAGAGATATAATAAATATCTTACTAACCTGGGCTTCTCGGTCCGTAATGTAACTCACGGATCCTCGTTTTTCCCCTTCGATTTATGGCCCGCGCGCTTCGCGCTTAGACCATAAATCGATGGGGAAAAAAACTCGCTCCGTAACTTACAGTACGGCTCTCGAACTCAGTTAGAGGTTTGTATATATATATATATATATATATATATATATATATATATATATATATATATATATATAATAAACAATGGTAGCAAGACTTCAATTCATCGTTTTATTGCGACAACGCTGTTTCGTATGGTCAAAGGATGACCACACTCATCAGGCAATATCAACGAATGACCGTTAAATTTCACAAACTGGCAATTAAAAGCTAACTTTAGGTTGCTATGAGATATAAAAACAGTTGCTATGATATGGAAAAACAGATGCTATATAACATTGAAAAATCTCGTGTTGCTAAAAGATTGCGTTACTTGCTCACAAAGTTCTTGACTAGGTATCTGTTTCTGTGGGGGCACGCACTTGCTAGTTCGTTTCGCTTGTTCAAAGTACACAAACTCTTCTTACAGATGATCACGAATTTTTCAAAAAGACATAAATTACATTTGTTAGTAATGTTGCTATAAGGTCTGCACTGCTTAATGATTCTCCACTTGATGGTAAAAGGTTTGTTGTTGTCTTTGAGTGTCCAAATATGTTTAGATAGCTCAGTTTCGTTTCTCTTGTTTTGGTGTCGAAAGGATGCTGTGTGATTCCTGTAGCGCTCGTTAAAATTTGTGGCGAGGCCCACGTATGATTCTGATGACGTTTGTGTTGTGATTGTGGCTTGGTAAACTACATTTTGTGTGAGGCATTTTCCGTCCAGCGGGCATTGATCCTTTTTTCTGCAGTTGCATTCTTTGGCGTTTGTTTGTGTTTGCGACTGGTGGTAATCTGATAGTACTGCTTTCGCAAACACAAACAAACGCCAAAGAATGCAACTGCAGAAAAAAGGATCAATGCCCGCTGGACGGAAAATGCCTCACACAAAATGTAGTTTACCAAGCCACAATCACAACACAAACGTCATCAGAATCATACGTGGGCCTCGCCACAAATTTTAACGAGCGCTACAGGAATCACACAGCATCCTTTCGACACCAAAACAAGAGAAACGAAACTGAGCTATCTAAACATATTTGGACACTCAAAGACAACAACAAACCTTTTACCATCAAGTGGAGAATCATTAAGCAGTGCAGACCTTATAGCAACATTACTAACAAATGTAATTTATGTCTTTTTGAAAAATTCGTGATCATCTGTAAGAAGAGTTTGTGTACTTTGAACAAGCGAAACGAACTAGCAAGTGCGTGCCCCCACAGAAACAGATACCTAGTCAAGAACTTTGTGAGCAAGTAACGCAATCTTTTAGCAACACGAGATTTTTCAATGTTATATAGCATCTGTTTTTCCATATCATAGCAACTGTTTTTATATCTCATAGCAACCTAAAGTTAGCTTTTAATTGCCAGTTTGTGAAATTTAACGGTCATTCGTTGATATTGCCTGATGAGTGTGGTCATCCTTTGACCATACGAAACAGCGTTGTCGCAATAAAACGATGAATTGAAGTCTTGCTACCATTGTTTATTATCTACACTGCTCCTCTCAGAGTCGAGCGCTCTATAAATTTATTCTGTTCAAGTTCAAGAAGTATATATATATATATATATATATTGTTTTGTTTTTTTGTTTTTTTTTTTGTTTTGTTTCGGTTTTTGTTTTTTGTTTTTTTTTTGTTTCGGTTTTTGTTGTCTCTTTTCTTCCCGACCTTTATAAGGGTGAGTAAAAAAATTATCCTTGCTCTTCTTGTGGTTGTTTTTGTTGATTCCCTGATTGTAGTTTATTTGAATTCACAGGTTCATTTGATTTGGCAAAGAAGAGGATGATGGCCTTGAAATTCAAGGCTCAAGCAAAGAAATTTGGAGTTCCAAGACCAGTACTAAAATCAAGACTGATGCCCAAGCCTCTGTTCAAAAGACATGTCTAATTTAATTCCATAAGAACGCAGAACACTCTTTGCCTGAGTATTGCACCTTTAAGTTATTAGAAGCAAATTTTGTAAATCGGGAAAAAAAAACTCTGTCCGTTAAATATTTTCTACACTAATACTAATTGTAGAACACTGTTCAACTAATTAAATTGGCACATAAAGCATTGAAGTTTTCTCAAAATACATAGTCCGACAACAAGTCATGTGACCAAGCGAACGGACAACGAAACGGTCACTTGGCTAACTTCTGTGATACATAATAATACTCTCAGCCTAGTTTGATGTGAAATGTGTGAAGGCCAATGAACAGAAGTGGACAGATCCAAAGGATTTAAAGGGTTATAATCAATCTCCCTCTAGCTACGAGGTCCACTTTAATTGAGTTTAATAAAACATGGTTTTTAAAGTTGATCTGAGCTTAAAGGCATGCCTTCGTACTGATTTGTTTTTAAATTCCCTATCGTGGGAGCTCAACCCTAAGATTTAAAACATCCCTTGTCCATATTTTCAAAATGCCGACAGTCATGGTCCAAGTAGAGTTTGAGAAATCTTCGTTGAAGCACTTACCGGCGTTTTGCGCTCCCATTCGTGCTACTTCGAGGTCACATGGTATTCAACTATGAAATTGTTTTCCGTTTCTCAAAGTGGGAAGCATTCCAAAATATATGCATACCTATCCTAATAAGTTATATTGCTCATGCGTATTATCGAGAACTACACCATACATGTGTAAATCGCTATTGCATGTCGTGAGGGTCTCCAATAGGTTTGGCGGGATGCGGGATTTGGCTTTTTTTTTCGCCGTGATATTTGGGATTTGAGCTGAAAACAGGGGCGGGAAGCGGGAATTACAATTACGAGCAGGAGCGGGATTTCGTGTTTTTATAGGGTTGGGATGCGGGATTCGTAAGGAGAACTTAGCGGGATACGGGATTTCAATTCTTACATGACCTCATAAATTGTTATTGACCAGCGCAAAAACCACAAGCTGGCAGAAACGTGCGTATAGCTGTGTCAGGTTTCAAGTAATGAATAGCAACAGCTCTGTACCCTGTCAGATTCTGTCAAACGTATCCATTATCGCTTGACTACCTTAGTACCATGAGACTGTATGAGGTCTTTGAGGCCTATTTCTACTGATTGCGATCATTTGTGTTGACCGCTGACATCAATGACATCTGTCCATTTCCGACATTTTCGACGCTTGCGTCTGTAATCTTGGGCCCCCGATCCTTTCTAGTTTTTCTAGTCTTTCGACCTTTTCCAGAGCACTTGGTTTGTTTTGACCAGGATGACCACACTGGATGGCGGTGATAGTGTTTCACCGTACGAAGTATGCGAGTTACGAATTGCGTCGCCATATATTACGCAAAGGATGCGCGAGCAGGAATGCCTTCTTTCGGAAAGAAAAGTTCTGAGCCAGACCTCAAGGAAAGGGAAGACGCTGAAACTTTGAAAGAAGCTGTCAAGTGTATCTACGGGACATCTCTTAAATATGGTAATGAACAATCTTTTTCTTTCACTGATACGTGGACAAAAGAAAACAAAAAAGTGAACCGTTTACTGAAAGAAACGTTATAATCATTTGGCTTATTTATCTGCTACCCATTGAATTCTTTTGTAATCTTTTATACGGTTTTGATTTTTAAAAAGTTTCTGTGTTAATAATTAAATTAATTATTAATTAATAATTAACGCAGAAACGTCTTTAAAAAGTGGGCGGGATTGGGATTTCCAGGCAAAAAAGGGTGGGATGGCGGGATGGCGGGATGCGGGATTAACAGGAAAAAATGGGTGGGAAAGCAGGAATTGAGAACCCTATTGTGGACCCTCTGTCGTCATTCTGGAGATGAATGCAACGCTAAAGTCCGTTGAAAAGCCTAAAGAGGGAAAATGAAAACTGGGATTCTCTAGACTACGAGTAGTCCCTCTTTCGCTTAGTCTGTCATGCGTGACGCGAAAGAAAACTGTGAGAAAAAGTGGCCGCTCGAAATACTGGGGGCGAGGAGCGCACGAAAGGAGGGACTACAGTCTAAGCCAAGGGAGTTTGAATTATGCATTGCTCTCACAACGCAAAAATATGATTGGCTTATGTTAGGAGCGTTGACATTATCAACATCCGAGATACGTGGGACGCCTTGTAGGAATGAATTGCTGTTTATATCGCTTTCCGACAATAGAAAGCTTTGGAACCGGAGCCTAAGCGTTGGAATCGCACTTCGCTAGCCGTGATGCTCTTGCGATTCTGCCAACAGGCTTTGAAAAGATTTAATTTATCAAGTGTTTTGTTTGGCAAAGCTTTCCGCTTTGAACCCGAATGCGACTTTAGCCCCTCAACAGCATCGTCCAAGAACAATTCAGTGAATACGAATTCACTGAACTTGGCCTTTCTGCCGTCCATTTGAAAGGTCGAATCGGACTTTTAATTCATTTGAAACTGGACATTCACCTGAAACTTTCCGCTGCTTTCGGCAAACATTTCACCGCAGTTGGATGACCTCCTATGTCAAATACATGTCACATACATAATGTAAATTCTCAGTTGAAACTCTGCATTTGAAATTTTCGCAAAAATCGTTGCAAGATGCCTCCTTCCTCGTCTTCTTTTTAAAACGTCTTTCGCAGTTTCGCTGAACGAACACTGAACGAAGATATACTTTTCGCGGCATGTTTTTGTCTCGCTACTTTAAGAGAAGAACGATTTTACTCAGAATATCTCCCGCGTTATTGACAACAGGCGATGATAAGAGGACGTCAAGATAAGAAATCCTACACCGAAAAATTACTCGGCCGTGAAAGGGTAAACTCCCTAGGCGGTAGGATTTCGCGCGGCCATTTTTTTCTCGCAGTTTTCTTTCGCGTAACGCACAACGGACTAAGCGAAAGAGGGACTATTAGTAGTCTAGGGATTGTCCAATTTTTTTGTTTTTCTTTACTGGGATAAAGGAATTTTGGTCACTGGGACTAAAATAGTTTGGAAATGGGTTCTGGGCAAAATTTTTTGGGCTGATAAAAGAAATTTACACCTCCACCCTACCTTCAGGACCATCTTCAATGGCCCAGGGATAATTTCATGTAGATCATGTAGTCACGTCGCGCCCAAAGTTGTTTAGTCTTTTTTTTCTTTATCTACATTGCAAAAAAAAAACAACAACAACAGACAATTGCTTGCCCAATGGTATGCACCAAGCTCCCTTTGTCAGTCACTAGTGATAATGGTAAGGCGTGTAAAAGGACCTAACTAATGCTGTGTTTAGACTTGAACGGTTTACCGAGGTACCAGAGTTTACTTACCTAGGTAAACATTTTCCGTGTGTAAACGCCAACTGATACTTTGGTAAATGCCGCAAAAGACAAAAGAAATTTAACCGAGGTAAAAGTTGTAATTACCCTGTGATCAGGCATGGTTACAGTTGGTAACCAAGGTCAAGATGGCAGATACATCCGCTTGTGGCGGCGTAATATTTCATTTCCCGCGGTGAGCTTTTCCAGTTTTGACAATCTTGGCAAATAACATTGAAAAATTGGATCGATCTTCTTACGGCGAACAATCCGTCGCGTAAAAGAAAGCATTGTATTTTTCATTCTCAGTATTATTTACAACTTTCTCGAGACAAACTTCGATCCTCTGTTGTGTAATTATTGTGGATGTATTTTGGCACCTGGGAGGATACTGCCTACACAAAGTATCCACGTTTCTACGCATATAACAATGCTTACTCTGGGTATGATCAAGCAACTGAATTTTCGCCGCAATATTATGGAATGCGGTCCTCGCCTATGAAAATGATGGCAACTCAATTTGCTCCTGTTCCACTGCGGTGGGATCCTCGTACAAGTTCGATTTCATGACGTTGTTAATGCAGCGCGCGCGAATGTTGAAGATTAACTTGAGTTATTTGAGCCGGTATAAACACTGGACGAATTTACCAAGGTTAAGTAACTTCACCTTAGTAACTGTTTACCTTGGTAAAAGCTCAAATGTAAACACAGCATAAGGCGCGTCAAGTCAAAGGCCAACTTGTATTATTTTCTTGTTTACGATGTATGATTTCACGGTCACGTTTGCCTTTCGGAAGACTACTTTGCAGTTAATGCCATCGATATTTTGAGCAAAGAGCGCGAAAAAAAATTTAAAATATCTGTTCACCCAAAGAGGCCCTTATTTCAGGGGTTAAACTCAAGGCTGATAATCCGACCACCCGTACAAGGTCCTTTGTGTCTTGAGAATAATAACAGTTTCTATTTATAAACAAATGAGGTTAAACCGTCTACTGAGGTATTGTAATTAGATCCGATGATTTAAAGGCAACGCAGACAAAGCGCAAAGTCTTATGAAGCGAGCAGACGTCAGGGAACATCATTCCAATAGGAACAACACAAGAATTCAAGTCTGAGGATTGTTTATTATACAGCTGAAAGGTAGGATAAGAGCCTCTAGATTCACTGGCTCTCTTTCAATAGCTTCTGCGTGACTACTTCCTCCAAAATGTTTTTCGCTTGAAAACGTGCAGGGTCAGTGGTCGCGACTAAAAGGAATTTTGGGCACTGAACGTGCATACAGCTATATATGTGCTTTGTTGACGTTCTCCCAGAATTAACTCTGCTTTTGGTGCTCTTAAATTCTAGTTGTTCTTTTCAAAGTGTTTATCTGGTGACTTTAGGTAAAGCTCTATAAAGCTCCGCCATTTGAGTAGAGTAGACTGCGAAACCACTTCGAAAAGAGAAGCACAAACAAGGCCTCCCTTCCTCTCCCTCCACGACTTTTCATTCATTGCAGATACTTACCATCTCGAGTTCCCACCCCGTGTACCCAGTTGTACAAAGCATTTGATTATTGTTACTATCTACTGCGCCCTTTATATCATGGAGACTGAAGAGTTTACAAGATGGTCGATGAGAGCTTTTTGATGCAAATCGTTCAAAAAATGCAAAGCTGACGTGTCACAAGGAGGTTGATCAAAAGTTGTCTTTGCAAATCGCTAAAAAAAAAATGCAAATACATGACGCGTTGTGTCTGAAAAGAATAGACACTCTTAGACCACAGACCAAGTGATATTCTTTAGAGAATTGTCCTTTTATCCATCTAAAAATTATTTATTCACTGATATACCCGCCGGTATTTAAAAATTTGAAAGCTAGAATTCTCAAGAGTATCATCGCATGGCCTGAAATGAGGCAAAGCGTCCAAGCTTAAAAGGTCTATTTATTTATTTATTTATTTATTTATTTATTTATTAATCGAATATATACAAAATGCAGCTTTAATAAAATGGTCAATATAATATTTGATCCCAATAGGGTGTGTGTATTGTCACGCAATAAAAAATGAAATTCAAAAACCATTCAGTGGATAAAGTCAAGTAATTGTGATATTATAGACGATAAATAAAGACTGAAGACAGCTCTCCAAGTTTAAGGTGTGTGCGTTGTCCCAAAGTTAAGACATTCGTCGAAACGTTCCGTGCACAATTATAGAGCATAATACTGAGCCGCCATGTTGGAGACCCACCTTAGCCCTCATAACATGGCGGCCGAAAAATGGTGTAAAATCTGGAACTTTGGCTATCTAGACAACTGATTATCTGAACCAACCCAAACATATTTACGCAAGCGCTTTTCCTAATACTTTAACTCCTAAAATGGCAAGATAAGTGTATATTTTTCGACAAACGCGATCTTAGCTTCATGTCACGCACTGCAATATAAAATAACTCCGAAATTCAAAATGCGCTGGTTTCCAAACGAAGGACGCTATCAAGCTAGAAAGTTGTAAACAGATATAAATTTAGTACCTCTAGATATAAATTTAGTACCCCTAGATATAAATTTAGTAGCTCTAAAAATTGCTTTGACGTTGAAATAAGACTTAGTCACCAGTATGCCTATAAAAAAGTTTAGTGACATGATATTGTAATGTTCTATAACCTAAACTGCGCGCAACCCAAAATATTAAATTGGATGTTAACGAAGGATCATCGTCAGTTTTTGCACTGGCAATTCCTTTATTTCAAAAAACGTATTATCCCCTTGCAACCAGCAATGATATTGCAACAAGTGGGAGTATCGAAAGAAAATTTGTGTTGCAATATTTCTAGCATTGTGTATCAATTATATTTTGCCATTCTCTGCCCGTTGAATTAAAGACTCTTAACATAACACACCCAGTATCACACTTCATTGGACTGTGTCGGAGCCTGCGTGTGCATAACGACAATTGCTACTAAACCACCGTTTTCTCTGGCAACAGGCAAACAGATATGGTACTTTTCCTGTTCTATTGATTAACACAATAATTTAGATCAAAGATGTTTTTGTTGATCAACGTATCAGACGGGCTTAATGTCTTTTTTTATGTAAATCATGCCGACTCGTTTATTTATTTATTTATTTATTTATTTTTGAAAAAAAAACCTATGTATACCTCGTTTTAACGAGCATAACACATAACATGGCTAGGGTGAAGGCGCTCTTTTGGAACTGATCTCTCAAACGGCTGATTCAGTTTCATCGTTCAAAGTTGGCAAACCGTCCTAAACAAAAAAAAGGAGGACGGCATTACCTCCAAAATCTGCGTGGGGATACTGGAATCTTAGTTATCTGTTATATTTAAGCAATAAAACGGCCACCGGCTAAAAGTTCAGCCCGTTTCTCACAAGCAGCAACTTTTACAAACCTCAGGGATCAAGAAATCAGCGACATTTCTTTGTTCGCTTCACCTTTCAGCTTTCATGCATTTACACCCCATCCAGTCCAACTCCAAAAAGAGACGTGAACCGTCATCTTGTTTTTCATGTACCGTTGGTATTTTACTTCCTTATTAATGAAATCTATTCAATCTAACGAAACAGCTAAAAAACGTTTCAGTTAAACTGAGCATTACTTTGTTTTCCAGTTGCAAATATGCTTCAGAGCCGTAAAAGAACTGCCCAACAGGCAGCCGGAGTAGGAGGGAAGAGGCAGCGCATTGCTAAACCAGCACCAATGTACAGCCACCGGCGAAACATGTTCTCAAAGGGTGATCATGGCCGTCATAAGCCGTGGGCTGCACTTGGTGCGTGGTTCATGGGACCCAAGGCAGAGAATGGAGATGTGTTCCACGAACTTGTGACTCAAACTATCGATTCACAGATAAAATTCCGTCGACACGTGTGAGTATTTTTTTCTAATTTTTAGCAATGAAAGCGTTTCAATGCTTAAAATTTTCTCTTCTTGAAAAAGAAGTAAAGTAAAGAGCTCGTAAGAGTATGATTGGCATATAACTGAGTACGTTTTCTCACGGGGTCATTGGCCAGAGGGAAACCAAAAAATAACAGGACACATGCATCAATGAGTCATTTTCCAAATATCGAATGTTTTCCATGGTTTTGCGGTGAAACCGCAACCGCCCACTAACCCACTTACGCGCTTATCGATTAGTTCAGTCCACCCTGGGAGGAAGCTCGAGACTTCAACACACACCCACTTCATCGTCAAAATTTTAATAAGCATGCAGCACTGTCACGGAAGATTAACGGTACTAAAATTCTTAAGATGTAGGGAGTATTGTGAGATAGGTGCCTATTAGAACGATTAAACAATTATTAAAATGTTTGCACTGCACAGCCGAACAAAACTTCAAACAGCAGTCACAAGCACTGCACGTCTGGTAATTCCACCAAAAATGATATCGCCAACTGGAAGCGTTTGCCTCGCATTCAAACCAAAATCTAAAAGCATTAGATGGAAAAATATACCTTTTTTTAATAAATGTTCATCTGTTTTGCCTTCTAACTCTTTGGCCAATATTTTGCCGTTTATAAAGTTGGTGACAATTACTTTACGACTCTACTTCGTTGTCTATCTACCGTGTTATTTAACAATTATTCCACGGGTGCTTGTTGGATATGAGACGGTATAGATAGCCAACGAGGCGAGTAGCTCCAAGTTGGCTATAATCGATTGTTCAACTAAAATAAAATAAAAATAAAAACGCTCGCGAAAATTGCGCCAACCATACATGTATTAATTTTCCGGGATATGCTTTATCGAACGTCCACCGACTGGAATGAAGAGATTTTTTTTGGCGCGCGATTTCTGCAGTCACATAACATATTAAAAACACACGTAATTAAGGTATTATACTTACCAAATAAGAGCAAATGTTCTCCTTTCCAGTTATTTTCCATGTGATCCTCCTTACGTGACAGACGAGCTTCGTAAGGCAGAAGCCTTTCAAGATGCCATGGATAAGTTGAAAACAGAGATGGAAGCACTTCAAAATAAGATGATGAATTCTGTGCCATTCTACAGCTCACGATACAAGGTAACTAAACACTTTGATCACCAGCTCAATGAAGGCTTCAAACTTCGATTCCGTGATGAAAAGAAACAAAACAAAACAAAACAAAAAACAAATGAAGACCGGGACGCTATCATGAGTCAATGCGAATTCCTTGAGGTTGACGTTGAAAAATGAAATTCTCTGATGCTCCTAGAATGCTATTGTGGACACTATTGACACCTGTAAATATTAGACCATCACATCTCAATGAACACTGTACGTACTCTACATGAAATATAGCTGCGCTTCTTGCGTTTTCACTTAGGGCCATGTCAACTGGGATGTAGCGATGCCAGCCCACCTTGGTTATATCTGTGCCCTGCTGTATAATCAGAACAACTGCGCAGCGGAGGCCTCCACCGTTACCACTACGTTTGAGCTGGAAGTCGGGACCGACTTGTGTGTCATGATGGGGTACGACAGAGATAAGAGTATGGGACATTTGGTCACCGGGGGATCCGTTGCCAACATTGAAGCTATTTGGGCAGCAAGAAACGTCAAGTTTTTTCCTTTGGCACTACAGAGGGCTCTAACGAAAGAAAAGAAATTGGCTGCCGCAAAACATTACAAGGTAAGAGAGTTTCTATTTTATGATTTTTCATTTTTCTACAATCAATCCTTCCAAAGTACTTTTTGCTAAAGTAATTTCTGTTGTAAACTAATGTGACATCATACTAACAGTGTCCCAGAGACTTTTTTCGTGGTAAGCGCTTCTTCCCCAACTATGGAATCAGTATGCGTTGCAATTTTGGATTTATGTGCTCAGCAGTTTCAATTTCGTGATTTCTAGGACATCATATATTTTGCACCCTCAGGAGCATGGTTGTTCAATAAATACTATCAGTATGGATACATACAAGAGTTTTTCTTCACTGTGGTTCAATTATAACGTGCGATATCCCGCAAAAGTTTCATGTGATCTGACTAGACGACATCTATACCTGATTAGTCCTGAGTGTTTTAGTTTTATAGACTGGAATTCAACAAATATGTTTAAGTTATAACTTGATTTTCCTCACATACTCTTTCGTTTGCTCTTTTCCTTTTCTCCTAGGTTTTCTTTCCCCAAAGAGGGAAGAAAGGTGAACGAGGTGAACTTACAAGTGGTTCTGAATGGGAACTCCTGAATCTCGAAACCGCCTCCATCCTTGCCATGCCTACCGATGTAGAGAAACTGACGGAATTAGAACACGGTGAATTTATGGACATCATGTCTGATTACCTCTACGAATCCATTGGAGCTGCCGAATTTGGTCGCCGGCATCCTCTGATAGAGAAGTCTTGTGTCGTGGTACCAAGCACTGCTCACATTTCCCTTACAAAAGCAGTAACTATTTTGGGATTAGGAAAGAATAGCCTTGTACCAGTGGCAGTCGATGAAGAATCCCGAATGGACGCGAAAGGTAAGTTAACAGAACGAAAGGCAAGCCGATGGTTAATCTTCAAACCAACTGAGTTTGACTGAGGATAGGTTCTCTCTGCCAAAAGTGTACACCAAACAAAACCCTAATCCTTACCAAATTGCAACCTAGATACGTTCATTCTTGCGTAGACGACAAGCACAACGTTGTCAAATTTATCTCCTACAAAACCCACAGTTATGTATTTTGACATTTTATCTCGTGTTCGTCAACAAAACGAAAAGCACATATCCAAAATTACTTGAGCATTTCACTGTTCCTTAAACGGGTCCATTATAAGATTTTATTTGACAGAGATGTCAAAACTTGGACCGAGACATAGCTCCTAGACACAAATTGCTGAATGAAATACGTTAAAATACGTATAGTTTTGTGGTATTCTATTAAAGTTAAATCGCGTTCTTCACGTTAGAAAAACGTCAGTTGTACTCACACAAATACCATTTAATTTCATAGTACTGAACAACATTCTAGAGAAGCAGCTTGAGAAAGAAATTCCTGTGATTGCGGTCGTGGCCGTAATGGGAACCACCGAGGAGAGTGCTATTGATCCACTCACTGAGATCCTGAAAATAAGAAAAGACTTTAGCAAAAAGGTAAGGGATAGACCAGCATGCAGTTAATCAGTTCCCTTAACGAGCGTTGCAATGATGTATCTTTTATGATGACTCTTGAAACTCGAGACGTGATAATGGTAGATTTTCTGCATAACGTATTTCAATTCCATTTGATTCTAAAAAAATACAAATTCCTTTGACATGCAAGACAGATCAGGCACTTAATTTTAAAACATATCTCCATGAAATTGATATTACCCAGACTGTTGAGACACTTGGTGTGTTGCAGGGTCTCGACTTTAGCATCCACGCTGACGGAGCCTGGGGAGGATATTTCTGCAGCATGCTGCGTGAGCAGCCTACGACTCATTACTTACGGGCGCCAGAAGATTCAGGCTTTGTCCCACAGATGTACCTGAGTTCCTATGTTCACGACCAGTTGTCAGCTCTAGACCAATGTGATACAATCACCATCGATCCCCACAAATCTGGCTTCTGTCCATACCCGGCAGGAGCGCTGTGTTATAAAGACAAGCAGATGAATACCTTCCTACAGATTACCACAAGTGTGGTCTATTACCATGGTGATATGACACTTGGAGATATCGGAATTGAAGGTTCTAAGCCGGGTGCAGCAGCCGCATCAGTAATGCTGGCAAACCGAGTAAGAGCCATTTGTAGTGCCCTTTCTTTTTTGTTAAGGCTAAGACAATCTATTTTCCTGTCAGTGTCCGGTTGTGGTCGTGATCGACGTATTCAGTTAAGTGGTCATGCAAGAATGAAAGGAAGGACCTGACCACAGTTTAAGTGCCTCTTTGTGTAAATAGTAAATTGATTGAGATTGTTCGGTGACAGTGAAAGCGAAGGAAGACAAAGGAGACCCAAGTATAAATTACACGATCAGTATAAATAAAGCAGATAAGTGAGAGGTTTACTGTTCCCACGATTACTTGAGTTCGTATTATCGTTAGTTATTTTGTAGTTAGCTTTACTTTCCAAATTCAACTCAGGTCAAATAGCAGAGAGTGAGTGATTGAATCTTGCTAACTAATTTTAACCTCTATTTACTCTGAAAAGGTTATTGGTCTCCACAAGAACGGCTATGGTCGAATTCTGTCTGAATGCACCTACACCGCTAAAATGCTGTACTGTCTTTGGCTGACGCTCCCTGAGGACGATGATCAGTTCATAATAGAAACTACCAAGCCTCTGCCACCTAAATGGAAAAATATGTCACAGAAGGAACAAATCAAGTTTATGAGAGAGAGAATCATTGGAAAAACTAACGAAGAACTTGCAAAGGTATGTTTAAAAATGTAAAAACAGAAGGGCTAACAGCATCTTAAACCAGAGGTTTCACTGCCTCGTCTTTATGATCAAAGTGGAAGCCAGGAGGTAGTTAACAATACTTACAATACAAGTTTGTTTGAGGCTCTGCACCACTTCTATTGGGTTAAGTTGTACACAACGACACAATTATGAGTAAATAAATTTTCAAAATAGCGGACAAAAACATAGCTATGAAGATTGCTGATATATGATCTTTCATAAACATTGCTAAATAATTATGTATTCAATGGATAGGACCATGAAGCCATGGAGTACTTGACAGAGATTGGTCCAGACACGTTAGTTCCATGCTTTAGCGTCAATTTGAAAGACAATAAAAGTGTTGATGTCTGCAACCAGATCAATATGGCCATTTTTCAAGATCTAAGCCATTCCACCGGAGAGATGACTGCACATAGAATCCCGATGATCGTGACGGCATCAAGCATGCTCCATCATAAACACAGCACCGCCCTGAAGAGCTATAAGAAGAGACTTGGGGTGAGCAAGCCTAAAATAGGTGCTCCCCAGATAAATTAGTTTTTCACAGTATAGCTCTTTTACTAGAGTGTCCATTTGCGACAGCAGTATTTTGAGCCATCGCGTCATTTGAACTCTAAATGCACCTTTACCTTTATTAGTTTTCTATTTGTTTAGAGATTTTACAAAACGAATCACTTTGAATGAGTAGAATAGCATCAAACATACACCATTTAACAAATAGATTCCATTTTGCCTTGTGTCTGTTCAGTACTAGATCGCAGATGACGTCAAAATGTGGTAGCAGCGAGAAAAGTGACACGCGAAGCGATAGCCGAGTGTATCACTGACGTTCTTACGACATTTTGACATCATCTATGATTTATTACTGAACAGATGCAGGGCAACAAGGAATCCACTTTTTTTATAAAAAAAAAGAAACATCTTTTCGTGGATTTGTCCTCCAATAGATCATAAGTAGGAGTCAATCAAAATGGGATAATAATTCGACTATTGTATAAAACTTCACGGCACAATTACACCTAATATTGAAAGCTTAGTTTCTATTGTAGTTGGAGCACAAGGATGAATCAGCTGTCAAGTTTGTTATTACTACTTGCATGGATCCATGGGCAACATCCGTCGACTTCTTGAATGACTTGGCCGCCATTATGAGGAATAGCATTCTGTGTGCCATTGGAACGGTAATGCCAACCTTTTTTTAATGTAGTTTAGCATAAGTTGTAGCGTATAACAAAACTGATGTTTCCTATAACTAAAGCTGGCGATTTCCAAAAAATCGCAAAAGATAGTGATGTTAAACAGCACTTACTATTCACCTCTGATCATGAGCTAGTCAATCAGAATGCGCAGAAAGCACTATTCACTTGTGTGGTATATGCTTTTGATGGTCTAATCGGATCAAAAGCCAAAACAACATGCTCGGAGAGATATGTACACGTGATTATTAAAAACTGGATCATTGGATAATGCAATTCGAGGGTTTTCATTGGCTTAGCCATCGCGCATGGTATATGACCCATGCATTATACCATGCTCTATAAATACGGTAAGCGTATGTGTAATCATTTGGGGCGTTTTTATTTTTATTTTATTTTAGTTTTCTATAATTTGAGGGCGTTTTTATAAAACAATTATTTTACTCGCACTTGTTAGATATGAGATTTTTGTAGCCAACAGGAATAAAAAAATACAGGCATTTTATCCACTCTGTCGAGACAGAGTGAAGGACTCACATCGTCAGAAAACTCAGAAAATCTCTGGTTTGGAATTCATTGACAGTTCGCTTAGTTATATATACTGATGTGTGAATAAACATTCTGTTTTTTATAACTCTAATGCCAGGTAACAGATCCCAAATCCCACCACGACTTCGTCAGCACCGGGGTCGTCAATAGCGAGCGTGAACTAATCGTCTATTACGCCGGCAATTTCAAGGACGTCTCCAAGCAGTATGGTACAGTTGCCACGCTCAAATTCAATTCTAAGAGCCAAGCCGACGAGTACACCACGAAACAAGATGCTCTGATGAGAACCAGCACCGAGCCGCAACCAATTGTCTTAAGGAGCAAGGCTAACGCCACACTCCATGATGTGTTTTTTGGAGAATCGGAGTACGGAGATCAGGAGGAATTATTTGAATGTTTCGTTGGAATGCCTTCCCACGGGAACAAACCTTTCATGAGAGCTAACATGAAGGTGTTAGACGTTCCTCAGTACGAGCACTTTGATGACGAAGAATATCCAGAGTCCAGTTCCTACTTCATGTACGGTGACAAGAAAGATGCATTCTTGTTCCACATTCCAACAAAGAATCCTGACTTCCTACAGGTAATCATTTTCATGAATGGATTAAAAGACACGCTATATTCTGGCTACCTTTTGATACTTCGGTGAGTGTGTGTTCATTTGTACTGGGAAGAATTTTTGGCGAGAATGCTTTGCAATTCTAACCTAAAACAAACGCAGGACTGTATGTCCTACTGGTAGAGATTTCCCCGTACCAGAGCCCCCAGAAACGATATATATTCTATCTTCATAATCACCCCATCCCTGTTCCCAAACAGGGAGTAAAGCGGCATAGATACGTTACTCCGTTTACACATGATCAAAACTCATTTAATATAAAATTATTCGCGTATTCCATGTTTTTATTTCAATAGTTTTAAGGTCTATTTTTTTAGTGTATTTTACAATATATTTGGCAGATCGTTCAACTGGATGACATTCCAAATGGAGTCGGTACAGAGGGTAATAATGACTTGTTGCTGAAGAAAGGTATTGAAGTCAGCATACCTGATATTGATGGAACTCCGACGACCGCAGCCGGAGAAGTCCAGGACCCGCTGAAGAAAAAGCACTACGACATCACGTTCGTGGGAATAGATGGAGAAGAAGTGAAGACCAGGGTAAAGCTTGGCAGGAAGATTTGGTTCGATGGAACGAGAATCAACAAGTGAAGCTTACTGATCCAGTTCATTGATTAAGATCATTAAAAGGTATCGAGGGTTTCTTAGAAAGAGACAGCAATTGTAAGAAGTACTGTGAAAAAGTTGCTCAGTTATGATTTGTAACCTTCTGTTTGGTGTATAATGCCAATCCGTTAGTTAGTTTTTTGCACTGCTTCGATTAAGCGCAGTAGCGTTATTTCAAAGTGACAGTCATTGTTAACAATAGACCATATTCGTATTCCCGGTATTGGACTGGAACTAGCTTGCAATGGAGGCTCATGCGGGGAAATATCATTAAAAAGAGATTATTGTCATTTGCATTTGAAAAGACTCCCTGCATTAGCCTCAGTTACAAGCTAGTTCCAACCCAATACCGCGGAATATGGCCTATTCCAGGAACATTTATTGCTCATTAATTCTGATAATCCGTTTCCCAGTTAGAGAAAAGGAAATGATGATAATGACAAATTTTAACTGTCAAGCTATTATAATGTCGATCAATAAACTCATTTTGGGCGTTGTTTTTTTCCATTGGCTAACATGTGCTGGGACATTAATCTAACGAAGTCTATATTAATAAACAAGTAGGTAACCTCAGATGGGTTTAAGTTATATTTACACAACCCTGCTATGAACCATTTTCTGATTCTTCTTATTTATTCGAGCACTACGGTGTTTCAGCAAGAGACCATAGTCTAGCATGGTTTCAGTCATTAGATTTCGCTTTAAATATGAACACAGAACATGAGCTCAAACTCCTGGTACTATAAGAGCTTTCAAGTGATTCAAGGAAGATGAAACCACAAGTTATTACGGACACCTCCATAATACGGACCACTCTATATTAATAACTACTTATAAACCGGGAGTGAGGTCTTTACGGAAAGATCTCAAACCGAGAACTTGACGTATTGACCGCGCAATAGCGCGCAATGCGCGCAATTGAGCGCGCAATACCTCCATAATAAGGACACCCAAGTCTGTATTTAAGGGCCCATTAACCGATTCATGCGCGCACTCGCGCGCGTTGCTAAGGAGGTGAAATTTCACTTCCGCTCGCCTACGTCAGCCTGAGCACGGAAAATAAAAACAACCCAAAAACTTGCAAATTGGCACATATTTTAGATGTTTTTCTTTGCGTTTCGCAAAATGCAAAGTAAAAAGTAGTACAAACAAAGACAAAATAAGAGAAAGACAGAAAAACAAGAACAATAGAAAGAGAAAAACTAACTCCGTGTGGCTTTGTTTGATCTTACCGAAGTGCGCGGGTAGTGTAAATTGCGAACGCGCTGATAGGGTAACTTCCAATAGATATCGGGCGCACTTCCGGTTTCTTTAAATGGTAAAGGAAACGCGGTTTTTGATTAAATTCAGCCTTTTTCGACGAATTTCGATTAAAGCCAACGTTGGCAACATAGCTATGCATTCCTTTTTCGAAATCTTGCTATTTTCAGAAAATTACGAATTTTTCAATATTTTGAAATGCTCTCAAATTCTGACCTTTTAGAAATGAAACAAAATCGATGCATAGCGTAATGAGGAGTTAAATTAAAATATTAAATCAATGAAAAAAATCCCGAGAAAATAATTTGCCTGGGAGCCTTTGCATTTTTTCTGTATTAGTCACATGACCATGGGCGTGGCCTGATGACGTTATCACTAGTGTTACTGATCATTAAAAAGTTGAAACACATGAAATAACTCTGAACTAACTAAAAATGATGAAGTTATCTGAGACTAAATTTTCCGTAACAACGACTCGAAAAGATCGGTGAATGGGCCCTTAAGTTTACTTTTATAATAACCAATGATTGACTCATTGAATGTCGACAACTCGCAATGTAATTCGCTGCGTAGCCCCTCACAATGGACGCTGGTTTCCTCAGTTAACAAGCGCATTATTGTCCGGTTATTTAAAATAGAAATTATAAACTAGTTTCTACTGAAAATTATTTTCAACCAAGTGTAAATGGTTTGGAAAACTAAGAGACACTTCATTCGTTGCATAAATAGATTACGTTGTATACGGAGGCTGTGCCCGCAGGCGAGGGGCAGTCAAAACCAAGCTGTCCTGCCGAAACGACACGTTAATGGACTTTTAGGAGGGGGCAAATACATACCAATTCTTCCTCTCCCCCCCCCCCCCCCTGAGCTAACCATAATAGCTATTTGAAAAAATAGAATTTAAAATTGCTGCCGTATCGCCGAAATTGTCTATTAATTGGATTTTTCTTGGCAGCTAACAAATATAAAGGTAATGCTTAAGTCGCTTTGGCGTGTTCTAAAACTTAACTGGAGACGGGTTAAATGTGACGAGGAACAAGATATTTTAATTTTTTAAAATAACAGAAGATATTGTGTGTCGGTTTGGTTTAAATCACACGGCCGTTTTATATTTGATTCTAACCTGATCCACTGCTGTTAGTAAGAGTCATAAATTCCAGGCACATCATAATCTTTATTAGTTTAATCTTTGTGTTTCCACCGCAAGGGCCCATCACAGTGCTATGAAACGCATAACATTTACATTGTTTCAATATCATGAGAGGGCCTTCAGTATTTCCATTCAATTCAGGACATTGTTCCAGGTATTGTTACCTAACTCCTTGAGCCAGAGTGAAGAGAATTTAACCATGGACATTGCCTCAGTCATGCTGTTGTTGTTGTTGTTGTTGTTGTTGTTGTTTTCTTCGTACACATTGTCTCAATCATAATAATTTTTCCCTGGCTACAGCCCTGAGATACCATTGAACAGTTTCTAAAAAATCGAGCATGCAATCAAAAATACCTGCAGAAATCAAATAAAGAAATGAAAAAAAAAATGTTTCCGGCCGGGCTCGAACCGGCGACCTTCCGCGTGTGAGGCGGACGTGATAACCACTACACTACGGAAACGACGATGAATTAGCCACAGTCCTTAAAGGAGCCATGCGCAAATTACGTTCTATATACTTCTCGAAATTTTTCAGTCGACCCCTGCGTAGACTTTAAAAGTGAATCCATTGGATAACGCAACCAAAACAAATTCCCAGTTGTACAACATGTGAAGCTTCGATGAGCAATTTTCAAAAATAATGAGAATTAAAAAGTGCGGCATCTGTAAGCCACCGATGGGATTTGAACCCATGACCTCCTGTTTACAAGACTGGCGCTCTAACCAACTGAACTACGGCGCCCTATATTACGAAATAACGTGTTTTATTGTTTATTTATTTATTTTTTAAAAAGAAAAAGAAAAATAGTCCCTCTGCGTCCCATGACACCCCTCGAGCTCCCTATCCTGCCGTCATAATAACAATTTCTGACTAATTCGTCCCTCAATCGTCAGAAAATATTTACTCCAGGAGCGCTAATAAACGTGTTGCTCTCCCGATACAAGGTACAAGATGTAAAATAAAAAAAAGAAAAGAAGCATCGTGCACGTCTTAATTAAAAAAGGTCACATGATCATGAATATCAACAAGTGAATTGCTTGATCAAGTTTTCCATCAACAAGAAAAGTTGCGATCGGTTGGTCACATGTCTGTAAAAAATGGAAACAACGTTATCTCTCCTCTGATCAGAACACGAAATAGCCAAACAGAAAAACAGACAATGAAAAAAAAAACATTCGCCCTATACTAAAAAAAAAACATGCTTCCTTAGTTTAATGGTAATGCTATCATGTAGAGAACACAATTCTGTTTCCTGCCTACCAGATGTTTCTTTCTCAAATCTATGAGGTCTCCCTGATTAAAGGAGAATGTTTAAAAACATCTTTCATGAGGTACTGCAACCAAACTGTCTTACTACAGTTCGATCGAAAATCATTCACGGTTACTTGCAGGTAAAAAAGAAAATCGACCCGTAAATTATTATATCATTTTGAGCCATCTTAGTACTCCTACGAATTACCAAGCGTGAAAGTGGACACTGATGGGACCAAGTTAGCGCTACATGTATTAACAATGTTTTTTTGTTGTTGTTGTTTTAACTATTTAGTCTTTTTGTGAGAAATTTAGGTCATTCTAGGTCGGCTAGTCTTTCATTAAGCTTCTGTTTCAGCAGATTGTATGAATAATTGTAAAATGTTCTACCTTGTTGAGTTTGTACTCTTTCCTCAAGATCTCGTGATGCTCTTTTAGATGGGGAATACCGGTTTCCACATATTTTTTGACCGCTAATAGTTATAATTCGCAAGGATTAACATGACGCGGAAAACTCCGTTAATCAGCTCAGTTGGACTAGTAACTACAAGACAACGCAGAACAGGTGTTATAACACCAGCTGAGTCAAGGAAGTAGCAGATTTAAAACAGTTGTCTAAACAATTTATTATATATCTGGCCTGTTGGTCTAGTGGCATGATTCTCGCTTTGGGTGCGAGAGGTCCCGGGTTCGACTCCCGGACAGGCCCCTCTAAATACTCTTTTGTCAATGAAGAGGACATCATAACGAAACAGGCAATTCTAAGATGGTTTTTGGGACGTCACAACGGCCATTTCAAACAGTGTAATACCTTCCTCCTTTAAAACAAATTACTCTCATGTTCGTGCAAACAATTCTAACTGACCACCATGAAACCGTCTGGATAAAATAACCCTTAATCAAGTGTTTCCGTTGGCATCCATCTTTTTCAAACCAGTAGGAGAAGGCAGCGCAGCCGAGTGGTTACAACGCCCGACTTCGCGGAGGTCGCGGGTTCAAGTCCCGCTCTTCATTTGACCGCTTGCTTGGTGTTGCTTCTCGGTAGGCCCTAGTTCAACTTCGGGTCATCCTTGTAAATAGCCAACTGGTCTGCCTCCCACCAGTTGGGATTTTTAAGTCTGTCATATTTAGTTGATACATTTGTAGCTAAGCGCATTGACCACTAGAAGCAACAACATTTCAACATTTTTTTTTTAAGATCTAGGAAAATAATAAACTAAGATAAATTTGATCCAGTTTTTTGCCAGCAGAGAGCAGGGAAATCAGTTACAAATCTTAAGATAGTGTGGTCCAGTTAAAAAGAAAATGTTGGTCCGTGTGAGGGTCGAACTCACGACCTTGGCGTTATCAGCACCACGCTCTGCCGACTGAGCTAACGGACCAGACTTGTAGACATTAACCTGGCTGCGGTCTTTTATTAATTATAACTGCCTTCGTACATTTTTTTTAAATTTACCATATTTACATGTACGTTACCTTTACGATACTTAGATATAATACTCACAATATAATGAAGTTAAGAAAAAGCCTTCGCACATGTAAATTACAATACTAGTAAGTTACCATAAGTTGGGTCTGGTGAGGTACAACATCCGCCTAGCAGTGTCAGTTACTGCTGTGTATTCAAATTGAGGGATTTCATTTTTTAAGAAGTATATGCTTTGTTGAAATAATAGGTCCTTTGCAGCTGGGGTAACGCGACCAAATTTTTCTTAGAAAATTTTTATGTCATGGGCTATAACTTAAAGAATGCCAGAAATGGAAAGAGCGCATCGAAAATACCTAAATGGCCAAGTTTGAGGCCCCTGGAATTAAAGAGTAAGTTTATACCACAGTTTGAATTTTCGGAAAATTTAGAGGATTTGTATGTAAAATGTTGCTGGAGAGCAAGGCCTTGCTCTCCAGCAACTTTTTCCATACAAATCTTCTTATTCTTTTAGAAATTCGGATCGTCATGAAATCTCCTTCTTTAATGATGGGGGGCCTCAAACTTGGCCATTTTGATATGTTCGACATGCTTTTTCCATTTCTGGCATTCGTTAAGTTATAGCCCATAAATTTATGAAAAATAGGTCACGTGATGGCTTAGCTGCAAAGGGTCTATTATCTAGAAATTAGAAGTTGCTTCCCATTTAGTTATTTTCTAATTATGTCTCGTCAATATCAGTAGCTTATGTTCTAAATAACAAGGAACTAGAGTGAAAAGTAACATGTTTTCTTTAATTATACTTGTTTTTCTAAAATGAAATTCTAAGTACATTCGTCCAAAAAAGCTTAAAACTAATGACCAGGTCATGCCTCTAACATTATTTTTTCAATAAGTTAGTAACTTGTTTATTGAACCAACTGGCTACGCGTTGGGGAATTAGCTCAAATGGTAGAGCGCCCGCTTTGCATGCGGGAGGTACCGGGATCGATGCCCGGATTCTCCAATTGGTTTAATTTATTTATTTGCCACAATTTTAATACTTGTAGATATTATTTTATTCTCAGTGATTAATAGTAAAAATCAGTCAGATTTTTCTTCTCTGTTACCAAGATTAAATTAAGAAAACCAGCCCTTTCCTGCGTGAAAAAAAAGAATTGACAAGGGAGTGTTGAAGTTTGAGGGGTTACAATAAAGTAGTTAGTTTATGTTTAAAATCTAGAACAATAAAATAAATACTTTTCTTTCTTGTCCAGATTTCATACTTTGAATGATTGACCAAACGGAATTCCCCAAAAATTTCATTTCTAAAGTAACTCAACGTCCACTTGGTACGATTGGTCCGTTAGCTCAGTCGGCAGAGCGTGGTGCTGATAACGCCAAGGTCGTGAGTTCAACCCTCACACGGACCATCCTTTTTTGCGTCCGATAATAACTTAACGTAATCTCAGCTAGTAACAGTACATTATTTTCAAAACAAAATACGCAGTTTGCGCATTTTATCAAGTAAAGAACAATTAAAGATTGAAGCGCAGCAAGGATGAGACATAATTAAAAATTACAATAAAAACGTTCGCTGGCTAAAAAAGTTCAAAAAGAACATAAGCTTTCGGCTGTCGATCTACAGCCTTCGACGGATAAAAATGGAATGCAAAAGGATAACATATATGAGCTAATTCCCCACCTGTACAAAGATGCGTTTGAAATCTTCACATTACAGCACTGATTAAAACTTGGACACAACTAGTGCACTGACCGCATCAATGCCTTAACACTGCACAGTTGTCGCACACCTCATAGTCCTTGGATTAAACCATTTACTAAGGGAAATTTCAGATATCGAGTTGAGACAGATGGCTTTACAGGCGATATTTATCATTAACTGACAAAAGCTGGAATCATGAGCGTTGGCCCGTTGGTCTAGTGGTATGATTCTCGCTTCGGGTGCGAGAGGTCCCGGGTTCGACTCCCGGACAGGCCCCATGTTTAATATTTTATCAAAAGACTTTGCAAGTCGTAACAGCATCGATTTCTGTGGCTTTTTTATCACTGGCTTATTGTATGTAAAAAAGCGAAGAAAGTAAACGAAAAATGATATTTTATTCCCACACGAAAGCTTGGGCATGCGCTGAACTGTGAAATTTTGCCTTAAATTTCTTTACCATATACAAAGCCTTCTTTGAACGTATTTTAATAAATATCTGCAGCCCAAAATATGTCTTTTTTTTACATGAGCAAGGAAACATTTCCCGCGCAAAAAAAGAAAAAAGAGAAACACAAATTTGGCTTGCTTTGGTTTGCGTGTAGTCCTTATCAAAACAGCAAAGGGAGTTTTTAAACTGTTTTTAAACCAAGCAGTATAAACTAACTAATAGAGTTCTCGTTGGTTTCGTATTACTAAAGCAAAAAGCTGCGCATGATTAAGCCCGGTTTTCCCTAGTGGCGCAAGCAGAAGCGCAAGTACAAACGCAAGCCTTAGGGATGACCCAAGTAAAAACGAAATTCGACGCAAACGCAAGCACAAGGAAAATGATTTAAACTTTCCGCTATTTTGAAGAACTGTTTAGGCGCGAGGTAATCTGAATCCAGTGTTTTCACTGGCCAAACATAACCACGTGTGTTAATATCCTTGGCTTGTGATTGCCCTTGTGCTTATGCCTGCGTCAAGGCCGTTTCCACGGTGAGATAAGAATTCTTGTGTTTGCGCTTGTGTTTGCGCTTGTGTTTGCGTTGCTAGTGAAAACCAGACTTTACTGCACATCTGACTCTCTTCACACCCTGTTTCCACAGCAGAAATGAAATGATTGAAAATTAACTGAAGGCAACGATAGTTTTCCTAAGAATCTGGAATAAATGAACGAGTAATCTTTACTTATTAAACACTATAGAACTTAAGCTATAAGCTTGTGGGTTCATGTTGATGTCGCGATAAGAAAACCCATCCAAAAATTATCCAAAAAAATCCACTGTGGGGACAAGATGGCGACGGGTGCATTTACCAATAATTCTTAGCGTCAAAATCCCTGAGAAACGCACATGAAAAATGCGCAGAAAACTTCCTAAAGCTTTAAACCTAGCGTACACAATTAATGTAATACAGCGACAAATGTTGCAAAGATATGATTTTATGCCTACCGGATAATCCATGTACGCAATGCATTGAGGTGAAATGTACAGCCACCATTTTTTCCTACTGTGGATTTTGGCCCGCTGTTACAGACGCCATGACAACTTGTGTCAAAGAAGCCGTAGCTAGGTTCCGCCACCAGTGAGCCAGCTCTTCTTAAAGACTGAAGAAAATAATAATCGCATTTAATAAATTTATTTTCAATGAAAATTTGCTTAACATTGAGAATATATATGGTGCATTCACAGTTTCCTACAGACAATTTCAATGCACGTTTTAAGCTATAACAATGAAAAACAAATATCCAATGACAAAATTGAGAATCCGAATAACAGTCGATACTGATAATGAGTAATACAGTAGTTTTGTGCAGGATGTTATGGCACACTGCTTGCTTTTTATGAGCCGATAAATGAGAAAAAAGAACTGCAAACAGAAAAGACAAAAAGACCAAAAAAATGTTAACATGGGTAGCAAAAATCAAGAAGTTGGAGAATCCGAGAATCGATCCCTGTCCTTCCCGCATGCGAAGCGGGTGCTCTACCATTTGAGCTAATCCCCATTGTACAGATGCCTTAGCTATTACGAGGCTATTTTGAAAAACAGGTTACCAGTTTTCGTCAGGTGTTACCGAAAATGAAAAAGGAGATTTAAATACACCACATAAACTAATTTAGAATAATAAAAAGATTTACTGCTATTTGTAAAATTTGGAAGAAAATAACTTGCCAAATAATATTAAAATGTCAGTGTTCATCTACACTTTGTCGCTTAAACTAAAATAACATTATATGGAGAATCCGGGTATTGATCCCGGTACCTCCCGCATGCAAAGCGGGCGCTCTACTATTTGAGCTAATCCCCCGGTTGTTACATGAAAAACAGAGTCTTAGATAAAACTAATTACTAGATTTGGAAGAATATTTCGACATTTTTTTAGAATATTTGGTACAAGCTATTGTCATAATATTATACAACAGAAAAATAACTGCTATATAATTTAACTGATGCAGCAAAGTCTGCTATTACATTTTGACATCCCTCAATTATGATTAATTTACTTGTCAAGCTTACTATTACTTGAGTATCATTACTCTTAAAATACAAGGTGCCAGACAGCTCATAAAGAAATCGAGACATGCAATCATAAAAAAGCAACTGCAGAAGTCAAATAAAGAAACGAAAAGAATGTTTCCGGCCGGGTTCGAACCGGCGACCTTCCGCGTGTGAGGCGGACGAGATAACCACTACACTACGGAAACCTCGGTGAACCACTAATGGTCTTAAAACGAATTATTTCTAAACCACGTTAACGTGGTACTATGATCAAATTTTTACTCCTTGAATTTTTGGGTGAATCACATGGAATTCCACGAAATATTTAAAACGCCATTTGCCGCTTGCAAATATCAACATTAGTTCCGGAGATATTTAAGTTTGAAAAATGTGTAAAATATGCAAATGAGAGACAGCTCAATATTATATCGAATATATATCTTGCTTAATTTGCAGCGGAGACCATTGAAACTTGGTAGGCTGATAGTTCTACAGGCAACACACTTATGGCTATATAAAAAAAATTCTATTCCCATGGCAACTCACTGTTTTCCATTTCCCTCCGATCTAATTCAAATATTTTATTGATTTTCAGCTCGAAAAACAGTGAACAAGGCCACAAGCACCACTTAACATATTTATATGTTAGCTGGATCATGCAGATGAGGCACCACTGTCAAATATCAAAATGGAGCACCAAAGGTGGCCAGAAAAGCTTTCAATATCGCGGAGGTCTGGACCCCAACATGTTCCCATGGTAACAGAACTGTTTAACTCATATTGTGGAGCACATCTGGTAGAATCTTACCGCAAATAATCAAAGATTTCTGATACAAATTGGCTGAGATATTTTTTTTCATGAAATTTGATCGAAATTTGGTCGAGTTTATGACGTCATCGATTGGCCAATTTGCATATTTTAAAATCTTGAATATCTCTGGAACGAAAGGAGATCTTTGAAATAGTAAACAGCGGTTCTCTTCTCGTACGGTTTACTTTTTTATGCTTTAAAATGGCTTAGATAGGAAAGATGCGAATTTCATGATATATGGAGTAGCACTTAAATGAACCTGTTGCAGCCGCGTTGAATCCTTTGTTATTTTTTCCGTTTGTGCGTGCATTCTTTCGTGATCATCGCATACTTTTCGTTTATCTCCCTTTCACGTTATCGATATTCTGTTAGATTTTTTCGCATAATTTTGCTTTGTTTCAATCCCCTTTTGTATGAGTCTTTCTAGTTTATTCGTGTATTTTCATCGCGACGCTACTGTCATCTCGTTTCATTTACCGCCCTGCCGTTTTCCTTTTACGTGTTCCTTAGCTTCCTAGTCATACAACGTTTGTAGGTATCCTCTACCTTCGGCTCGTTATTTCTGTTTCTTTTATTGTATTCGTCTATAACTTGTAATTTATTTTGTTTGTAGCAACCGCTCCCTTTTCATCGCTTTCTTCGCACTCGTTAAATTGCACATTTCGTCTTATCGATTAAAGCCAAGTAGCGTGTTGACGTTGACTACAATAGTACCGTCATGTAATTTTTCAGTCGACCCCTGCGTGGACCTTAAAAATAAGACTATTATTGGATAACACAACCTTACAAAAATTCCCTGTTATACAATATATGAAGCTTCGATGAGCAAAAGTAATGAAAAAGTATTGAGAATTAAAAAGTTCGACCCCTCTAAGGTACCGATGGGATTTGAACCCATGACCTCCTGTTTACAAGACAGGCGCTCTAACCAACTGAGCTGCGGCGCCCTACATTAGAGGGAGAGAGACTTCATGGATTCCGGGAAGAAATATCTGTTAGCCAGGAAAGAGAATTGTGTTCTCTAAAATAATAGAATTATTGTTAAAATTAAGAAGTGTGGGTTTTTTTCTGTATTATGTGGCGGTAATGATCCTGTTTCTTTGTCTGTTTCACTGCTTGGCTTTTTTATGCATTCTGATCAGATAAGGGATAAAATTGGTTTCATTGTTTTAAGACATTTGACCAACTGATCGCAATCGTTCGCTCCTTGATATTCATGATTTTGTGACGTCTGTCAATAAGACAGGCATGTTCTTTTTTTTTCTCTTGTTTGTTTTTTTTGTTGTTGTTGTTTTGTTTTGTTTTTTTTTTTGTTTGTTTTTTTTTTTGTCATCTTGTAGCTTGTACCGAGAAAGCATCAAATTTATTTGCGCTTTTGAAATATGTAATTTCTGACGATTGATTACTATTTTGACAGTTTGATGGAGAGGTTCGCGGGGTGTCCTGGAGTGTTTAGGAACTTTTTTGGCTTTTGGCGGGAGATTTACGTCGTTCTTGATCGGTCCGTCTTCGTGTTCGTCCAAATTTTTATTAAAAGTGTCTTGCAAAATGTTCTAGTTTATTGATTATGTACCCGTTCTTCGGGGTCTCGTACTGCTGCATTAGACGAGAAATACGTTTCCACATAGTTTTGGCCACATTTTAAGGGTGCATTTTAAGGTCATTCCCCAGTATTGCAATTCGCATCCCTACTGCGCATAATTTCACGCGTGCTTGGCGCGCGCACATTAAAAAATGGCGGCTTTTTCTTAACGGCTGGACCTCGCCAAAGAGGTAAATCGTCATTTTCTCGCAAATGAGTATGGTGACCTTTCATTTTTTTCTGTTGTTTTGAATTGAGTAATAAATTTCTCTGTGTAAAATAAATATGGACCAATTCTCAGTGTTGAACGAAAAACAATCGCCGGAAACGTGAATTTAGCAAGCAATCTTGACCACAATCATGGTGCTCTTATAAGGATTTATTGGGTATAAACAAGGGGCTGTTGCCCCTAAACGAACATGGGGACCCCTTATTTTTATTTCAAAGTTTAAGTTCCTATAATATAAACATTCAATAGGCAAAGTTTCACAAAAATCTCAGTGCGGGTTCTATTTCAGTGGAATGACCTTAAGAGGTTTTTCGTTTCTGGCGTAGCACAGGTTCTGATTGTTAGAACCACTAGTTGTAATTTGCAAGGAGATAGATTATCTTATTAGACGAAATACGCCTACATTAGATGACTGACTGAAGCATCTTCAATAAACTATTCACATTGAATTCTCGTCTCAGTGCCGTTTATTACCGTAGTTGGCCTGGTAACTACAAGACATCATAGAGCAGGTGTTATACCGCCAGCAGATTAAAACAGTTGTCTAAACAGCGTACTGTACGTTTGGCCTGTTGGTCTAGTAGCATGATTCTCGCTTAGGGTGCGAGAGGGCCCGCGTTCGACTCCCGGACAGGCCCCTTTAAATTGTCTTTTGTCAATGAAGAGAGCATCATAACGAAACAGACAATTCTACGATGGTTTTTGGGACGTCACAACGGCTATTTAAAACAGTGGAATACCTTCTCCCAAATTACTTTCATGTTCGTGCAAACAATTCTAACTGACCACCATGAAACCGTCTGGATGAAAAATAACCCTTAACCAAGTGTTTCTGTTGGCATCCATCTTTTTTTAAACAGTAGGAGAAGGCAGCGTGGCTGAGTGGTTACAACGCCGGATTTCGCGGAGGTCGCGAATTCACGTCCCGCTCTTCATTTAACCGCTTGGTTGGAGTTGCTTTTCGGTAGGCCCTAGTTCAACTTCCTGATCATGTTTGTAAATAGCCAACTGGTCTGCCTCCCACCATTTGGGATTTTTAAGCTTGTTATATTTAGTTGATACATTTGTAGCTGAGCGCATTGACCACTAAAAGCAACAACATTTCAACATTTTTTGAAGGTCTAGGAAATTAAATGATAGACTAAGGTAAATTTGATCTAGTCGTTTTGTTTTGTACCCAACCGGAGGAAAAAAAAATTAAAAAATAATTTTTTTTTTTTGAAAGCAGAGAGCAATGAAATCAGTTACAAATAGTGTGTTCCAGTTAAAAAAATGTTGGTCCGTGTGAGGGTCGAACTCACGACCTTGGCGTTATCAGCACCACGCTCTGCCGACTGAGCTAACGGACCAGACAAATTAACCTGGCTTCGGTCTTTTATTAAGTATCAACTGCCTTCGTACATTTTTTTAAATTAACTATATCTACGTTTCCTTTACAATACTTACATATAATACTTACAATATAATGAAATTAAAAATAAAGCCTTCGTACTCGTACATGTAAGTTACCATAACTTGGGTCTGGTGAGGTGCAACACCCGCTTAGTGGTGTCAGTCACTGCTGTGTTCAAACTGAATGATTTTATCTTTCAAGAAGTATGTATATACTTTTAACGTGGTTTATCAAGGATGAGAAAAGTTTTGTTAAAATATATAACTATCTAGTAATTAGAAGTTGTTTCCCATTTAGTTATTTTCTAGTCATGTCTCGTCAATATCAGTACTGCTTATGCTCTAAATAACAAGGAACTACAATGAAAAGCAACATGTTTTCTTTAGTTATATTTGTTTTTCTAAAATGAAATTCTAAGTACATTCGTCAGAAAACTGCTTAAAACTAATTACCAGATCATGCCTCTAACATTTTTTTTTCAATAAGTTAGTAACTTGTTTATTGAACTAACTGGTTATGTTAGGGGAATTAGCTCAAATGGTAGAGCGCCCGCTTTGCATGCGGGAGGTACCGGGATCGATGCCCGGATTCTCCAATTGTTTATTTTTTTATTTGACACAATTTTAATACTTGTAGATATCATTTTATTCGCGCTCATTAATAGTAAAAATTAATCAGATTTGTCTTCCCTGTTACCAAGATTAAATTTAAAAAAAGCAACCCCTTTATGAGTGAAAAAAAAAATTGGCAAGGGAGTGTTGAAGTTTGAGGGGTTACAATAAAGTAGTCAATTTATGTTTAAAATCTAGAACAATAACATAAATACTGTTTTTTCTTGTCCATATTTCATACTTTAAATGGTTGATCAAATGGAATCCCCCAAAAACTTGATTTCTAAAGTAACTCAACATCCACTAAGTACGATTGGTCCGTTAGCTCAGTCGGCAGAGCGTGGTGCTGATAACGCCAAGGTCCTGAGTTCGACCCTCACACGGACCATCCTTTTTTGCGTCCGATAATAACTTAACGTAATCTCAGCTAGTAACAGTACCTTATTTTCAAAACAAAATACGCAGTTTGACATTTTATCAAGTAAAGAACAGATAGAAAAGGCGTAGTTTATTGTCGTCAGCTCGCTGCATTTCGGTGAACGATATATATAAAATTGCCTGCTTTTGGAGTCTAAACTTCAGCGTTCTTCATTTAATATCAATAGGCCAATTTTGATACGATTAATTTAATTTATTTTATTTCTGCAAGGCCCGGAGCCAAGAAATAACTAAAAGCACCTTGACTCAGTTGTAATCATAACACATGTGTGATTACAACACATAAAATAATAATTTGGGTAACCCGGGTATCGAACCTGGTACCTCCCGCATGCGAGGCGGGCGCTCTACCATTTGAGCTAATTCCCCACCTGTACAGAGAAGAGTTTGAAATGTTGACATTAAAGAACTGATCATAAAAACATGAACACAACTTTCATTTCAACTAAGAACGGAGAGATAGCACTAGGGAATAACCAAATATACTGGTCTTTTAGAAATCCAAGTTCTCTCTTTTTCAAGAGAAAGGAAGATGGGAAAAAAGCGAGAAATCTTTTCCAGCAAGTAAGCCAGATGACTGGAGAACCCGACACAAATGCAAGAGGTCAATTAGGTATAAATTACTTAATGAGCGACAATGAGTGAGAATGAGCGACAATGAGCGAGACTTACCTACCCTTCCTTTTCTTAAAATATAACCTACATTTCTCATTTTCCTCTACATTCAAACTAGCTTGTAAACATTTCCAAATCAGAATCGATTTACTGATTCGCCACTAAACCTAGTGTATACCCTTGATTTCGTCGCCACTCTAGGCAATTTAAAAAAGAGGGTTGCCAAATTAAAGTAGCAAAATTTAACAATTGACAAGAGTAAATGTCCCTTAAGAATCATCTGAACTATTCTTTGAAGTTCGAGATGCATTGTCCTCTTGTGGAGGGATAGAATTAAGGTGCACTTAAAAATGGTGTGGAACGTTACCACCAGTTTTCCACGCAGTGATCGTTGTCAACCAGCACGTCAATCACAACTGACCTCGTTAAGAATGCCTTAATACAGTAGTCGGGGAACTCATATTACTTGGATTAAATCATTTACCAAGGGAAATTTCAGATGTTGAGTTCCTCACCAGACAAATGGTTTTACAGGCAATATTTATCATTAAGTGGCAAAAGCTGGTATTATAAGCGTCGGCCTGTTGGTCTGGTAGCATGATTCTCACTTCGGGTGCGACTGAGCCAATGCACCAGACACATTAACCTCAGAACCGCCTTTTATGTATGGGTTGTTGACCAAGTTTGAGGTCAAGATGGCAGGATATTGACCAAGTTCTTTTTTCGCGTGTTTATGGACCGAGACGGAGTCGAGAAATTTTAACTTGCATTGCGTAAGGTGTCTGCTACATTATTGTATCTTGCTCGAAAGACATGAAAAGCGAAAAACCGGGGGAGTTGGGTAGTAATTGTTTTGGCCAATGAGACAACACATAACTGGTGTGATAGTACCAGTTCAACAGAGAGAGGTAGATTAATACCTTTGTCAAATGAAACTCAATCACGTTTGGCCTGTTGGTCTAGTGGCATGATTCTCGCTTAGGGTGCGAGAGGTCCCGGGTTCGACTCCCGGACAGGCCCTTTTAAATTGTCTTTTGTTAATGAAGAGAGCATCATAACGAAACAGACAATTCTACGATGGTTTTTGGGACGTCACAACGGCCATTTCAAACAGTGGAATACTTTCCTCCTTTAAAACAAATTACTATCATGTTCGTGCAAACAATTCTAACTGACCACCACGAAACCGTCTGGATGAAAAATAACCCTTAACCAAGTGTTTCTGTTGGCATCCATCTTTTTAAACCAGTAGGAGGAGGCAGCGTGGCCGAGTGGTTACAACGCCCGACTTCGCGGAGGTCGCGGGTTCAAGTCCCGCTCTTCATTTGACCGCTTGGTTGCTTTTCGCTAGGCCCTAGTTCAACTTCTTGGTCATGCTTGTAAATAGCCAACTGGTCTACCTCCCACCAGTTGGGATTTTTAAGCCTGTTATATTTAGTTGATACATCTATTTCTTTCATTTTAAGTGACATGCCTGTGAACTAGTAAGTATAGCTAAGCGCAATGACCACTATAAGCAACAATATTTCAATATTTTTTGAAGATCTAGGAAAATAATAAATAGACTAAGGTAAATTTGATCTAGTCCTTTTATTTTGCACTGAGCCGGAGGAAAAAAATATTTTAAAAAATTAGTTTTTTGACAGCAGAGCAGGGAAATCAGTTACAAATCTTAAGATAGTGTGTTCCCATTAAAAAAAAATGTAGGTCCATGTGAGGGTCGAACTCACGACCTTGGCGTTATCAGCACCACGCTGTGCCGACTGAGCTAACGGACCAGACTTGTAGACATTAACCTGGCTACGGTCTTTTATTAATTATAACTGCCTTCGTACATGTTTTTTTAAATTAACCATATCTACGTTACCTTTACGATACTTAGATATAATACTTACAATATAATGAAGTTAAAAAAAAGCCTTCGCACATGGAAGTTACAATACTAGTAAGTTGCCATAAGTTGGGTCTGGTGAGGTACAACACCAGCATAGCAGTGTCAGTTACTGCTGTGTATTCAAATTGAGTGATTTCCTTTTTTAAGAAGTATATACTTTGTTGAAATAATAGGCCCTTTGCAGCTGGGGTCACGTGAACAAATTTTTCTTAGAAAAATTTTATATTATGGGCTATAACTTAAAGAATGCCAGAAATGGAAAGAGCGCATCGAAAATACCTAAATTGCCAAGTTTGAAGCCCCTGGAATTAAAGAGTAAGTTTATACGACAGTTTTAATTTTCGGAAAATTTAGGGGATTTGTATGTAAAATGTTGCTGGAGAGCAGGGTCTTGCTCTCCAGCAACTTTTTCCATAGAAATCTTCTTATTCTTTTAAAAATTCGGACCGTCATGAAATCTTCTTCTTTAATGATGGGGGCCTCAAACTTGGCCATTTTGATATTTTCGACATGCTTTTTCCATTTCTGGCATTCGTTAAGTTATAGCCCATAATTTTATGAAAAATAGGTCACGTGATGGCTTAGCTGCACAGGGCCTATTATCTAGAAATTAGAAGTTGTTTCCCATTTAGTTATTTTCTAATCAAGTCTTGTCAATATCAGTAGCTTATGTTCTAAATAACAAGAACTAGAGTGAAAAGTACCATGTTTTCTTTGATTATATTTGCTTTTCTAAAATGAAATTCTAAGTACATTCGTCAAAAAAAAGCTTAAAACTAATGACCAGGTCATGCCTCTAACATTGTTTTTCAATAAGTTAATAACTTGTTTATTGAACCAACTGGTTACGCGTTGGGGAATTAGCTCAAATGGTAGAGCGCCCGCTTTGCATGCGGGAGGTACCGGGATCGATGCCCGGATTCTCCAATTGGTTTAATTTATTTATTTGCCACAATTTTAAAACTTGTAGATATTATTTTATTCTCAGTGATTAATAGTAAAAATCAGTCAGATTTTTCTTCTCTGTTACCAAGATTAAATTAAGAAAACCAGCCCTTTCCTGCGTGAAAAAAAAAATTTGACAAGGGAGTGTTGAAGTTTGAGGGGTTACAATAAAGTAGTTAGTTTATGTTTAAAATCTAGAGCAATAAAATAAATACTTTTCTTTCTTGTCCAGATTTCATACTTTGAATGATTGACCAAATGGAATCCTCCAAAAATTTCATTTCTAAAGTAACTCAACATCCTCTTGGTACGATTGGTCCGTTAGCTCAGTCGGCAGAGCGTGGCGCTGATAACGCCAAGGTCATGAGTTCGACCCTCACACGGACCATCCTTTTTTGCGTCCGATAATAACTTAACGTAATCTCAGCTAGTAACAGTACATTATTTTCAAAACAAAATACGCAGTTTGCGCATTTTATCAAGTAAAGAACAATTAAAGATTGAAGCGCAGCAAGGATGAGACATAATTAAAAATTACAATAAAAACGTTCGCTGGCTAAAAAAGTTCAAAAAGAACATAAGCTTTCGGTTGTCGATCTACAGCCTTCGACGGATAAAAATGGAATGCAAAAGGATAACATATATGAGCTAATTCCCCCACCTGTACAAAGATGCGTTTCAAATCACATTAAAGTACTGATTAAAACACGGACACAACTTTCATTTCAACCAAGAATGGAGAGATAGCATTAGGAAAAAACCAAATATACTGGACTTTTAGAAAATCTAAAGTTCTCCCTGTTTTAAGAGGAAGGAAGGAAGATATGAAAAAAGTAAGTAAGAAAAGATGAATGCAGAATCCCACACAAATGCAAGAGGTCAATTATGCATACATAACTTGAATGAGCGAGACGTACCTAACCTGTACCTACCCATCCCTTTCGTAAAATATAAGCCAGAGTTCTCTTTTTCCTCTACATTCAAACGTGGCATGTGAACATTTCCAAATCAGACTCAATTTATTGATTCGTTGCATAACCTAGTGTATACCCTGGGGATTTCGTCGCCACTCTAAAAAAGAATGTTGCCAAATCAGAGTAGCAAAGTTACACAATTAATTAACAAGAGTAAATCTCCCTTACGAATGCTGGTATGGAACGTTACCCCTACCAGTTTTCCACCCAACGATCGTTTTCAAACAGCACCTCGATCGCAGCTAGCGCACTGACCGCATCAATGCCTTAACACAGTTGTCGCAGACCACATATTCCCTGGATTAAACCATTTACTAAGGGAAATTTCAGATATCGAGTTCCTCACCAGACAGATGGTTTTACAGGCGATATTTATCATTAAGTGACAAAAGCCGGAATCATGAGCGTCGGCCTGTTGGTCTAGTGGTATGATTCTCGCTTCGGGTGCGAGAGGTCCCGGGTTCGACTCCCGGACAGGCCCTATGTTTAATATTTTATCAAAAGACTTTGCAAGTCATAACAGCATTTATTTCTGTGGCTTTTTTTATCACTGGCTTATTGCATGTAAAAAACTGAACGAACGAGCGAAAGAAGAAAAGCAAAGAAAGTAAACGAAAAATGATACTTTATTCTCACGCGAAAGCTAGGGTTTGCGTTAAACTGTGAAACTCTCCCTTTAATTTGTTTCATTACCATATACAAAGCCTTCTTTGAACGTTTTTTAAAAAATAACTGCTGTCATGTATGGAAATGTCTTTTTTCAAATGAGCAAGGAAACATTTCCCGCGCAAAAAAGGAAAAAAGAGAAACACGAATTTGGCTTGCTTTGGTTTGCGTGCAGCCTTTATCAACACAGCAAATTGAGTTTTAAAAGTGTTTTTAAACAAAGCAGTATAAACTAACTAATAGAGTTGTCGTTGGTTTCGTATTAGTAAAACAAAAAGCTGCGCATGATTAAGCCCGGTTTTCACTAGAGGCGCAAGCAAAAGCGCAAGTGCAAACGCAAGCATTACGGATGACCCAAGTAAAAACGAAATTCGACGCAAACACAAGCACAAGGAAAATCATTTCAACTTTCCGCCACTTTGAAGAACTGTTTAGGCGCGAGGTAATCTGGATCCAGTGTTTTCACCGGCCAAACATAACCACGTGTGGCTAATATCCCTAACTTGTGATTGTCCTTGTGCTTATGCCTGTGTCAAGGCCGTTTCCACAGTGAGATAAGAATTATTGTGTTTGCGCTTGTGTTTGCCTCGCTAGTGAAAACCAGACTTTACAGCACATGTGACTCTCTTCACACCCCGTTTCCACAGCAGAAATTAGATGATTGAAAATTAACTGAAGGCAACGATAGTTTTGCTAAGAATCTTGAATAAATGAACGAGTAATCTTTACTATTAAACACGATGGAACTTATTAAGCTGTAAGCTTGTGGGTTCATGTCGATGTCGTGATAAGAAAACCCATCTAAAAATTATCCAAAAAAGTCCACTGTGGGGAACAAGATGGCGACTGGTGCATTTACCAATAATTCTTAACGTCAAAATCCCTGAGAAAAGCTCGTGAAAAATGCGCAGAAAACTTCCTAAAGCTTTAAACCTAGCGTACACAATTAATGTAAAACAGCGACAAATGTTGCAAAGATATGATTTTATGCCTACTTTGCAATGTACGCCATACATTGAGGTGAAATGTACAGCCACCATTTTTTCCCACTGTGGATTTTGGCTCGCTGTTACAGACGCCATGACAACTTGTGTCGAAGAAGCCGTACCTAGGTTCCGCCACCAGTGAGCCAGCTTTTCTTAAAGATTTAAGAAAATAATAATCGCATTCAATGAATTTATTTTCAATGAAAATTTGCTAAACATTGAGAATATATATGGTGCATTCACAGTTTCCTACAGACAATTTCAATGCACGTTTTAAGCTATAACAATGAAAAACAAATATCCAATGACAAAATTGAGCATCCGAATAACAATCAATACTGATGATGAATAATACAGTAATTTTGTGCAGGAAGTTATGGCACACTACCTGCTTTTTATGAGCAGATAAATGAGAAAAAAGAACTGCAAACAGAAAAGACAAAAAGACCAAAAAAATGCTACCATGGGTAGCAAAACTCTAGAAGTTGGAGAACCCGGGTTTCGATCCCGGTACTTCCCGCATGCGAAGCGGGTTTTTTAAAATTTGAGCTAATCCCCCATTGTACAGATGCCTTAGCTATTACGAGGCTATTTTGAAAAACAGGTCACCAGTTTTCGTCAAGTGTTACCAAAAATGAAAAAGGACATTTAAATACACCACATGAACTAATTTAGAACAATAAAAAAGACTTACTGCTATTTGTAAAATTGTGAAGAAAATAACTTGCCAAATAATATTAAAAAGTCAGTGTTCATCTGAACTTTGTCGTTTGAAGTAAAATAACATTATATGGAGAATCCGGGTATTGATCCCGGTACCTCCCGCATGCAAAGCGGGCGCTCTACCATTTGAGCTAATCCCCCGGTTGTTACGTGAAAAACAGAGTCTTAGATAAAACAAATTACTAGTTTTGGAAGAATACTTGGACATTTTTGAGAATATTTGGTACAAGCTATTGTCATAATATTATACAACAGAAAAATAACTGCTAAATAATTTAACTGATGCAGCAAAGTCTTCTATTATATTTTGACATACCTCAATTATGATTAATTTACTTGTCAGGCTTACTATATATTACTTGAGTATCATTACTCTTAAAATACAAGGTGCCAGACAGTTCATAAAGAAATCGAGACATGCAATCATAAAAAGCAACTGCAGAAGTCAAATAAAGAAACGAAAAAGAATGTTTCCGGCCGGGCTTGTACCGGCGACCTTTCGCGTGTGAGGCGAACGTGATAACCACTACACTACGGAAACCTCGATAAACCACCGATTATCTTAAAACGAAGTATTTCTAAACCACGTTAACGTGGTACTATGATCAAATTTTACTTCTTGAATTTTTTGGTGAATCACATGGAATTCCACGAAATATTTAAAACGCCGTTTGCCGCTTGCAAATATCAACATTAGTTCCGGAGATATTTAAGTTCAAAAAATGTGTAAAATATGCAAGTGAGAGACAGCTCAATATTATATCGAATATATAAATAGAGCTATCTTGCTTAATTTGCAGCGGAGACCATTGAAACTTGGTACGCTGATAATTCTAGAGTCAACACACTTAAAAAACTCTATTCCCATGGCAACTCACTGTTTTCCATTCCCTCCGATCTAATTCAAATATTTTAGTGATTTTCAGCTCGAAAAACATTGAACAAGGCCACAAGTACCACCTCACAAATTTATATGCTTGCTGGATCATGGAGATGAGGCACCACTGTCAAATATCAAAATTCTCTATTTTCCAATTGCCCATAATTCGCTCTGTTTGCCCCCCAAATTTTGCATAAACTATTAATTTGTTGTGAAATGCTCTTGGGAATATGCAGACGTCCCAAGAGTATTTCACAACAATAGTTAATGCAAAATTTGGGGGGCGAACAGAGTTAATTATGGGCAATTCGAAAATAGAGAATGGAACGGCAAAGGTGGCCAGAAAAGCTTTCAATATCGAGGAGGTCTGGACCCCAGCATGTTCCCATGGTAACAGTACTGTTTAGCTCATATTGTGGAGCACATCTAGTAGAATCGTACCACAAAGAATCAAAGTTTTCTGATACAAATTGGCTGAAATATCTTTTTCATGAAATTTGATCAAAATTTGGTTGAGTTTATGACGTCATCACTTGGTCAAGTTGCATATTTCAAAATCTTGAATATCTCTAGAACGAAAGGAGATCTTTGAAATAGTAAAGAGCTTTTTTCTTCCCTCACAGTCTACTTTTTTATGCTTTGAAATGGCTTAGATAGGAAAGATGCGAATTTCATGATATATAGTAGCACTTTAAATGTACCGTCATGTAATTTTTCAGTCGACTCCTGCGTGGACTTTAAAAATAAAACTATTATTGGATAACACAACCTTACAAAACTTCCCTGTTAAACAATATATGAAGCTTCGATGAGCAAAAGTAATCAAAAAGTATTCAGAATTAAAAAGTGCGACCCCTCTAAGGTACCGATGGGATTTGAACCCATGACCTCCTGTTTACAAGACAGGCGCTCTAACCAACTGAGCTACGGCGCCCTACATTAGAAGGAGAGAGACTTCATGGATTCGAGAAAGAAACATCTGGTAGCCAGGAAAGAGAATTGTGTTCTCCTCATAATAGAATTATTGTTAAAACTAAGAAGTGTGTTTTTTTTATTATGTGGGGGTAATGATCCTGTTCCTTTGTCTATTTCACTGCTTTTTTTTTTTTTTTTTTTTTGATCTTTTTCTCATTCTGATCAGATAAGGGATAAAATTGGTTTCTGTTTTTTTCGGCGGGAGATTTACGTCTTTCTTGGTCGGTCAGTCTTCGTGTTCGTCGAAAATTTTATTAAGCTTTGTTTTAACAGCGTTTTGTAAAATGTTCTAGCTTATTGATATGTACCCTTTCCTCGGGGCTCTGAGGAATACGTTTCCACACATTTTTTGTCCATATCTTAAAGGTACGCTTTTAGTGGTTTTTCGTAATTATTTGGCGTAGCACAGGTTCTTATTGTTAGAACCAACAGTTTTAATTTGCAGGGAGATAGATTTTCTTATTAGACGGAATACAATTGCATCAGATAGCTGACTGGCGCATCCTCAATAAACTATTCCCATTCAATGTCTCGTGTTAGTGCTGAGTCAGAATTGCTCTATTGACATGATGCGGAAACTCCGTTAATCAGCGGGGTTGGACTGGTAACTACAACACAGAACAGGTATTAAAACACCAGCTGAGTCAAGGGAGTTGCAGATTAAAGCATTTGTGTAAACAATGTACTATATGTATGGCCTGTTGGTCTAGTGGCATGATTCTCGCTTTGGGTGCGAGAGGTCCCGGGTTCGACTCCCGGACAGGCCCAAATTGTTTTTCTTTTTAAATAATGATTAAAATAACCATAACTATAATTTTTTAGCAGGGAGCATACTTCATCAAAAGTGTTTTTCATTGGGACGCTCCAACTGTTTTCAGATGAGTTTACACGTCGAAAAACTAGTATTTTCCAAATTGTAGGTATGGATGAGACATTCACTCGTTCTTTCCCTCTCTCCTTCGCTTCCTGTTAGACTTTTCGAGTATCCGTTGATCAATTTAAAGCGAACTTTAGTCACAGCCCAAGAGAATCCCAAGCGCCTTTAATACGTGCATTTTCATCCTCCAAGAAAACATCAACGCAACGCGCGTGCTAACGTTATTAGCCGGAGAACTAGATACTATATCTAAAAATAGTTTGAGAGGAATTACCTTGACACATAAGGGAGATTAACTATCCCACTCTTCATGCTCTCCTGATACCGTCAACCTTCAAATGAGCAAGCCAATATTAGCCGTCAAATGTCTCAGATATCCTTAATCAAGAACTAAACGATTGACTACGGGAAATTTATGCTGTTAAGACACGAACGTCTTAATACACCACAAAAAGATGCACTTATGTTTAAGTCCTTCAACTTCTAGTTATGGGAGCGGGAGATTAATGCGTACAGCGGTGAGGTGATGTAATTACGTTAATTAGATAAAAAGTAGAAGATTAAAGAACTCATAATTAATGCAAAAACTGGATTACTCAAATACAGGCTAATTTGTACCATTTTATGAAAAATTACGGCCAAATTTGCTTCAACCGTCAAAAAACCAATAATGATAACGATCACGATCACGATAATAACGGTTTATTCATATCACATCCGCGCAGTGGCTGTTTGTTTGAGAAGACCTACTTACATGCAATACAACTCAAAATTATGCTAACAGGGTGGATAGATGGAATCCTGACGCTAACTATAGAGAAAATAATTATCAAAACAAAAAAGAACCGTCCCCGGATGGGCTTGAACCACCAACCTTTCGGTTAACAGCCGAACGCGCTAACCGATTGCGCCACGGAGACTTCCACTAAGACATTTTGTACAATTTTCATCAAATTTTGTGGAAGAAATTTTAACTTGCGTAAGGTTTCTGTTACATTATTGTATCTTGCCCGAAAGACATAAAAAGCGAAAACCCAGGGGAGTTGGGTAGTAACTGTCTTGGCCAATAAGAGATATCACAAAACAGGTGTTATAGAACCAGTTCGACAGAGAGAAGTAGACTAAGACCTTCGTTAAATGACGTTTAACCATATTTGGCCTGTTGGTCTAGAGGCATGATCTAGCTCGCTTTGGGTGGGTTGCGAGAGGTCCCGGTTTGATCCCCGGGACGGCTCTTCGTAATACTCTTTAGTCAATGAACAAAACATAATAGCGGAGCTCCTGCGCGCCGAAGGCGCGCGAGCGGAACCCCATACCTTAGAAAATTTGGTAACCCATCGATCCGAAAAATTTTTGTTGTCACGTGACTGTCCGTACGTACGTACGTCCGTACGCCAATACCTTGAAAACTAAGAGGGTAGCACCATTACCATAACTACATCTTTGATTTTGGGCGTCCACGCTATTGTTAATTAACAGCTGTCACAACAAGCTATTCGCTGACCAGTATCATGTGACTATATCGCGGGCTCAGGTTTAGAGCTCATCGAGGTTGCGTGTTTTTTTTAAAGTTGACCGCTGACCAATTACTGGTTTAACGGTTGGATCGCGGGCTCAAGTCACGTTATTTCTCTGGGGTACAAGGAAGGAGTACTCGCAAAGGCAAAATTTCGGCGCAAATTAACCCCTAACTTCTAACATATTCCTTGTACAATCGTCTCTTGGAAATTTCCTGATATATTGCGTACGTAATTTCTACAATCTTGGTTAGGCTTGTTGGATATAGTTCGTTAAAATGGAAAAAATAGCAAAACCGCACGCTGAACAATTGCATGCTCGCAATTGATCATTTTTTGAGTTTCTGATCCAAGAAAAAATAATTCTCTCTTTCCTTTATCATCAGTTATTGCAATCAGGAGCTCCGCTTTTAGGCTTGGCTAAATCTATATATTAATCTAAGGTAATTTTGATTTAGTCCTCTTGTTTTAAACCGATTAGGGGGAATAAACTAATCAAAAATAAATACAGGAAAAGAGAAATCAGAGTACAGTCAGTTAGAAATCTTAAATAGTATTTTCCAGCTGGTTTATTAAAAGGGAAAGTTGGTCCGTGTGAGGGTCGAACTCACGACCTTGGCGTTATCAGCACCACGCTCTGCCGACTGAGCTAACGGACCAAACACATTAACCTCGGTGCCGTTTTTTATTAAGTACTACTGCCTTTGTACAAGAACGTTGTCAAAAGTTTGGCCTAATGAAGGACAGCACCCGCTTATTGGCTTTGTTCAAACTAATTTGGTTTTATTCTTTAAGATGTATGTATATATTGTTAACGTGCTTTCTCAATTTATGAGGAGATTTTTGTTGAAATATAGTTATCCCGAAATTATTTATTAGAAGTTGTCGCCCATTTATTTTCTAATCATGTCTCGTCAATATCAGTAGTTTATATTCTAAATAACAAGGAGCTAGAATGAAAAGCAACATTTTTTTTAAATTATCTGTTTTTCTAAAATGAAATTCTAAGTACATTTAGAAACAAAAGTAAAACTAATTACCAATTAGTCATGCGTCTAACATTGTTTTTTCAATAGTTATAGTAACTTGTATATTGAACCAAATGCTTACGGTTTGGGGAATTAGCTCAAATGGTAGAGCGCCGCCTTAGCACGCGGGAAGTACCGGGATCGATACCCGGATTCTCCAGCAGTCTTTATTTTACTAGCTAATATGCAGCTTTACTTTCTTTTGGAGGCAGACGTTTTTCCGACCATTGTTGTACAAATAACGGTTTGTAAACTTTTTATTTGGATAATTTTCTCTAGCTATCAGAGAAGATGAGAATACTCCTATTAATGAATTTTCCGCTGTCGCTCTAAAACAACGTGGACTTCAATCGACGAGCGGTAAACGGGCAATACCCAGAGCACCTTTCGGTATATTTGTCGCGCGGTACTCTTTTACGGTTTGCAGCGCAACCTTTCTCAAAACAGCTGTATAACACAGATAACACAAAGATTCTGTGAAGAATTACTCTTTCCTTTGCGAATTGCTTTATTGTAACCTGGCAGTTAAAGGTTTAATTTCATCTTTTAGAACTGAAATTGACGCCCTCCTTTGGCACGGAATGGTAAGGAAAGGTTAAATGGCCGAACCCGGGCCTTGCTAGCCCACACACTCCAGAGCTAATCCCAGTCTCCGTTGTATTAAACAACTGAGAGAATTTTTCTTTTCCATGGATGGGATGCTAGTCCATCGTAGTTATCCGCCCCTACCCCCAGCCCCCCACCTTGGAGCGAACTACTCTTACGGCAATGAAAGAAAAAAGAAATGTAAACTCATCAAACGAGACAAGTCGATCAAAGAAATGTGGTTGAAATAACGCAACTAATGTAATCCAAAGCGTCTATTTAAATTTAAGTAATGTTTTAAAAGCGCTTTATACTCTGATGAAACATGGGTTTTTGACCAACCAGAGCGTGCGCAGGGTCCTATTTATATTTTAGTGGTCATTAATTCGCAAATTACGTTCCATATAATTCTTGAAATTTTTCAGTCGACTCTTGCGTAGATCTTAAAAGTAAATCCATGGGATAACACAACCAAAAAAAATTCCGAGTGGTACAACATGTGAAGCTTCGTTGAGCAATTTTCGAAAGTAATAAAAAATTAAAAAGTGTAACATTTTTGAGGTACCGATGGGATTTGAACCCATGACCTCCTGTTTACAAGACAGGCGCTCTAACCAACTGAGCTACGGCACCCTACATTACATAACAACCTGTTCTATTGTTTATTTGTTTATTTTTTTAAAACTAAAAAGAAAAAAACAAATTTAAAAAAAAAACATTGTTAATACATGTAGCACTAGGTTGGTCCAGGAGCCATAATCGGGGACAGAGACCGTAAGCGCGCGCCATTTCTAGTATTGGGGCTGTCCCTATGATATAAGACAATACGTTCATGTCTGTTGGAATTTTACTTCAGTATTTTCGTCGTAAGCTGCTCCAGTTTGGGCGAAGTAAGACAGTGTCGATTTTAGTTAAGCTTATTTTATGTGCCGCTTTATATCACTGACCAAGTTGTGTTCCGCTGATTCTTTTAAGAGCTCCACATTACTCCACTCTAAGTTTCACGTTTGTTGAAGATTAACAGCTTTTCCAAAACACAGCAAAAAGCTAGTTGGATATATTTGGATATAGCAGCGTTTCAGGACTTCAAAGTTTCCCTCCTCTTGCCACACGCTTGCGAGGATTTCGCCAGAGTCTATCTCGACCGAAAAGTAAAAAAATAATAATAATTTGCAAGTTTGAGTTTCGCCTGAATTGTAAGCAACGCTTGATGTTCATCAACGCCCAATAAGTGACAATTAAATTTATGTCTGTAGATGCTGCTCAGTTTTATTTGTGTAAAAATCCTGAATAAATTTTCTGTTGTCGATGAATAAGAGCGCGCACCCATGCGTGTTTTGTACAGTCAGTAAAACATGACAAATTGGACTTGCCCACTTTCGTGTGAAAACGTACATCGAGCTTATATAATATCTCTAGTTTTAAAATATGTTTAAGGTTGATATATGTTTGAGAACATATGAAAAGCTTAGCTGAAAATATGTGAAAACAGCAGAAATAATCGGCAAAATTACGATGACGCTTTCTTTAATCAACTCGAACACTCAACGATTTCGATTTTGTTGGTTGAGTTGTCAAAACTCCTTCTCTATTTTATTCTCGCAGTGTAAAATTTCACTATGTTAAAGAAACACACATGATGTAAGTAGCCTTTTGGCGTTGGTGAAAATTGTTGCAACATCTGGGCACAAAAGGCAACGAAAGAAATCTTTGTCAAGCCATTTGTTGACAATTGAAAACACCAACTCGGACTGTACTTGAAAGTGCACGCGCTGCACTATGCAAATGAGCTACTTGTACACGTCGGGATTTCCTTTCAAAAACTTTTGCAAACTCGCCAAACAAACAGAAACAATAAGAAACTATCAAAAACAGGGTTTGGTTATGATTTAAAACATTGTCAGGGAAACTCACAAATTACCGCGATACCAGAGTAAAGAATTTTCTTACATACAACTTTTCTTTACAGAACAAACGCAAAAGCTTACGCGTACAAATTGAAGCGCGAGCAGTTACTAGTCATTCTCAGCGCGAAATTGAAGTCATGTTTTCGACCCTAAAAAACTCACTTTTTCTATTAGCTCAGAGCATAAAACAATATATAAGAGCCCTGGTTCTTATTCCATGCCTTATTCCCTGCCATCGTTGTGAAAAATCTGCAAGAGAATCTCGCAACTCTCACCATTTCATCACGCAACGTGACAACATCCACGCGAGAGCCCCCGACATGTGCGTGGATCCGCGCGGATATATGACGTCAGGATGGCGCAAATTGGTCTAAAAATAGAAAAATTGTCTCATATCATAGGTGCGCGCGGATTCGAAGACTTACGGTCTCCGTCCCCGATTATGGCTCCTGGTTGGTCACATGTCCACTTTCACGCTCGGTAACTTTCAGCAGTACTAAGATAGCTCAATACCTCTTTGGGTGATCAGCCTCAAAAGGTCCACAGCGGGACCTTTCGTGGTTCCTTTTAGCGTATTGAGCTGAAAAAATTATGACAGGAGATAATGTGTTGTTTTAGAATTGGTACCTCTTAGGGGTACCTCGGGGACCACCTAGGCTTTGATTGGGCGTTTGAAAGGCGGGGTGCGAAAACTCCCAGAGGTCAAATTCTAAAAATAGAAAGATACGAGAAAGGGTTGAATTCTAGGGTTGGTGTGGGAGATGGACGCTCCTGGTCATGGGCTCCTGATCTTGCTTTATTGACGGGACGCGGAAAATTAATTAGCGGAGTTGGACACAGAACAATAACCATGATAATAAATGTTTAACAGAGAGCATATTTCATCAAAGGTGTTCATCATTGGGGCCCTGCAACTGTTCTTAGATGAGTTTACACATTGTGCATCAACATTTACACAAATCTCAACTTGGAAAAACATAGTATAAAATCCAAGTTTGAAGTGAACTTTTCGCTGCCAAATATTGTTGAAGTGGGCCTATTAAGTGAATTTAGTCACTTGGTGAGGTTCCTTAAAGAACAAGTTCGCATTTAGCGACTATACTTTCACGCGCCTTACGGCCGCAAGATGGCAGGATTCTATGTCCCGTGGACAGAAATCTTGAATTATTTTTTTAACTTCCCACATTGATTTTTTGTTCATTTGTAGACAATGTGGAGGTAATTCTAAATCAAACCTGTTCCTGGAAAGAAAAATGGGGGTCACCAAACGTCCAAGATCCTTAAATCCAGGCAAAGCTGTAGCAATGGTCATCTGCCCTATTAGTGATTATTTTATTACTTAGCGCCGCGCTAACTCCCTTCATATTTTTCTCTTTTTTTTTAGCTTTCTATCTTGATTTTCTGTTTATTTTTGGACAATGTGAAGATAATTGTAAATAAAATCTGTTTCTGGAAAGAAAAGTAGGGGTCACCGTACGTCCAAGATCGTTAAATCCAAGCAAAGCTATAGCAGTGGCCATCTGCCCTATCATTGTTCATTTTGGTACTTAACGCGCACGCTTGATGCATGACGTGGCTCACTTTTCATCCTCTCCTGATACCGGCAAAATGTTTAAGCAACCTGCCAAAATACTCTATACCCTCAAATATGTTCTCTTCATGCTATACAATAATAGGGGTTAAGGTTATGGATTGCTTGGAATGGAATCGTCGATGTCATCATCTTTCTTTTTCGCCAAATCTTATCAGCAAAACGTATAAAAGAAATTGTCTAATTCCTCCAATTAAAACACCCTGGAACACGACAAAAACAATAGAAACGTTTAAAACGATGGTTTTGTCGTTGGAGAATATGAAAGTTGAAATTGACATTTAACACAAAAATTGTAGTCAACCGTCAACTAATCGCGAATAGATTTTTTTGGTTTCTCCGACTATAACTCGTACACTTCTGGTTACCAACCCACTAACAATCAATAAAATAAGCTTTGTTAAGATCATAGCTCGATACCGTTATTTAAGGTATCGATCCTAATATGAATTCCTGAAGGATAAAAAATTAAATAAGCTTAGTTACGTCACACCTTTCGTTTTTTCCTTTTATTTTGTTTTCGCTGACTCAAAATTCTGTAAGAGCTCTCTAGAGTTGGGTAGCAAGATATATTCTCATAGGAAAAAAATCATCTATTTCCGGCCGGGCTCGAACCGGCGACCTTCCGCGTGTAAAGCAGAAGTGATAACCACTACACTACGGAAACCAGTTACGAATGAGAGCTGCCATACTCAGTGGTGTGCTAATCAGGAACACGTAGTTTCTAGTTTTTTTATTAGGAAGACAGAAAATATAAGTCTACGAAGTACAGCAAACAGGTGAACATTTGCCTACTTCTCACGATGCTCAGTATTGAAGTTTTTTAAAAACAACGCTATCCTTGTTTTAGCGTTAGGCAGAGGATCTCAATGGGGTTAACCGTCAAATGGCCAAAACATTAACCGTCAACCGTCAAAACCGCAATATTTTTACCGTCAACCGTTGAATGAGCAAGCCAATATTAGCCGTCAAATGTCTCAGATATCCTTAATTAAGAACTAAACAATTGTCTGGGGGCAAGGTATGCTGTTTATAAAGGAACATTTTAATATATCACAAAAAGTATGCTTGTGTTCAAGTCCTTCAACTTCTAGTCACGCGAAAGCAGGCGATTAATGCGCGCGGCGGTAACAAAGGTGATGTAATTACGTTAATAAGACAAACATTTGAAGACTAAAGACGCAATATTGAATGCACAAATTATAGTACTAATTGGATTATTCAAATATGGGCAAATTTGTACCCTTTTATGAAAAATTACAGCCAAATTCAATTCAACCGTCAACGATCACGATCACGATAATAACGGTTTATTCACATCACATCCGCGCAGTGGCTGTTTATTTGAGAAGACCTACTTACATGTATTACAACTAAAAATTAGGCAAACAGGATGGATGGATGGAATCCTGAAGCTAGTTATATAGGAAATAATTATCAAAACAGAAAGAGCCGTCCCCGGGTGGGCTTGAACCACCAACCTTTCGGTTAACAGCCGAACGCGCTAACCGATTGCGCCACGGAGACTTCCTTCGAAGGATTTTGTACAATTTTCATCAAATTTATTTTTGTGGATGAAATTTTAACTTGTGCAAGGTTTCTGCTACATTGTATCATGCTCGAAAGACATGAAAAGCGAAAACCCGGGAGATTTGGATAGGAAATATCTTGGCCATTGAGACAACACATAACAGGTGTTACAGTACCAGTTCAACAGAAAAAGGTAGATTAAGACCTTTGTCAAATGATGTCCGACCACGTGTGGCCTGTTGATCTAGTGGTATGATTCTCAATTTGGTGCTAGAGGTCCCGGAATCGGCTCCCAGACAGGCCCTTTTTAATACTCTTTTGTCAATGAAAACAGCATCATAACGAAAGAGACAATTTTACGATGGTTTTTGTGACGTCACAACGGCCATATGAAAAAACGGAATGCGTTTCTCCTTTAAAAGAATCACTTTTATTTTTGCGCGGACAATTCCAAGTGACTTCTACGAAGCCCTTTTTAAGTATTACTGCCTTTCTACAAGAACGTTATCAAAAGTTTGGCCTAATGAGGAACAGCACCCGCTTATTGGCTTTGTTCAAACTGATTTGGTTTTATTCTTTAAGAAGTATGTATATATTGTTAACGTGCTTCCTCAAATGATGAGGAGGTTTTTGTTGAAATATAGTTATCCCGAAATTATTTATTGGCAGTTGTTTCTCATATACTTCCCAATAATGTCTCGGCAATATCAGTAGCTTATGTCCTAAATAACAAGGAACTAGAATGAAAAGCAACGTTTTTTTTTTTTTTTAAATTATCTGTTTTTTTAAAATGAAATTCTAAGTAAAATGTTTAGGAAAAAAGCTAAAAACTAATTACCGGGTCATGCCTCTAACATTGTTTTTTCCATAGTTATAGTAACTTGTATATTGAACCAAATGCTTACGGTTTGGGGAATTAGCTCAAATGGTAGAGCGCCCGCTTAGCATGCGGGAGGTACCGGGATCGATACCCGGATTCTCCAGCAGTCTTTATTTTACTAGCTAATATGCAGCTTTACTGTTTTTTTGAAGGCAGATGTTTTTCGGACCATTGTTGTACAAATAACGGTTTGTAAACTTTTTATTTGGAAAATTTTTTCTAGCTATCAGAGATGAGAGCAGAGTCCTATCAATTTTTTTTTTTTTTTTTTTTTTTTGTGGAGAGCAGGTGAAGGCGAGGTGCAATGCCAACACATGCAAACCGAGGAGAGGGACGCCCACGTCGCCAAAAGTCGCCCGGAATTGACCCAGACAAGGAACATAACAGGGAAGAAAAACAGGACACAATACCACAGAACGTACATGGAGTTTTAGAATAAAACAGGCCTGGGAACGAACCGCTGCAATGACATCAACCGCAGAGGGCAGCTGCTTCCTTAAACGGAAATCATTACGTGCCAACCAGATGCGATGTTTAGCAAGGTTGATCAAGTAGGAAAAAAACAGAGGGATAACTGTGAACTCAGCAATGTCAAAACCAAACAGCACATGACGGAGACACAATGACGGAGCAGACGGAACAGCAAGGACTAACAGAGATTGCACCCAAGCCAAAACGTTCTGGGCCAAAGGGCACTCAAAAAACAAATGGCCAGCAGTCTCTAAGGGAGCACCACAGAAACAATCAGGAGGAACAGACGACATGCGAAAAGATGGACGCAGACGATCAGCAGTGAGAACTACACCATGAGCAAGTAACCAGGAAAAATCAGCCACACGACGATCGAAAGGCATGACATGTTGTCGACCAATACAGGTCACCAAAAACAGGAAGAAACTTACAACACAGCGACGAACAGATATCCTTAATTAAGAACTAAACGATTGACTAGGGGCAAGGTATGCTGTTTATAAAGGAATGTTTTAATATATCACAAAAAGTTTGCTTATGTTCAAGTCGTTTAACGTCTATTCACGGGAGCAGGCGATTAATGCGCGCGGCGGTAACAAAGGTGATGTAATTACGTTAATAAGACAAACATTTGAAGACTAAAGACCTCATATTTAATGCACAAATTGGATTATTCAAATACAGACAAATTTGTTCCCTTTTATGAAAAATTACAGCCAAATTTGCTTCAACCGTCAAAAAACCAATAATGATAATGATCACTATAGTAACGTTTTATTCAGATCACATCCCATTCAGAAGACCTACTAACATGCAATACAACTAAAAATTACGCTAACAGGATGGACTCTTGACGCTAACTATATAGAAAACAATCATCAAAAAAGAAAGAATCGTCCCCGGGTGGGCTTGAACCACCAACCTTTCGGTTAACAGCCGAACGCGCTAACCGATTGCGCCACGGAGACTTACTTTGAGGGGCTTTGAGAAATTTTCATCAAATTTACTATTGTGGATAAAATTTTAACTTGCGAAAGACATGAAGAGCGAAAAAGCAGGGAGGTTGGATAGTAACTGTCTTAGCCGATAAGCCAACAAATAACTGGTGTTATATAGTGCCAGTTCAACAGAGAGAAATAGGTTAAGACCTTTACCAAATGGATACTCCACCACGTTTGGCCTGTTGATCTAGTGGCATGATTCTCGCTTAGGGTGCGAGAGGTCCCGGGCTCGACTCCCGGACAGGCCCTTTTAATACTCTTTTGTCGATGAACACAACATCAAAACGAAACAATCTACGATGGCTTATGTGACGTCGCAAATGCCATATGAAACAGTGAATTATCTTCCCCCTTTAAAACAAATTTCTGTCACTTTTGTGCAAACAATTCTAACTGACCACAATGAAACCTCTTTATATTAGAATATGACTTAACTTAATGTTTCTGTTGGCATCCATTTTTTTCAAACCGGTACTCTCCATCCCACGGGGGGGGGATACTGCCATTATATATGGACTGTATAGGTAAGTGCCGTAGTGAAGGGTATGGTTTTCAAGCAGTTTACTCTAGTATAGTGTATATAAATCAGAACGTTTGGATCTAGAATTGAGCATCATTTTTCACGAAACTAACCAGTTGGTTGAAGATTTTATCTAACTAAGGAAAACAGGATTTGCCACTCAAAAATATAAAAACAAATGAAATCGGCAAGTTTAAAGTTTTGCAACTCGGCCAGATTTTTGGTTTCTCCGACTATAACTCGTACATTTCTGGCTACCAACCCACTAACAATCAGTAACATAAGCTTTGTTAAGATCATAGCTCGATACCGTTATTTAAGGTATCGATCCTAATATGAAGTTGCTCAAGGATAAAAGATTAATAGAGTTCAGTTACGTCAACACCTTTCGTTTTTTTCCTTTTGTTCTGTTTTCGCTGACTCAAAATTCTGTAAGAGCTCACTAGAGTTAGGTAGCAAGATATATTCTTATAGGAAAAAAATCATCTATTTCCGGCCGGGCTCGAACCGGCGACCTTCCGCGTGTAAAGCGGACGTGATAACCACTACACTACGGAAACCAGTTACGAATGAGAGCTGCCATACTCAGTGGTGTGCTAATCAGCAACTGGTAGTTTCTAGTTTTTTTATCAGGAAGACAGAAAAAATAAGTCTACGAAGTACAGCAAACAGGTGAGCATTTGCCTACTTCTCACGATGCTCAGTATTGAAGTTTTTCAAAACAACGCTATCCTTGTTTTAGCGTTAGGCAGAGGATCTCAATGTGGTTAACCGCCAAATGGGCAAAACATTAACCGTCAACCGTCAAAACCGCAATATTTTTACCGTCAACCGTTGAATGAGCAAGCCAATATTAGCCGTCAAATGTCTCAGATATCCTTAATTAAGAACTAAACAATTGTCTGGGGGCAAGGTATGCTGTTTATAAAGGAACGTTTTAATATATCACAAAAAGTATGCTTGTGTTCAAGTCCTTCAACTTCTAGTCACGCGAAAGCAGGCGATTAATGCGCGCGGCGGTAACAAAGGTGATGTAATTACGTTAATAAGACAAACATTTGAAGACTAAAGACGCAATATTGAATGCACAAATTATAGTACTAATTGGATTATTCAAATATGGGCAAATTTGTACCCTTTTATGAAAAATTACAGCCAAATTCAATTCAACCGTCAACGATCACGATCACGATAATAACGGTTTATTCACATCACATCCGCGCAGTGGCTGTTTATTTGAGAAGACCTACTTACATGTATTACAACTAAAAATTAGGCAAACAGGATGGATGGATGGAATCCTGAAGCTAGTTATATAGGAAATAATTATCAAAACAGAAAGAGCCGTCCCCGGGTGGGCTTGAACCACCAACCTTTCGGTTAACAGCCGAACGCGCTAACCGATTGCGCCACGGAGACTTCCTTCGAAGGATTTTGTACAATTTTCATCAAATTTATTTTTGTGGATGAAATTTTAACTTGTGCAAGGTTTCTGCTACATTGTATCATGCTCGAAAGACATGAAAAGCGAAAACCCGGGAGATTTGGATAGGAAATATCTTGGCCATTGAGACAACACATAACAGGTGTTACAGTACCAGTTCAACAGAAAAAGGTAGATTAAGACCTTTGTCAAATGATGTCCGACCACGTGTGGCCTGTTGATCTAGTGGTATGATTCTCAATTTGGTGCTAGAGGTCCCGGAATCGGCTCCCAGACAGGCCCTTTTTAATACTCTTTTGTCAATGAAAACAGCATCATAACGAAAGAGACAATTTTACGATGGTTTTTGTGACGTCACAACGGCCATATGAAAAAACGGAATGCGTTTCTCCTTTAAAAGAATCACTTTTATTTTTGCGCGGACAATTCCAAGTGACTTCTACGAAGCCCTTTTTAAGTATTACTGCCTTTCTACAAGAACGTTATCAAAAGTTTGGCCTAATGAGGAACAGCACCCGCTTATTGGCTTTGTTCAAACTGATTTGGTTTTATTCTTTAAGAAGTATGTATATATTGTTAACGTGCTTCCTCAAATGATGAGGAGGTTTTTGTTGAAATATAGTTATCCCGAAATTATTTATTGGCAGTTGTTTCTCATATACTTCCCAATAATGTCTCGGCAATATCAGTAGCTTATGTCCTAAATAACAAGGAACTAGAATGAAAAGCAACGTTTTTTTTTTTTTTTAAATTATCTGTTTTTTTAAAATGAAATTCTAAGTAAAATGTTTAGGAAAAAAGCTAAAAACTAATTACCGGGTCATGCCTCTAACATTGTTTTTTCCATAGTTATAGTAACTTGTATATTGAACCAAATGCTTACGGTTTGGGGAATTAGCTCAAATGGTAGAGCGCCCGCTTAGCATGCGGGAGGTACCGGGATCGATACCCGGATTCTCCAGCAGTCTTTATTTTACTAGCTAATATGCAGCTTTACTGTTTTTTTGAAGGCAGATGTTTTTCGGACCATTGTTGTACAAATAACGGTTTGTAAACTTTTTATTTGGAAAATTTTTTCTAGCTATCAGAGATGAGAGCAGAGTCCTATCAATTTTTTTTTTTTTTTTTTTTTTTGTGGAGAGCAGGTGAAGGCGAGGTGCAATGCCAACACATGCAAACCGAGGAGAGGGACGCCCACGTCGCCAAAAGTCGCCCGGAATTGACCCAGACAAGGAACATAACAGGGAAGAAAAACAGGACACAATACCACAGAACGTACATGGAGTTTTAGAATAAAACAGGCCTGGGAACGAACCGCTGCAATGACATCAACCGCAGAGGGCAGCTGCTTCCTTAAACGGAAATCATTACGTGCCAACCAGATGCGATGTTTAGCAAGGTTGATCAAGTAGGAAAAAAACAGAGGGATAACTGTGAACTCAGCAATGTCAAAACCAAACAGCACATGACGGAGACACAATGACGGAGCAGACGGAACAGCAAGGACTAACAGAGATTGCACCCAAGCCAAAACGTTCTGGGCCAAAGGGCACTCAAAAAACAAATGGCCAGCAGTCTCTAAGGGAGCACCACAGAAACAATCAGGAGGAACAGACGACATGCGAAAAGATGGACGCAGACGATCAGCAGTGAGAACTACACCATGAGCAAGTAACCAGGAAAAATCAGCCACACGACGATCGAAAGGCATGACATGTTGTCGACCAATACAGGTCACCAAAAACAGGAAGAAACTTACAACACAGCGACGAACAGATATCCTTAATTAAGAACTAAACGATTGACTAGGGGCAAGGTATGCTGTTTATAAAGGAATGTTTTAATATATCACAAAAAGTTTGCTTATGTTCAAGTCGTTTAACGTCTATTCACGGGAGCAGGCGATTAATGCGCGCGGCGGTAACAAAGGTGATGTAATTACGTTAATAAGACAAACATTTGAAGACTAAAGACCTCATATTTAATGCACAAATTGGATTATTCAAATACAGACAAATTTGTACCCTTTTATGAAAAATTACAGCCAAATTTGCTTCAACCGTCAAAAAACCAATAATGATAATGATCACTATAGTAACGTTTTATTCAGATCACATCCCATTCAGAAGACCTACTAACATGCAATACAACTAAAAATTACGCTAACAGGATGGACTCTTGACGCTAACTATATAGAAAACAATCATCAAAAAAGAAAGAATCGTCCCCGGGTGGGCTTGAACCACCAACCTTTCGGTTAACAGCCGAACGCGCTAACCGATTGCGCCACGGAGACTTACTTTGAGGGGCTTTGAGAAATTTTCATCAAATTTACTATTGTGGATAAAATTTTAACTTGCGAAAGACATGAAGAGCGAAAAAGCAGGGAGGTTGGATAGTAACTGTCTTAGCCGATAAGCCAACAAATAACTGGTGTTATATAGTGCCAGTTCAACAGAGAGAAATAGGTTAAGACCTTTACCAAATGGATACTCCACCACGTTTGGCCTGTTGATCTAGTGGCATGATTCTCGCTTAGGGTGCGAGAGGTCCCGGGCTCGACTCCCGGACAGGCCCTTTTAATACTCTTTTGTCGATGAACACAACATCAAAACGAAACAATCTACGATGGCTTATGTGACGTCGCAAATGCCATATGAAACAGTGAATTATCTTCCCCCTTTAAAACAAATTTCTGTCACTTTTGTGCAAACAATTCTAACTGACCACAATGAAACCTCTTTATATTAGAATATGACTTAACTTAATGTTTCTGTTGGCATCCATTTTTTTCAAACCGGTACTCTCCATCCCACGGGGGGGGGATACTGCCATTATATATGGACTGTATAGGTAAGTGCCGTAGTGAAGGGTATGGTTTTCAAGCAGTTTACTCTAGTATAGTGTATATAAATCAGAACGTTTGGATCTAGAATTGAGCATCATTTTTCACGAAACTAACCAGTTGGTTGAAGATTTTATCTAACTAAGGAAAACAGGATTTGCCACTCAAAAATATAAAAACAAATGAAATCGGCAAGTTTAAAGTTTTGCAACTCGGCCAGATTTTTGGTTTCTCCGACTATAACTCGTACATTTCTGGCTACCAACCCACTAACAATCAGTAACATAAGCTTTGTTAAGATCATAGCTCGATACCGTTATTTAAGGTATCGATCCTAATATGAAGTTGCTCAAGGATAAAAGATTAATAGAGTTCAGTTACGTCAACACCTTTCGTTTTTTTCCTTTTGTTCTGTTTTCGCTGACTCAAAATTCTGTAAGAGCTCACTAGAGTTAGGTAGCAAGATATATTCTTATAGGAAAAAAATCATCTATTTCCGGCCGGGCTCGAACCGGCGACCTTCCGCGTGTAAAGCGGACGTGATAACCACTACACTACGGAAACCAGTTACGAATGAGAGCTGCCATACTCAGTGGTGTGCTAATCAGCAACTGGTAGTTTCTAGTTTTTTTATCAGGAAGACAGAAAAAATAAGTCTACGAAGTACAGCAAACAGGTGAGCATTTGCCTACTTCTCACGATGCTCAGTATTGAAGTTTTTCAAAACAACGCTATCCTTGTTTTAGCGTTAGGCAGAGGATCTCAATGTGGTTAACCGCCAAATGGGCAAAACATTAACCGTCAACCGTCAAAACCGCAATATTTTTACCGTCAACCGTTGAATGAGCAAGCCAATATTAGCCGTCAAATGTCTCAGATATCCTTAATTAAGAACTAAACAATTGTCTGGGGGCAAGGTATGCTGTTTATAAAGGAACGTTTTAATATATCACAAAAAGTATGCTTGTGTTCAAGTCCTTCAACTTCTAGTCACGCGAAAGCAGGCGATTAATGCGCGCGGCGGTAACAAAGGTGATGTAATTACGTTAATAAGACAAACATTTGAAGACTAAAGACGCAATATTGAATGCACAAATTATAGTACTAATTGGATTATTCAAATATGGGCAAATTTGTACCCTTTTATGAAAAATTACAGCCAAATTCAATTCAACCGTCAACGATCACGATCACGATAATAACGGTTTATTCACATCACATCCGCGCAGTGGCTGTTTATTTGAGAAGACCTACTTACATGTATTACAACTAAAAATTAGGCAAACAGGATGGATGGATGGAATCCTGAAGCTAGTTATATAGGAAATAATTATCAAAACAGAAAGAGCCGTCCCCGGGTGGGCTTGAACCACCAACCTTTCGGTTAACAGCCGAACGCGCTAACCGATTGCGCCACGGAGACTTCCTTCGAAGGATTTTGTACAATTTTCATCAAATTTATTTTTGTGGATGAAATTTTAACTTGTGCAAGGTTTCTGCTACATTGTATCATGCTCGAAAGACATGAAAAGCGAAAACCCGGGAGATTTGGATAGGAAATATCTTGGCCATTGAGACAACACATAACAGGTGTTACAGTACCAGTTCAACAGAAAAAGGTAGATTAAGACCTTTGTCAAATGATGTCCGACCACGTGTGGCCTGTTGATCTAGTGGTATGATTCTCAATTTGGTGCTAGAGGTCCCGGAATCGGCTCCCAGACAGGCCCTTTTTAATACTCTTTTGTCAATGAAAACAGCATCATAACGAAAGAGACAATTTTACGATGGTTTTTGTGACGTCACAACGGCCATATGAAAAAACGGAATGCGTTTCTCCTTTAAAAGAATCACTTTTATTTTTGCGCGGACAATTCCAAGTGACTTCTACGAAGCCCTTTTTAAGTATTACTGCCTTTCTACAAGAACGTTATCAAAAGTTTGGCCTAATGAGGAACAGCACCCGCTTATTGGCTTTGTTCAAACTGATTTGGTTTTATTCTTTAAGAAGTATGTATATATTGTTAACGTGCTTCCTCAAATGATGAGGAGGTTTTTGTTGAAATATAGTTATCCCGAAATTATTTATTGGCAGTTGTTTCTCATATACTTCCCAATAATGTCTCGGCAATATCAGTAGCTTATGTCCTAAATAACAAGGAACTAGAATGAAAAGCAACGTTTTTTTTTTTTTTAATTATCTGTTTTTTTAAAATGAAATTCTAAGTAAAATGTTTAGGAAAAAAGCTAAAAACTAATTACCGGGTCATGCCTCTAACATTGTTTTTTCCATAGTTATAGTAACTTGTATATTGAACCAAATGCTTACGGTTTGGGGAATTAGCTCAAATGGTAGAGCGCCCGCTTAGCATGCGGGAGGTACCGGGATCGATACCCGGATTCTCCAGCAGTCTTTATTTTACTAGCTAATATGCAGCTTTACTGTTTTTTTGAAGGCAGATGTTTTTCGGACCATTGTTGTACAAATAACGGTTTGTAAACTTTTTATTTGGAAAATTTTTTCTAGCTATCAGAGATGAGAGCAGAGTCCTATCAATTTTTTTTTTTTTTTTTTTTTTTGTGGAGAGCAGGTGAAGGCGAGGTGCAATGCCAACACATGCAAACCGAGGAGAGGGACGCCCACGTCGCCAAAAGTCGCCCGGAATTGACCCAGACAAGGAACATAACAGGGAAGAAAAACAGGACACAATACCACAGAACGTACATGGATACTTTTTTGTGATTTTTTGGATTTAAATAGAAACAAACAATTGAAACTGGCAGTGGAGTCTGACCAGCAGACTACAAGTTAGAAATTAAACTGAACATCGTCACCAGAAACTGAAGCAATGACACCAGAGGCACCCCACTGTTTAATGAAAAACCGGCGCGCACACTTAGGAAACCAGAGTTTTAGAATAAAACAGGCCTGGGAACGAACCGCTGCAATGACATCAACCGCAGAGGGCAGCTGCTTCCTTAAACGGAAATCATTACGTGCCAACCAGATGCGATGTTTAGCAAGGTTGATCAAGTAGGAAAAAAACAGAGGGATAACTGTGAACTCAGCAATGTCAAAACCAAACAGCACATGACGGAGACACAATGACGGAGCAGACGGAACAGCAAGGACTAACAGAGATTGCACCCAAGCCAAAACGTTCTGGGCCAAAGGGCACTCAAAAAAACAAATGGCCAGCAGTCTCTAAGGGAGCACCACAGAAACAATCAGGAGGAACAGACGACATGCGAAAAGACGGACGCAGACGATCAGCAGTGAGAACTACACCATGAGCAAGTAACCAGGAAAAATCAGCCACACGACGATCGAAAGACATGACATGTTGTCGACCAATACAGGTCACCAAAAACAGGAAGAAACTTACAACACAGCGACGAACAGATATCCTTAATTAAGAACTAAACGATTGACTAGGGGCAAGGTATGCTGTTTATAAAGGAATGTTTTAATATATCACAAAAAGTTTGCTTATGTTCAAGTCGTTTAACGTCTATTCACGGGAGCAGGCGATTAATGCGCGCGGCGGTAACAAAGGTGATGTAATTACGTTAATAAGACAAACATTTGAAGACTAAAGACCTCATATTTAATGCACAAATTGGATTATTCAAATACAGACAAATTTGTACCCTTTTATGAAAAATTACAGCCAAATTTGCTTCAACCGTCAAAAAACCAATAATGATAACGATCACTATAGTAACGTTTTATTCAGATCACATCTCATTCAGAAGACCTACTAACATGCAATACAACTAAAAATTATGCTAACAGGATGGACTCTTGACGCTAACTATATAGAAAACAATCATCAAAACAGAAAGAATCGTCCTCGGGTGGGCTTGAACCACCAACCTTTCGGTTAACAGCCGAACGCGCTAACCGATTGCGCCACGGAGACTTACTTTGAGGGGCTTTGAGAAATTTTCATCAAATTTACTATTGTGGATGAAATTTTAACTTGCGAAAGACGTGAAGAGCGACAAAGCAGGGAGGTTGGATAGTAACTGTCTTAGCCGATGAGCCAACAAATAACTGGTGTTATATAGAACCAGTTCAACAGAGAGAAATAGTTTAAGACCTTTACTAAATGCATACTCAACCACGTTTGGCCTGTTGGTCTAGTGGCATGATTCTCGCTTAGGGTGCGAGAGGTCCCGGGCTCGACTCCCGGACAGGCCCTTTTAATACTCTTTTGTCGATGAACACAACATCAAAACGAAACAATTTACGATGGCTTATGTGACGTCGCAAATGCCGTATGAAACGGTGAATTATCTTCCCCCTTTAAAACAAATTTCTGTCACTTTTGTGCAAACAATTCTAACTGACCACAATGAAGCCTCTTTATATTAGAATATGACTTAACTGAGTGTTTCTGTTGGCATCCATTTTTTTCAAACCGGTACTCTCCATCCCACGGGGGGGGATACTGCCATTATATATGGGCTGTATAAGTAAGTGCCGTAGTGAAGGGTATGGTTTTCAAGCAGTTTACTCTAGCATAGTGTATATAAATCAGAACGTTTGGGTCTAGAATAGAGTATCATTTTTCACGAAACTAACCAGTTGGTTGAAGATTTTATCTAAACTAAGGAAAACAGGATTTGCCACTCAAAAATATAAAAAACAAATGAAATCGGCAAGTTTAAATTTTTGCAACTCGGCCTGAACAGCGTCGATAGCCAGTGACTATCATGAAACACTACTGGATATTATTAACTGTCAAAACTCGGGATTCAGACGGAAATTGGTGGTTTTAATGCAGGTTACTCTAGTATAGGGTAGCAAAATTCAGCTGAACTAAGGTTTCAGGGTCCCAGCAGCACATCCCCACCCAGAAATTCATAAGGTACCACCCCGGTTTCCAGCTACATGTAGTAGCATTGTTTTGTAGCGATCAAAAAAATATATTGATCAAATCAGGTTTTTAATTGAAATAAAGACCAAGAATTAGGAAAAGAGAAATCAGATAAAAATCTTAAGATAGTGTTTTCCACTTGATTTAGCTAAAAGAAATATTGGTCCGTGTGAGGGTCAAACTTACGATCTTGGCGTTATCACCACCACGCTCTGCCGACTGAGCTAACGGACCAGACACATTAACCTCAGTGCCATCTTTTATTAAGTAATATTGCCTTTGTACAAGAAATTTACTATAAGTTGGGTCTGGTGAGATATAGCAAACGCTTAGTGGTGTCAGTTATAGGCTCGATTACCGCCGTCCTCTCGAGTTCGGTCAGGGGAGGTGCGCGGGCTCCTTGCCCGGGCTCCTTGCCCGAACAGCGGCTGGTAATCCAGCCTTCGTCAGTTACAGTTGTGTTTCAATTGATTTGGTTTAATTCTTTAAGAGTATATATTGTTAACGTGGTTTCTCAAACTGAAAATAAGGAGATTTTTGTTAAAATATAGAGCAGCGTGGCCAAGTGGTCGAGGTGTCGGACTCGCAATCCAGCGGTTCCAGGTTCGAGTCCCGCTCTGACCACTACCTGGATTTATGTCTCGGTAGCCCCTAGTTCAAATCCTCGGCCACCCTTGTAAATAGCCGACTGGTTTACCTCCGGCCAATTGGGATACTTAACAATGTTATGTTCAATTTGAATTATTTGGTTGAGTTGTATGCTCGGCCCCACTAGCACTTGTGCTATAACACTGCCGAGAGTAAAGAAAGGTTATATATATAATAGTTATCCAGAAATTAGGAGTTGTTTCCCATTTATGTTCTAATCATGTCTTATCTTAAATATATATATATACATCAGTAAATTTTGCAGATCAGCTGTTAAAGTTGTAATTGAATTCTAAGCTATCAGTAAACGCTGTCCAGACTGCCGACTGAATTTTCATAGTCCATGGGTCGGTGGCCGGGAGATTATTGTTTCTACGAGAGATATTTTGATATCTTTAACAGATATTCAAATTTGCAAGTGAAAATTTGTCTGATAGTTATAGATTTTCTCTAAAATTTCCTTCTACACCCTATCAACAGAAAATGAGGCCTGAAGAGCAAGCGTATAAAGATATCAAGAGTTCCTTTCATTGAACGCTGCTGTGAGCAATTCACTGTATTTGAAACAAGATAAAAAGAACAATGCTTGGTTTGAGTAAAACGATCAGGTCAGGGTTGTTTTCTTCCCCGCGTGCGTTCCGAACTGTGTATTTTAATGGGTTCTCCGAAATAGGCTCACCGAAGCAAAAGTAAATGGTCTGCTACACAAAGGACTCCAGGGGTGGCCCTGGCAATTTCACCTTAATTTCTTCAACAACGACTTTTTTGTCTTGTCTCCTGGCTTGGTAGTACAGGAAAAAGCCGGGAGACCTAGCAGCCGCAGTCCTTAAAGTAGCTTCAGTCCTTAAAGGAAGGCATTTGCAAATTACGTTCTATATACTTCTTGAAATTTTTCAGTCGACCCCTGCGTACACCTTAAAAGTAAATCCATTGGATAACATAACCAAAACATATCCCAGTTGTAGAACATGTGAAGCTTCGATGAGCAATTTTCAAAAGTAACGAGAATTAAAAAGTGCGGCATCTCTAAGGCACCGGTGGGATTTGAACCCATGACCTCCTGTTTACGAGACAGGCGCTCTAACCAACTGAGCTACGGCGCCCTACATTAGGCATCAACGTGTTTTAATGTTCATCTATCTATTTTTTAAAAAGAAAAAAAAAACAAAAAAATCATAAGGTTTCATATTGTATCTTACTCTAAGGACATGGAAAACAAAAAACCGGGAGAGTTGGGTGGTAACTGTCTTAGCCAATAAGACAACACATAACAGGTATTATAGTACCAGTTCAACGGAGACAGGTAGATTAAGACCTTTGTCAAAAGATGTCCAACCGCGTTTGGCCTGTTGGTCTAATGGCATGATTCTCGCTTAGGGTGCGACTTTCGCGAGCAAATTTTCCAATATTAATTTTTTCTGAGACTTTTACCACTGTAAGATAATGAGCTAGTTATGTCAGAAATGTAAAAAAAAAAATAGGGGTCACCGACTTCGTTTTGGAGGGAACATGCCCGGAAGAACACCCTAAATCTGAAAAAATCGGGCTTCGTTAGCGAATAAGGCCACAGTATCCGTAAGCCCAAAAATATTGCAATTAGAACTTTGAAGTGAAATGTTCCCTGCCAAATATTGTTTAAGTGGATCTAGACAGGCACCCTAACCAACTGAGCTACGGTGCCCTACATTAGATAATCTCGTATATTATTGTTTATTTGTTTATTTTTTAAAAATAAAAGAAAAAATTTAGAAAAAAAACATTGTTAATACATGTAATACTAGGTTGGTCACATGTCCACTTTCACGCTTGGTAATTTCCAGCAGTACTAAGATAGCTCAATACCTCTTTGGGTGATCAGCCTCAAAAGGTCCACAGCGGGAGTTTTTGTGGTTCCTTTTAGCGTATTGAGCTGAAAGAATTATGACAGGAGATAATGTGTTGTTTTAGAATTGGTACCTCTTAGGGATCCCTCGCGGACCACCTGGGCTTTGATTGGGCGTTTGAAAGGCGGGGTGCGAAAACTCCCAGAGGTCAAATTCTAAAAATAGAAAGATACGAGAAAGGGTTGAATTCTAGGGTTGGTATGGGAGATGGACGCTCCGGGTCATGGGCTCCTTATCTTGCTTTATTGACGGGACGCAGAAAAATAATCAGCGGTGCTGGACTGGTAGCTACACGACTACACAGAATAACAACAATAATAATAAATGTTTATCACGGAGCAAACTTCATCAAAGATGTTCTTCATTGGGGCCCTGCAACTGTTCTCAGATGAGTTTACACATTGTGCAACAACATTTACACAAATCTCAACTTGGAAAAACATAGTATAAATTCCAAGTTTGAAGTGAAATTTTTTCTGCCAAATATTGTTGAAGTGGGCCTATTAAGTGAATCTAGTCAACTGGTGAGGTTCCTAATAGAACAAGTCCGCATTTAGCGACCATATTTTCACGCGCCTTGCAGCCGCAAGATGGCAGGATTCGATGTCCCGTGGACAGAAATCTTGAATTTTTTTTTTAACTTCCCACATTGATTTTTTGTTCATTTGTAGACAATGTGGAGGTAATTGTAAATAAAACCTGTTCCTGGAAAGAAAAATGGGGGTCACCGAACATCCAAGATCCTTAAATCCAGGCAAAGCTGTAGCAATGGCCATCTGCCCTATCAGTGATTATTTTATTACTTAGCGCCGCGCTCATGCATGACGTGCTGTGTGAATTTGCGTGCGCAGTAAGGATGCGCAGAAACAATAAGCGCGAACGTCCTTAAAAGGAAAAGTTAGTCCGTGTGAGGGTCGAACTTAGGACCTTGGTGTTATCAGCACCACGCTCTGCCGACTGAGCTAACGGACTAGACATATTAACCTCGGTGCCGTTTTTTTTTTAAGTATTACTGCCTTTGTACAAGAAAGATATCAAAAGTCAGGCCTAATGAGGAACAGCACCCGCGATTTCAGTTATTGTTATATTCAAACTGATTGGTTAATTTTATTCATTAAGATGTATGTATATGTTGTTAACATGCTTTCTCAAATGATGAGAAGATCTTAAATTTGCTTAAATATAGTTATCCCGAAATTATTTATCAGCAGTTGTTTCCCATATACGTTCTAATGTGTCGTCAATATCAGTAACTTATGTTCTAACAGGAGCCATATTCGGGGACGAAGACCGTAAGTCTTAAGATCCGCGCGCACCTATGTTATGGGACAATGTTTTTATTTTAAGGTTGCTCAAAACAGTTTTCTGCGCTGCCTTCGTACATTTTTTTTAAATTAAACATATCTACGTTACCTTTACAATACTTAGATATAATACTTACAATATAATGAAGTTAAAAAAAGCCTTCGTGCAGCAACTGATAAGTATACTGATTAAAGATTAAAGATTTACATGTACCTTGCCTTAAGTGTAAAATGACTGGAAAGATTGTCTTTCACTCCGAGGCAGAAAAAATACTAGTTACATAATGACCATAATGACTGTGGATGTGCTTTCCATGGTCATGATTTCGTCAACTAAAGCTTTTTGTTTGCACTCTACAAAGAGGGTCACATCTCCTTAAGAGGAACTCTCATGTAATCGCGGTGGAATTGACTGCGTTGTGCTCTGTTTGCATAATCCTTCGCCGAAAGGGATGCGCACTCCCTCGAAAGGGCTGCATAATCCCTTGAAAGGGTTGAATTATCCCTTAAAAGGGTTGAATAATCTCTCCAAGGGGCTGAATAATCCCTCGAAAGGGTTGAATAATCCCTCGAAAGGAATTCGAGTTTCCTTGAGAGGAATGAATTACCGCGAACAGTGAATTCGTGATTTCAGTGCCATTTGAGTCGCCCAGTGATGTAGGTAGGTAGGTAGGTAGGTAAGACTTTATTTTACGAGGGTAACATTTGACAGTATTAAAACTGATAACCTAATGGCCCTCAAAAATTAAAATTTTAGAAAAAGAAAGATGTAACCGGCCTGATTGCAGATTCTGTTATACATTGCGAAATATTGTTTAAAAATTTGAGTGCATGGCATTTATGTCCTCTGCATTACAAGCAACATTAGAGACCTTTGTACGATGCAAGGACGGGATGGGTAAGACGGGAACAGCAGTGGACGCGGGAAACTTTCGTGTGCTATGTCGTCAATGTATAGGGCGGCGGCCACAACAGTCAATAACTCCAGCTTCATAAAAACTTTTCACAAAACCAATGACATCCCTTTGAGATAGTATAGAAATGTTATCCAGTTAAGCTTGAACGATGGTGAATAGACAACTCGGAACCTACTCTTGTTTATACATGTAAGGCAAACCTTCCCGATCTGTCGGTATTTAATATTGAAGGAATCCGGAATTTCCGTATGAAGAATTTATATGAACGATCTTTGTATCGACCTGGTTCAGATAGCTTTTTGCCTGCAGAGCGGTTTAGAATCGATCCTGCCTGTAGCTGAAACAAATATTTATACAAAACAAACATTATGTTAGTTCCGGGTTCTATGAAAACATGAAATAAACATCAATTTGGAAATGTGCATTTTATTTGCTCGATAGCTGCTTTGAACGCAGGTAACAATCGTATTTCCAATCAAAACCTTTCGGAAACCACTCAAAATCATGCAAGATCATTCGAGAACAATGTTTTGGCACATTCGCTGACAGCTGTACCTGGTTGTATAAGGAAAAAATAGAAAACTTTCTCTACTCACCAATTCGCGTCACTTCGAAGAGCGTGGGAAAACGAGTCTGCAATGTCAGCGGTTAGGGATCGTAAGCATTGATAATGCTTTGTAACGCTGTGCTTCTGCTAGTAAATTCGCATTTTTTTTCTCCGTTTTAACAAGTAACTCCCTCTTACGAACATTGACAGGTTTGACTAACCGAAAGTCTACCGACAAATCAATCGAGACTAATCTTTGCATATTTTGTTCCTCTCAATCGTGCAGTCGGTCATTCGAGCATTAATCGGGAAGCGATCTTCGCATATCCAAAGTTTGATTAAGTACGAATTTTCTTTTGTTACGCGTTTTTGGTTAACGGACACGCTCGATGACATAGAATCTAGATTCAAAAAAGAGAAACACAAATTTGGCTTGCTTTGGTTTCCGTTCAGTCCTTATCAAAACAGAAAAGGGAGCTTTTAAACTGCATAAAAATGCTAATAGAGTTGTCGTTGGTTGTCCTATTAGTGAAGCAAAAAGCTGCGCATGATAACAGCACGTGTGACTTTCTTGCCACCCTATATCCAGAGCAGAAATTAGAAGAAAAAAAATTAACTGCAGGAAACGATAGCTTTGCTAAGAGTCTGCAATGAATAAATGAATGAATGAATGAATAATCATTACTTAGTAAACACGATGGAATTTAAGTTATAAGCTTGTAGGTTCGTGTCGGTGTCGCGATAAGAAACCTATCTAAAAATTATCTAAAAAAATCCACTTTGGGGAAAAAGATGGCGACCGGTACATTTACCAATGATTCTTAGCGTCGAAATCCCTAAAAACGCTCATGAAAAATGCACACAATGAATGTAATACAGGGACAAATGATGCAAATATATGATTTCATCCCTACTTTGATAATCCAGGTACGACATGCATTGTGGTAAAATGTACAGCCGCCATTTTTTTCCCTCGGTGGATTATGGCGCGCTGTTATAGACACCATGACAAGCACACCTTGTGTCAAAAAAGCCATACTTAAGTTCCACCAGCAGTAAGCCAGCTCTTCTTGAAGATTTAAAAAAATAATAATCGCATTCAATAAATAAATTTTCAATGAGAATCTGCTTAACCTTGAGAATAAGGTGCATTCACGGTTTCCTACAGATAAAGACATGAACATCGTCTCCTGAAAGGAATAGCAATAGAAATTCTCAATGCACGTTTTAAAATATAACAGTGAAAAAATACTATATAATAACAAATTGATAAAAAATATAAATGGAGAATCCGGGTATAGATCCCGGTACTTTCCGCATGCGAAGCGGGCGGTCTACCATTTGAGCTAATTGCCCCTGGTACAGATGCCCTAGTTTTAGCGAGACTGTTTTGAAAAACGTGTTACTAGTTTCTGTCAAATGTTACCAAAATAAAAAAAGGGAGATTTTAATACACCACATTAACTAGTGTAAAACAATTAAAAATACTTACTACTATTGTAAAATTTTGAAGAAATTAACTTTTGAAATAAAACTAAAAAATCACTGTTGATCTGAACTTTGTCTTTTGGAGTATAATATTATATGGAGAATCCGGGTATCGATCCCGGTGCCTCCCGCACGCAAAGCGGGTGCTCTACCATTTGAGCTAATCCCCCGATTGTTACATGAAAAAACAGAGTCTTGGATAAAACAAATTACTAGTTTTGGAAGAATTTTTGAACATTTTTGGGAGTATTTGGTACAAGCTATTGTCATAATATTACAACAGAAAAATAACTGCTAAATAATTGAACTGATGCAGCAAAGTCTGCTATATTACATTTTGACATCCCTCAATTATGGTTAATTTAATTGTCAAGATTACTATTACTTGAGTATATTTTCATTACCATTAAAATACCAGATGCCATAAAACAGTTCATAAAGAAATCGAGACATGCAATCATAAAAAAGCAACTACAGAAGTCAAATAAAGAAACGAAAATGAATGTTTCCGGCCGGGTTCGAACCGGCGACCTTCCGCGTGTTAGGCGGGTGTGATAACCACTACACTACGGAAACCTCCGTGAACCACTATTGATCTTAAAACGAAGTATTTCTAAACAACGTTAACATGGTACTATGATCAAATTTTTACCCCTTGAAGTTTTGGGTGAATCACATCGAGTTCCACGAAAGATTAAAAACGCCTTTTACCGTTTGCAAATATAAGTATTAGTTCCGGAGATATTTAAGTTTAAAAAATGAGTAAAATATGCAAATGAGAACACTCGAATCAATATTACGTCGAATATATAAATTGAACTATCCGGATAAATTTGCAGCGGAGACCATTAAAACTTGGTAGGCTGATAGTTCTACAGGTAACACACCTATGGTTATAAAAAAAAAATTGTTCCGATGGCAACTCACTGTTTTCCACTCCCCTCCAATCTGATTTAAATATCTTAGTGATTTTGAGCTAGAAAAACATTAAACAAGGCCACAAACATCACTTAACATATTTATATGTTTGCTGGATCATGCAAATGAGGCACCACTGGCAAATATCAAAATCAAATATCAAAATCGTTGCCGCTGATGAAAAACGGTTAACAAGCAATTCGCTTGTTGATATTCATTATTTTGTGACGTCTGTCAATCAAGATGGGCATGTTTTGTTTTTCTTTTTTGATCATGTAGCTTGTACCGAGAAAGCAACAAACTTATTTGCGCTTTTGAAATATGTAATTTCTGACGTTTGAGGGGCAAATTAGTCAGAGATTACTCTTCTAAGAACATGATGGAGAGGCTCGCGGGGTGTCCTGGGATGTTTAACGGGTTTATTTTTCTTTTGCCCTTTGGCGGGAAATTTACGTCATTCTTGACCGGTCAGTCTTCGTGTTTGTCCAAAATTTTATTAAGCTTTGTTTTAACAGAGTCTTGTAAAATGCTCTAGCTTATTGATTTGTACCCTTTCCTCGAGGTTCTGCTGAATACGTTTCCACACATTTTTTGACCATATCTCAGGGTACGCTTTTAGTGGTTTTTCGTATTTGGCGTAACGCAGGTTCTAATTGTTAGAACCAACAGTTTTAATTTGCAAGGAGATAGATTTTCTTATTAGACGGAATACATTTGCATCAGATAGTTGACTGACGCATCCTCAATAAACTATTCCCACTAAATGTCTCGTGTTAGTGCTGAGTCAGAATTGCTTTATTGACATGACGCGGAAAACTCCGTTAACTCCGGAGATAGACTGGTAACTACAACACAACACAGAACAGGTATTAAAACACCAGCTGAGTCAACGGTGTAGCAGATTAAAGCATTCGTCTAAACAATTTACTGTATGTTTGGCCTGTTGGTCTAGTGGCATGATTCTCGCTTTGGGTGCGAGAGGTCCCGGGTTCGACTCCCGGACAGGCCCAAATTGTTTTTCTTTTAAAGTAATAATTAAAATAATCATAATAGTAAGGTTTTTGTAGCAGGGAGCATACTTCATCAAAGGTGTTCTTCATTGGGGCCCTGCAACTGTTCTCAGACGAGTTTACACATGGTGCAACAACATTTACATAAATCTCAACTTCGAAAAACAAAGTATTTTTCAAGTTGTAGTTATAGATGGGACATTCACTCATTCTTTCCCTCTCTCCTTCCTGTTAGAATTTTCGTGAATCCACTGACCAATGTAAATCCAGAAGAGTTTGCAGGTAGCCGGAGTTTAGTTAGAATTTTAGTCACAGCTCAAGAGCATCCCAAGGGCCTCAATACGTGCATTTTCATCCTCCAAGAAAACAACTACATCTAAAAATAGTACGAGAAGAATTACCTTGAGACATATGGAGGATTAACCATCCCACTCTTCATCCTCTCCTGATACCGGCGAAATGTTTAAGCAACCTGCAAAAATACTCTTCACCCTCAAAGATGTTCACATCATGCTATACAATAATAGGGGTTAAGGTTATTGACTGTTTGGAATGGAATGGTCGATGTCATCATCTTTATTTTTCGCCAAATCTTATCAGCAAAACGTAAAAAAGAAATTGATTAGTTATTCCATTTAAATTACCATGGAACAAAACAAAATAAACAGAAAAAGATTAAAACGATGGTTTTTGTCGTTCGGTTATTTGAAAGCTGACATTTAACACAAAAATTGCGTTCAACTGTCAACTAATTGCAAAGAGACTTTTGGTTTGTCCAGCTGAAACTCGTACATTTCTGGCTACCAATCCACTAACAATCAGCAACTTAAGCTTTGTTAAGATCAAATTCTGATAGCGTTACTTAAGGTGTTGCTCCCTGAATATGAAGTTGCTGAAGAATAAAAAATTAAAGGAGCTCAGTTACAGCAACGACTTTCTTTTCTGTTGTTGTTGTTGTTGTTTTCTTTTCTGTTTGTTCGCTTGTTTTCGCTTCTGACATGGCTAGAGTTGGGTAGCAAGATAAAGTCTCATTGACAAAAAAAAGTTGTTTCCGGCCGGGCTCGAACCGGCGACCTTCCGCGTGTTAAGCGGACGTGATAACCACTACACTACGGAAACCGGTTACGAATGAAAGGTGCCATACTCAGTGGTGTGCTAATCAGCAACTGGTAGTTTTCTCGTTTTTTGATCAGCAAGTACAGCAAACAGTTGAAAATTTGACTACTTCTCATGATGCTCAATATTAAAGTTTTTCAAAAACAACGTTATCCTTGTTTTAGCGTTACCAAAGGTTCTCAATGGAGTTAACCGTCAAATGGCCAAAATTTTAACCGTCAGCCGTCAAAAGCGCAATATTTTTACCGTCAGCCGTCAAATGAACAAACCAATATTAGTCGTCAAATGTCTCAGATATCCTTAATTAAGAACTAAATGATTGACTGGGGTCAAGTAATGGTATTTAGAAACGAACGTTTTAATATCTCACAAAAAGATACACTTATGTTGAGTCCTTGAGAGCAGGAGATAGATGCGCGCGGCGGTAACAGAGGTGATGTAATGACGTTAATTAGACAAAGGTTTGAAGACTAAAGACGTAATATTAAATGCACAAATTATAGGACTAATTGGATTATTCAAATATCGGCAAATTTGTATCCTTTTATGAAAAATTACGGCCAAATTTGCTTCGACCGTCAAAAAACCAATAATGATAACGATCACGATCAGGGTAATAACGGTTTATTCACATCACATCCGCGCAACTAGAAATTACGCTAACAGGATGGGCTCTTGACGCTAACTATATAGAAAACAATTACCAAAACAAAAAGAACCGTCCCCGGGTGGGCTTGAACCACCAACCTTTCGGTTAACAGCCGAACGCGCTAACCCTATTGCGCCACGGAGACTTCCTTCGAGGGATTTTGTAAAATTTTCACCAAATTTAGTTGTTTGGATGAAATTTTAACTTGCTTAAGGTTTCTGCTACATTATTGCATCTTGCTCGAAAGACATGAAAAGCGAAAAATCGGGGAGTTGGGTAGAAACTGTCTTGGCCAATGAGACAACACATAACTGGTGGTGGTAGTATAGATTAAGACATTTGTCAATGGAAGCTCATCCACGTTTGGCCTGTTGGTCTAGTGGCATGATTCTCGCTTAGGGTGCGAGAGGTCCCGGGTTCGACTCCCGGACAGGCCCTTTTAAATATTCTTTTGTCAATGAAGACAGCATCACAAAGAAACAGACAATTCTACGATGGTTTTTAGGACGTCACAACGGCCCGTTTGAAACAGTGGAATACCTTCCTCCTATAAAACAAATTACTTTCATGTTCGTGCAAAAAACAATTGTAACTGACCCCCATGAAACCCTCTGGATGAAGAATAACCCTTAACCAAGTGTTTCTGTTGGCATCCATCTTTTTCAAACCAGTAGGAGAAGGCAGCGTTGTTACAACGCCGGACTTCGCGGAGGTCGCGGGTTCAAGTCCCGCTCTTCATTTGACCGCTTGGTTGGAGTTGCTTCTTGGTAGGCCCTAGTTTCAACTTCTTGGTCATGCTTGTAAATAGCCAACTGGTCTGCCTCCCGCCAGTTGGGATTTTTAAGCCTGTCATATTTAGTTGATACATTTGTAGCTAAGCGCATTGACCACTAGAAGCAACAACATTTCAACATTTTTTTTTAAGATCTAGGAAAATAATAAACTAAGATAAATTTGATCCAGTCGTTTTGTTTTGTACCGATCCGGCGGAAAAAAGATATTTTAAAAAATTAGTTTTTCGACAGCAGAGAGCAGGGAAATCAGGTACAAATTTTAAGATAGTGTGTTCCAATTAAAAAAAAAAAATGTTGGTCCGTGTGAGGGTCGAACTCACGACCTTGGCGTTATCAGCACCACGCTCTGCCGACTGAGCTAACGGACCAGAAACACTAACCTGGCTGCGGTCTTTTATTAATTATAACTGCCTTCGTACATTTTTTAAATTAACTATATCTACGTTTCGTTTACAATACTTAGATATAGTACTTACAATATAATGAAGCTAAAAAAAGCCTTCGCACATGGAAGTTACCATACTAGTAAGTTACCATAAGTTGGATCTGGTGAGGTAAAACACCCGCTTAGCAGTGTCAGTTACTGCTGTGTATTCAAACTGAGTGACTTTATTTTTAAAGATGTATATACTTTGTTGAAATAATTATCCAGAAATTAGAAGTTGTTTCCCATTTAGTTATTTTCTAATCATGTCTTGTCAATATCAGAAGCTTATGTTCTAAATAACAACGAACTAGAATGAAAAGTAACATGTTTTCTTTAATTATATTTGTTTTCAAAAAATGAAATTCTAAGTACATTCGTGAAAAAAGAGCTTAAAACTAATTACCAGGTCATGCCTATAACATTTGTTTTTCAATAAGTTAGTGACTTGTTGAAACAACCGGTTACACTTTGGGGAATTAGCTCAAATGATAGAGCGCCCGCTTTGCTTGCGGGAGGTATACCGGGATCGATGCCTGGAATCTCCAATTCTTTTAATTTATTTATTTGTCACAGTTTTAATACTTGTAGATATTATTTTATTCCCACTGATTACCAAGATTAAATTAAGAAAACCAGCTCTTTTATGGGTGAAGAAAAATTGACAAGGGAGTGTTGAAGTTTGAGGGGTTACAATAAAGTAGTCAGTTTATGTTTAAAATCTAGAACAATAAAATAAATATAAATACTTTTTTTTTAATAAATACTTTGTCCGTGGGCGTTCGGCTGTTAACCGAAAGGTTGGTGGTTCAAGCCCACCCGGCCGGGGGACGATTTTTTCTGTTTTGATATTTGTTTTCTATATAGTTAGCGTCAAGAGTCCATCCTAGCGTAATTTTTAGTTCTATTGCATGTTAGTAGGTCTTCTCAAACAGACAGCCACTGCGCAGATGTGATGTGAATAAACCGGTATTATCGTGATTGTTATCATTATTGGCTTTTTGACGGTTGAAGCAAAGGCTGTAATTTTTCATAAAAGGGTACAAATTTGTCCATATTTGAATAATCCAATTAGTACTATAATTTATGCAATCAATATTACGTCTTTAGTCTTTAAATGTTTGTCTTATCAACGTTATTACATCACCTTTGTTATCGCCGCGCGCATTAATCGCCTGCTTGGATGACTAGAAGTTGAAGGACTTGAACACAACCATTCTTTTTGTGATATATTAAAACTTTCCTTTGTAAACAGCATACCTTGCCCCTAGTCAATCGTTTAGGTCTTAATTAAGGATATCTGAGACATTTGACGGCTAATATTGCTTTGCTCATTTGATGATTGACGGTAAAAATATTGCGGTTTTGACGGTTGACGGTTAATGTTTTGGCCATTTGACGGTTGACACCACTGAGACCCTCTGCCTAATGCTAAAACAAGGATAGCGTTGTTTTTGAAAAACTTCAATATTGAGCATCGTGAGAAGTAGGCAAATGTTCAACTGTTTGCTCTACTTCGTAGACTTATTTTTTCTGTCTTCCTGATCAAAAAATTAGAAACTACGAGTTCCTGATTAGCACACCACTGAGTATGGCAGCTTTCATTCATAACTGGTTTTCGTACGTAGTGTAGTGGCTATCACGTCCTCTTCACACGCGGAAGGTCGCCGGTTCCAGCCCGACCGGAAACACATTTTTTTTTTTCCTATGAGACTATATCTTACTACTCAACTCTTGCTAGCTCCTACAAAATTTTGAGTCATCGAAAACAGAACAAAAGGAAAAAAACGAAAGGTGTTGACGTAACTGAGCTCCATTAATCTTTTATCCTTTAGCAACTTTATATTAGGATGGATACCTTAAATAACGCTATCGAGCTATTATCTTAACAAAGCTTATGTTATTGATTGTTAGTGGGTTGGTAACCAGAAATGTACGAGTTTTAGTCGGAGAAACCAAACAATCTATTTGCAATTAGTCGACGGCTGACGACAATTCTATTGTCTTCGAAAAGCCCCCATGGGGAAAAACAATAAAGGATGTATGTATGTTAACAACATAACTAAAGCAAAGCGCACGCTCTGATTGGTTAATTTAGCGTCTACTATTTGCTCATGGGTGTACGCTGCTGACGTGTGTGCTAATGTTTACAAAGCAAATCTTTTGACAGACATTGTTTCCAAAGTAATGACCGACGTCCTTCTGCCAGAAATGCGAAACTGTCTTCACAGTTGTCTGAAGATGAAACTTTATCGAGTTACTGGTGTGCAGTCGGTTGTCATGAATGAATTTTCACGCGCTTGTTTTCTCTTGTCATGTAAGACTACACGAACATTTTTTTGTGATGTAGCTCAATAAAAGGACTTCTGTTGTTCCAATGTCTCAATGTTATGTTGTAAAACAAATGGTAAACGCCATAGCGTACACTATTGAGTTATGGATGCACTTGGGAGGTTTGCTAAGCACTCAAGAAGCTAGAGTCGCACTCGGCTATCGCCTCGTACGACTCTTACGCTTCTTTCGTGCTTAGCAACCTCCCGCGTGCATCCATAACTCAATAGTGCACGCTATGGCGTTTACCATTTGTTAAATGTATGTATGTATGTGTGAAATGTCAATTTCAACTTTCATATTCTCCACGACAAAACCATCGTTTTAAACTTTTCTATTCTTTTTGTTGTGTTCCAGGGTATTTTAAATGGAGTAATTAATCAATTTCTTTCATACGTTTTGCTGATAAGATTTGGCGAAAAAGAGAGATGATGACATCGACCATTTCATGATCGCATCAGTCCAAGCAATCCACAACCTTAACCCATATTATCGTATAGCATGATGAGAACATCTTTGAGGGTGAAGAATATTTTGGCAGGTTGCTTAAACATTTCGCCGGTATCAGGAGAGGATGAAGAGTGAGCCACGTCATGCATCAAGCGTGCGCGCTCAGTACTAAAATGAACAATGATAGGGCAGATGGCCACTGCTATAGCTTTGCTTGGATTTAACGAGCTTGGACGTACGGTGAACCCTACTTTCCTTTCCAGAAACAGATTTTATTTACAATTATCTCCACATTGTCCAAAAATAAACAGAAAATCAAGGTAGGAAGTTAAAGAAAACAAAAAACTGATATTTGCTAGCAATAAAGATAGAAAGTTAAAAAAAAAAATTCAAGATTTCTGTCCACGGGACATAGAATCCTCCCATCTTGCGACTTGTCTCGTTTGATGAGTTTACATTTCTTTCTTCTTTCATTGCTGTAAGAGTAGTTCGCTCCAGGGTGGGGGCTGGGGATGTTGGTGGATAACTACGATGGACTAGCATCCCATCCATGGGACAGAAAAATACTCTCAGTTGTTTAATACAACGGAGACTGGGATTAGCTCTGCAGTGTGTGTGCTAACAAGGCCCGGGTTCGGCCATTTAACCTTTCCTTACCATTCCGTGCCAAAGGAGGACGTCAATTTCAGTTCTAAAAGATGAAATTAAACCTTTAACTGCCAGGTTACAATAAAGCAAGTCGCAAAGAAAAGAGTAATTCTTCAAAGAATCTTTGTGTTATCTGTGTTATACAACTGTTTTGAGAAAGGTTGCGCTACAAAGCCTAAAACAGTACCGCGCGACAAATATACCGAAAGGTGCTCTGGGTATTGCCCGTTTACCGCTTGTCGATTGAAGTCCACGTTGTTTTAGAGCGACAGCGGAAAATTCATTAATAGGAGTATTCTCATCTTCTCTGATAGCTAGAGAAAATTATCCAAATAAAAAGTTTACAAACCGTTATTTGTACAACAATGGTCGGGGAAACGTCTGCCTTCAAAAAATGGAAAGCTGCATATTGGCTAGTAAAGTAAAGACTGCTGGAGGATCCGGCTAGCGATCTCGGTACCTCCTGCATGCTAAGCGGGCGCTCTACCATTTGAGCTAATTTCCCAAACCGTAAGCATTTGGTTCAATATACAAGTTACTATAACTATTGAAGAAACAATGTTAGAGGCATGACTTGGTGATTAGTTTTATTTTTTTCTAAATGTGCTTAGAATTTCATTTTAGAAAAACAGATGATTTAAAAAAAATGTTGCTTTTCATTCTAGTTCCTTGAACAAAGCCAATAAGCGGGTGTTGTTCTTCATTAGGCCAAACTCTTGACAACGTTCTTGTACAAAGGCAGCAGTACTTAATAAAAAAACGGCACCGAGGTTAATGTGTCTGGTCCGTTATCTAAGTCGGCATAGCGTGGTGCTGATAACACCAAGGTCCTAAGTTCGACCCTCACACGGACCACCTTTTCCTTTTAAGTAAACCAGCTGGAAAATACTATTTTAAGATTTCCAACTGACTGTACTCTGATTTTTCTTTTTCCTGTATTTTTTTCGATTAGTTTATTCCCCGTGATCGGTTTAAAACAAGAGGACTAGATCAAAATTACTTTAGATTAATATTTTTCTAGAAGTCGTTGAAATATTTCCCGGCCAACAGAAACAGCTGGTTAAGTGATATTTTAATCTAGAAGGGTTTCATGGTAGTCAGTTGGAATTGTCTGCAGAAAAAGGAGGAAGGAGCTCCGTTGTTTCATATGCCAATTGTGACGTCACAAAAACCATCGTGATATTGCCTGCTTCGTTACTATGTTGTGTTCATTGACAAAAGAGTATTACAAAGGGCCTGTCCGGGAGTCGAACCGGCACCTTTCACAACGCACCCAAAGCGAGAATCATCCCACTAGACAAAGGTCTTAATCTACTTCTGTCTGTCGAACTGGTTCTATAACACCTGTTTTGTTTTGTCTCATTGGCCAAGACAATTACTATCCAACTCCCCCGGTTTTTCGCTTTTCATGTCTTTCGAGCAAGATGCAATAATGTAACAGAAACCTTACGCAAGTTAAAATTTCTTCCACAAAATCTATTAGTCTATAATTTACTTTTGTATTTTTACTATATTTTTTAATTTGTGTATTTATTTTTTAATAATTTAATGTTATTTTGGATCGGGACCTTTCTGTAGATCACCTACGGGTGAGAAAGCTTCCCGTTAAAATATCATTAAAAGATGAAAATTGTACAGTATGTTTTCACGGAAGTCTCCGTGGCGCAATCGGTTAGCGCGTTCGGCTGTTAACCGAAAGGTTGGTGGTTCAAGCCCACCCGGGGACGGTTCTTTTCGTTTTGATAATTATTTTCTATATAGTTGGCGTCAAGAGCCCATCCTGTTAGCGTAATTTCTAGTTGCATTGCATGTAAGTAGGTCTTCTCAAACAAACAGCCACTGCGCGGATGTGACGTGAATAAACCGTTATTATCGTGATCGTGATCGTTATCATTATTGGTTTTTTGACGGTCGAAGCAAATTTGGCCGTATTTTTCATAAAAGGGTACAAATTTGCTCATATTTGAATCATCCAATTAGTCCTATAATTTGTGCATTCAAAATTACGTCTTTAGTCTTCAAACGTTTGTCCAATTAATGTAATTATATCACCTCTGTTACCGCGCGCATTTATCTCCTGCTCTCGTGACTAGAAGTTAAAGGACTCAACATAAGTTTATCTCTTTGTGAGATATTAACACGTTGGTTTCTAAATACCATAACTTGACCCTAGTCAATCGTTTAGTTCTTAATTAAGGATATCTGACACACTTGACGGCTAATATTGGTTTGTTCATTTGACGGTTGACGATAAAAATATTGCGCTTTTGACGGTTGACGGTTAATTTTTTGGCCATTTGACGGTTAACTCGAGTGAGATCCTATGGTAACGCTAAAACAAGGAGAGCACCGTTTTTGAAAAACTTCAATTTTGAGCATCGTGAGTAGTAGGCAAGTGTTCAACTGCTTGCTGTACTTCCTAGGCTTATTTTTCTGTCCTCCTGATCAAAAATTAGAAACTACCCTTTTCTGATTAGCACACCACTCAGGATGGGATCTTACATTCGTAACCGGTTTTCGTAGTGTAGTGGTTATCACTTCCGCTTTACACGCGGAAGGTCGCCGGTTCGAGCCCGGCCGGAAACACACGATTTTTTTTCCTATGAGACTATATCTTGCTACCCAACTCTAGCAACCTCTTACAAAATTTTGAGTCAGCAAAAACAAAACAAAAGGAAAAAAACGAAAGGTGTTGACGTAACTGAGCTGCATTAATCTTTTATCCTTTAGCAACTTCATATTAGGATCGATACCTTAAATAACGCTATCGAGCTATGATCTTAACAAAGCTTATGTTACTGATTGTTAGTGGCTTGGCAGCCAGAAATGTATGAGTTTCAGCTGGAGAAACCAAAAGTCTCTCTGCTTTAAGTTGACGGTTGAATGCAATTTCTGTGTCAAATAAAAGCTTTCAAATGAACCAAGGACAAAAACCATCGCTTTAAACTTTTCCGTTCATTTTGTTTTGTTCCAAGGTAATTTAAATGGAATAACTAATCAATTTCTTTTTTACGTTTTGCTAATAAGATTTGGCGAAAAATAAAGATGATGACATCGACCATTTCATGATCGCATCAGTCCAAACAATCCATAACCTTAACTCCTATTATTGTATAGCATGATGTGAACATCTTTGAGGGTGTAGAGTATTTGGCAGGTTGCTTAAACATTTCGCCGGTATCAGGAGAGCATGAAGAGTGAGATAGTTAATCTCCCATATGTCTCAAGGTAATTCCTCTCAAACTATTTTTAGATATAGTATCCAGTTCTCCCGCGGATAATGTTACCACGCGCGTTGCGTTGATGTTTTCTTGGAGGATGAAAATGCACGTATTAAAGCCGCTTGGGATTCTCTTGGGCTGTGACTAAAGTTCGCTTTAAATCGATCAGCGGATTCACGAAAAGTCTAACAGGAAGCGAAGGAGAGATTAAAAGAACGAGTGAATGTCTCATCCATACCTACAATTTGGAAAATACTAGTTTTTCCAGGTGTAAACTCATCTGAAAACAGTTGCAGGGCCCAAATGAAAAACTTCTTTGATAAAGTATGCTCCCTGCTAAAAAATTATTGTTATGATTATTTTAATTATTATTTAAAAAGAACCACAATTTGGGCCTGTCCGGGAGTCGAACCCGGGACCTCTCGCACCCAAAGCGAGAATCATACCACTAGACCAACAGGCCAGACACACAGACAAATGCTTTAATCTGCTACTCCCATGACTCAGCTGGTGTTTTAATACCTGTTCTGTGTTGTGTTGTAGTTACCAGTCCAACTCCGGAGTAAACGGAGTTTTCCGCGTCATGTCAATAGAGCAATTCTGACTCAGCACTGACACGAGACATTCAATGTGAATAGTTTATTGAGGATGCGTCAGTCAGTCATCTGATGCAGATGTATTCCGTCTCATAAGATAATCTATCTCCTTGAAAATTAAAACTGTTGGTTCTAACAATTAGAACCTGTGCTACGCCAAATACGAAAAACCACTAAAAGCGTACCCTTAAGATATGGTCAAAAAATGTGTGGAAACGTATTCCTCAGAACTCCGAGGAAAGGGTACAAATCAATAAGCTAGAACATTTTACAAGACACTGTTAAAACAAAGCTTAATAAACTTTTGGACGAACACGAAGACTGACCGATCAAGTATGAAGTAAATCTCCCGCCAAAAGCCAAAAAAGTCCTTAATTAATCATCCCAGGACACCCCGCCAGCATCTCCATCATGCTCTCAGAATAGTAATCTCTGACTAATTCCTCCCTGAATCGTCAGAAATGACATATTTCAAAAGCGCAAATACTGATTTGTTGCTTTCTCGGTAAAAGCTACAAGATGAAAAAAGAAAAAAAACATGCCCGTCTTGATTGACAGACGTCACAAAATTATGAATATCAACAAGCGAACGATTCCGATCAGTTGGTTAAATGTCTGAAAAAAAGGAAACCAACTTTATCCCTTATCTGATCAGAATGCAAAAAAAAAGCCAAGCAGTGAAACAGACAAAGGAACAGGATCATTACCCCCACATAATTGAAAAAACACACTTCTTATGAAGAGAACAAAATTCTCTTTCCTGGCTACCAGATGTTTCTTTCTTGAATCCATAAAGTCTCTCTCCCTCTAATGTAGGGCGCCGTAGTTCAGTTGGTTAGAGCGCCTGTCTTGTAAACAGGAGGTCATGGGTTCAAATCCCATCGGTACCTTAGAGGGGTCGAACTTTTCAATTCTCAACACTTTTTTATTACTTTTGCTCATCGAAGCTTCACATATTGTTTAACAGGGAATTTTTGTAAGGTTGTGTTATCCAATAATAGTCTTATTTTTAAGGTCCACGCAGGGGTCGACTGAAAAATTACATGACGGTACATTTAAAGTGCTACTGTATATCACGAAATTCGCATCTTTCCCATCTAAGCCATTTTAAAGCATAAACAAGTAGACTGTACGAGAAGAAAAACGCTGTTTACCATTTCAAAGATAACCTTTCGTTCCAAAGATATTCAAGATTTTAAAATATGCAAATTGGCCAACTGATGACGTCATAAACTCGACCAAATTTTGATCAAATTTAATGAAAAAGATATCTCTGCCAATTTTATCAGAAATCTTTGATTCTTTGCGGTAAGATTCCACTAGATGTGCTGCACAATATGAGCTAAACAGTTCTGTTACAATGGGAACATGATGGGGTACATACCCTCTCGAAAGAAAAAGCTTTTCTGGCCAGCTTTGGCTTTCTATTTTGATACTTGCCAGTGGTGCCTCATCTGCATGATCCAGCAAGCATATAAATGTGTTAGGTGGTGTTTGTGGCCTTGTTTAATGTTTTTCGAGCTGAAAATCACTAAAATATTTGAATCAGATTGGAGGGGAATGGAAAACAGTGAGGAAAATTTGATCATAGTACCACGTTAACGTGGTTTAGAAATACTTCGTTTTAAGATCATTAGTGTTTCATCGAGGTTTCCGTAGTGTAGTGGTTATCACGTCCGCCTAACACGCGGAAGATCGCCGGTTCGAGCCCGGCCGGAAACAATCTTTTTCGTTTCTTTATTTGATTCCTGCAGTTGCTTTTTTATGATTGCATGTCTCGATTACTTTATGAACTGTTTTATGGCATCTTGTATTTTAAGAGTAATGATACTCAAGTAATAGTAATCTTGACAAGTAAATAAATCATAATTGAAAAATGTCAAAATATAATAGCAGACTTTGTTGCATCAGTTATATTATTTAGCAGTTATTTTTCTGTTGTAATATTATGACAATAGCTTGTACCAATTGTCCTCAAAAATGTCCAAATATTCTTCCAAAACTAGTAATTTGTTTTGCTAGTAATTTGTTTTATTGTTCTAAATTAGTTCATGTGGTGTAATTAAATATCCTTTTTCATTTTCGGTAACACCTGAAGAAAACTGGTAGCCTGTTTTTCAAAATAGCCTCGTAATAGCTAAGGCATCTGTACAATGGCGGATAAGCTCAAATGGTAGAGCGCCCGTTTCGCATGCGGGAAGTACCGGGATCGATACCCGGATTCTCCAAATTCAATATTTTTGCTACCCATTTTAACATTTTTTTTGTCTTTTCGTCTTTTTGGTTTGCAATTCTTTTTTCCTCATTTATCGCCCCATAAAAAGCAGATAGTGTGCCATAACGTCCTGCACAAAATTACTGTATTACTCATCATTAGTATTGACTGTTATTCGGATTCTCAATTTTGTCATTGGATAATTGTTTTTCATTGTTATAGCTTAAAACGTGCATTGAAATTTTCAGTAGGAAACCGTGAATGCACCATATTCTCAATGTTAAGCAGACTTTCATTAAAAATAAATTTATTGAATGCGATTATTATTTCCTTAAATCTTTAAGAAGAGCTGGCTCGCTGGTGGTGGAACCTAAGTACGGCTTCTTCGACAGAAGTTGTCATAGCGTCTGTAACAGCGGACCAAAATCCACAGCGGGAAAAAAATGGCGGCTGTACATTTCACCTCAATGCATAGCGTACATGGATTATCAAAGTAGGCATAAAATCATAGCTTTGCAACATTTGTCGCTGTATTACATTCATTGTGTACGCTGGGTTCAAAGCTTTAGGAAGTTTTCTGCGCATTTTTCATGAGCGTTTCTTAGGTATTCTGACGCTAAGAATTATTGGTAAATGCACCCGTCGCCATCTTGTTCCCCACAGTGGATTTTTTTTGAATAATTTTTAGATGGGTTTTCTTATCGCGACATCGACATGAACCCACAAGCTTATAGCTTAAGTTACATCGTGTTTAATAAGTAAAGATTACTCGTTCATTTATTCCAGATACTTAGCAAACCTATGGTTGCCTTCAGTTAATTTTCAATCATCTAATTGCTGCTCTGGAAACAGAGTTTGAAGAGAGTCACATGTACAGTAAAGTCTGGTTTTCACTAGCGACGCAAACACAAGCGCTAGCACAAGCGCAAAACACAATAATTCTTATCTCACCGTGGAAACGGCCTTGACGCAGTCATAAGCACAAGGGCAATCACAAGCCAAGGATATTAACCACACGTGGTCATGTTTGGTTAATGAAAACACTGGATCCAGATTACCTCGCGCCTAAACAGTTCTTCAAAATAGCGGAACGTTGAAATTATTTTCTTTGTGCTTGTGTTTGCATCGAATTTCGTTTTTACTTGGGTCATCCCTAATGCTTGCGTTTGTACTTGCGCTTGTGCTTGCGCCACTAGTGAAAACCGGGCTTAATCATGCACAGCTTTTTGCTTCACTAATACGAAACCAACGGCAACTCTATTAGCAAGTTTATACTGCTTTGTTTAAAAACAGTTTAAAAACTCCCTTTGCTGTTTTGATAAGGACTGCACGCAAACCAAAGCAAGCCAAATTTGTGTTTCTCTTTCTTCCTTCTTTGCGCGGGAAATGTTTCCTTGCTCATTTAAAAAAGACATTCTCTGAGCTGCAGATATTTATTAAAACACATTCAAAGAAGGCTTTGTATATGGTAAGGAAATTAAAGGCAGAGTTTCATAGTTCAGCGCATGCCCAAGCTTTCGCGTGAGAATAAAGTATCATTTTTTTCGTTTACTTTCTTCGCTTTTCTTCCTTCGCTCGTTCGTTCAGTTTTTTACATGCAATAAGCCAGTGATAAAAAAAGCCACAGAAATCGATGCTGTTACGACTTGCAAATTCTTTTGACAAAATAGTAAACATGGGGCCTGTCCGGGAGTCGAACCCGGGACCTCTCGCACCCGAAGCGAGAATCATACCACTAGACCAACAGGCCGACACTTATGATTCTAGCTTTTTGTCACTTAATGATAGATATCGCCTGTAAAACCATCTGTCTGGTGAGGAACTCGATATCTGAAATTTCCCTTAGTAAATTGTTTAATCCAAGGACTATGAGGTCTGCGACAACTGTGTTAAGGCATTGATGCGGTCAGTGTGCTAGTTGCGATCGAGGTGCTGTTTGAAAACGATCGTTGCTTGGAAAACTGGTAGAAGTAACGTTCCATACCAGTTGTAAGTGCACCTAAATCTGTCCCTTCACAAGAGGACAACGAATCGCGAGCTTCAAAAAATAGCTCAGCATTCGTAAGGGACATTTACTCTTGTTAATTGTGTGACTTTGTTACACTGATTTGGCAACACTCTTTTTTAAACTAGCAACAAAGCGGCGACGAAATCTCCAGGGTATACACTAGCTTATGCAACGAATCAATAAATTGAGTCTGATTTCGAAATGTTCACATACCATGTCTGAATGTAGAGGAAAAAGAGAAATCTGGCTTATATTTTACGAAAGGGATGGGTAGGTACAGGTTAGGTTATGTATGCATAATTGACCTCTTGCACTTGTGTGGGATTCTGCATTTATCTTTTCTTGCTTACTTTTTTCCCTTCTTCCTTCCTTCCTCTTAAAACAGGGAGAACTTTGGATTTCTTAAAAGTCCAGTATATTTGTTTTTTTTTTGCTAATGCTCCATTCTTGGTTGAAATGAAAGTTGTGTCCGTGTTTTAATCAGTGCGTTAATGTGAACATTTCGAACGAATCTTTGTACAGGTGGGGAATTAGCTCATATATTTTATCCTTTTGCATTCCATTTTTATTCATCGAAGGCTGTAGATCGACTGCCGAAGGCTCATGTTCTTTTTGAATTTTTTTTAGCCAGCGAACGTTTTCATTGTAATTTTTAATTATGTCTCATCCTTGCTGCGCTTCAATCTTTAATTGTTCTTTACTTGATAAAATGCGCAAACTGCGTATTTTGTTTTGAAAACAATGTACTGTTACTGGCTGAGATTACGTTAAGTTATTATCGGACGCAAAAAAGGATCGTGTGAGGGTCGAACTCACGTCCTTGGCGTTATCAGCACCACGCTCTGCCGACTGAGCTAACGGACCAATCGTACTTAGTGGATGTTGAGTTACTTTAGAAATCAAATTTTTGGGGGATTTCATTTGGTCAATCATTCAAAGTATGAAATCTGGACAAGAAAAAAAAAGTATTTATGTTATTCCTCTAGATTTTAAACATAAACTGACTACTTTATTGTAACCCCTCAAACTTCAACACTCCCTTGCCAATTTTTTTTTTTTTTCACGCAGAAAAGGGCTGGTTTTCTTAATTTAATCTTGGTAACAGACTGATACTTTGACTGATTTTTACTATTAAGCAATGAGAATAAAATAATATATACAAGTATTAAAATTGTGGCAAATAAATAAATTAAACCATATGGAGAATCCGGGCATCGATTCCGGTACCTCCCGCATGCAAAGCGGGCGCTCTGCCATTTGAGCTAATTCCCCAAAGCGTAACCAGTTGGCTCAATAAACAAGCTTCTAACTTATTGAAAAAACAATGTTAGAGGCATGACCTGGTCATTAGTTTTAAGCTTTTTTTGACGAGTGTACTTAGAATTTCATTTTAGAAAAACAAATACAATTAAAGAAAACATGTTACTTTTCACTCTAGTTCCTTGTTATTTAGAACATAAGCAGGCTACTGATATTGACAAGACATGATTAGAAAATAACTAAATGGGAAACAACTTCTAATTTCTAGATAATTATTTTAACAAAGTATATACTTCTTAAAAAAATAAAATCACTCAGTTTGAACACACAGCAGTAACTGACACTTCTAGGCGGGTGTTGTACCTCACAAGACCCAGCTTATGGTAACTTATTAGTATGGTAACTTCCATGTGCGAAGGCTTTTTTTAACTTCATTATATTGTAAGTATTATATCTAACTGTTGTGAAGGTAACGTAGATATGGTTAATTTAAAAAATTTACGAAGGCAGTTATAATTAATAAAAGACTGCAGCCAGGTTAATTTGTCTGGTCCGTTCGCTCAGTCGGCAGAGCGTGGTGCTGATAACGCCAAGGTCGTGAGTTCGACCCTCACACGGACCAAATTTTTGCTTTAACTGGAACACACTATCTTAAGATTTGTAACTGATTTCCCTGCTCTCGGCTGTCAAAAAGATAATTTTTTTTAAAAAATTTTTTCCTCCGGCTCGGTACAAAACAAAAGGACTAGATCAAATTTACCTTAGTCTGTTATTTTCCTAGAGCTTCAAAAAAATGTTGAAATGTTGTTGCTTATAGTGGTCAATGCGCTTAGCTATACCAACTAGTTCATAGACATGTCACTTAAACTGAAGGAAACAGATATATCAACTAGATGTAACAGGCTTAAAAATGCCAACTGGTAGGAGGCAGACCAGTTGGCTATTTACAAGCATGACCAAGAAGTTGAAACTAGGGCCTACCAAGAAGCAACTCCAACTAAGCGGTCAAATGAAGAGCGGGACTTGAACCCGCGACCTCCGCGAAGTCCGGCGTTGTAACAACGCTGCCTTCTCCTACTGGTTTGAAAAAGATGGATGCCAACAGAAACACTTGGTTAAGGGTTATTCTTCATCCAGAGGGTTTTATGGGGTCAGTTACAATTGTTTTTTGCACGAACATGAAAGTAATTTGTTTTATAGGAGGAAAGTATTCCACTGTTTCAAACGGGTCGTTGTGACGTCCCAAAACCCATCGTAGAATTGGCTGTTTCGTTATGATGCTGTCTTCATTGAACATGAAGTGAGAATCATACCACTAGACCAACAGGCCACCGATCCCAATTCCAGTTTTTGTCACTTAATGATAAATATCGCCTGTAAAACCATCTGTCTGGTGCAGAACTCGATATCTGAAGTTTCCCTTAATAAATGGTTTAATCCAAGGACTATGAGGTCTGCGACAACTGTGTTAGGCATTGATGCGGTCAGTGCGCTAGTTGTGATCGAGGTGCTGTTTGAAAACGATCGTTGCGTGGAAAGCTGGTAGGAGTAACGTTCTATTCCAGTTTTAAGTGCACCTAATTCTGTCCCTCCACAAGAGGACAATGCGTCTCGAGTTTCAAACAATAGCTCAGCATTCGTAAGGGACATTTACTCTTGTTAATTGTGCGACTTTGCTACTCTGATTTGGCAACACTCTTTTTTAGCAACAGAGTGGCGACAAAATCTCCAGGGTATACACTAGGTTATGTAACAAATCAATAAACTGAGTCTGATCTGGGAATGTTCACATCCCATATTTGAATGTAGAGGAAAAAGAGAAATCTGGCTTATATTTTACGAAAGGGATGGGTAGGTACAGGTTAGGTACGTCTCGCTCATTCAAGTTATGTATGCATAATTGACCTCTTGCATTTGTGTGGGATTCTGCATTCATCTTTTCTTGCTTACTTTTTTCATATCTTCCTTCCTTCCTGTTAAAACAGGGAGAACTTTGGATTTCCTAAAAGTCCATTATATTTGGTTTTTTCCTAATGTTATCTCTCCATTCTTGGTTGAAATGAAAGTTGTGTCCATGTTTTAATCAGTGCTTTAATGTGAATATTTCAAAGGCATCTTTGTACAGGTGGGAAATTAGCTCATATATTTTATCCTTTTGCATTCCATTTTTATCCGTCGAAGGCTGTAGATCAACAGCCGAAAGCTCATGTTCCTTTATCCAAAAAAATCCACTGTTGGGAACAAGATGGCGACCGGTGCATTTACCAATAATTCTTAACATCAAAATCCCTAAAAACGCTCATGAAAAATGCACAGAAAACTTCCTAAAGCTTCAAACCTAGCGTACACAATGAATGTAATACAGCGACTAATGTTGCAAAGATATGATTTTATGCCTACTTTAATTTGATAATCCAGGTACGACATGCATTGTGGTAAACTGTATAGCCGCCATTTTTTTTCCTCGGTGGATTATGGCGCGCTGTTACAGATGCCATGACACCCTGTGTTAAAAAAGCCATACTTAAGTTCCGCCAGCAATGAGCCAGCTCTTCTTGAAGATTTAAAAAAATGATAATCGCATTCAATAAATAAATATTCAATGAGAATCTGCTCAACATTGAGAATATGGCGCATTTACGGTTTCCTACAGATAAAGACACGAACATCGTCTCCTGAAAGGAAATGCAATAGAAATTCTCAGTGCACGTTTTAAAATATAACAGTGAAAAAAACATCCAATGACAAATTGATAAAAAAAACAATTGAAGAATTCGGCTATCGATCCCGGTTCTTCCCGCATGCGAAGCGGGCGCTCTACCATTTGAGCTAATTCCACCTGGTACAGATGCCTTAGCTATTGCGAGACTATTTTAATAATCGGGTTTCTAAGTTTTGTCAAATGTTACCGAAAATGAAAAAGGAGATATCAATGCACCATATTAACTAATTTAAAAAAAATTTAAAATACTTACCTCTATTTGTAAAATTTTGAAGAAAATAACTTGCCAAATAAAATTAAAAATCACTGTTGATCTAAATTTTGTCTATTGAAGTAAAATAATATTATTTGGAGAATGCGGGTATCGATCCCGGTACTTCCCGCATGCAAAGCGGGTGCTCTACCATTTGAGCTAATCTCCCGGTAGTTTCATGAAAAACAGAGCCTTAGATAAAACAAATTACTACTTTGGGAAGTATTTTTGAACATTTTTGAGAATATTTGTTACCTGACATCACATTTGACATAGTCTCTTTATTTTGAACAAATAGTTCATAAGGTAAGCTGTTGTTAACTAACAAAAAAAATTACATAATAACAAACGACAGAGATATTGCGTCAGAAGGACGTCTGGCTTTTCTCGTGAATCTGGCGTCGAAATGATTTAAATTTCTAATTATTGACAAAATATTCACGAAATTAAGTCACCATATAATGTGCAAAATCAATTGGAGATCTCGATTTTTTCGCTTTGAAGCAAAAAAAAAAGTTGTTTTGAGAATCCGGGTATCGATCCCGGTACTTCCAGCATGCAAAGCGGGTGCATTATCATCTGTGCTAATTCCCCCGTATAAACTGCTCAATGGCGGGAAAGGAGAGAACTTGCTCGTCAAGCTTCAAAAACGATAAACATAAGTGTCTAATGTGCAATGAGTACAGGATCGACGAACAACAACAATTGGCAGCTGATAATTCAACAAAAACAACATCTACTTCGGATTTTCTCATTTCTGAAAAAAAGAAAGAAAAGCAGATGAATTAACCAAAAGTATAATCACACAATGTTCTCTCCTCACACCCTACTTTCGTATAGCCCTAAAGTTCCGTCAATTTCAGAAGCTTCCGAACTAATCCCATTTACATCTGCTGTTTTCAATGCATCCTCGCGCCCATTTTCTTTCCCACTGACGCCACAACTGTCTCGAGTCGATTGCGGATCGCGTTCGTCAATTCCATGCTCCACTTTGTCAGCACCCTTTAACTCATCCTCCACGCTCATGCGAAGTCCTAGAAGCTGCTTGACCAATAGCAGCTCTAGAAATGTTGCAAGCGCAGCCCAGCCGCCAATAGCACCACCGTTAGCAGTTGGACCCCCAAGAAGGACCAAGGACCGCCCTTGAGGATTCCAAATTCATGAGAGAACCTATTTTCGAGTATGTCTTTCTCGGCAAAGAAGGCGATGGACAATAGGCCCCAAATTCCCGCCATACCGTGCGTGGGCACGCAACCGACAGGGTCATCAATTCGGAGCTGCTCGAGAAGAGCACATCCAGGGCAGGCTAGGAGAGCACCTACTGCACCAATGACAATGGCTTCCCCCGGACGAATAAGTGAACAGATGGCTGCGTATAAAATAGAAGAGATGTAAATGATTGTTAAACACACACACAAACATTGTCGGACGAAATATAATGCGAGTGTGATTTTATTTCATTACATGAGAATACTCTCAAACCGTTGGCAACGAACTCTGGAGTCGAAAAAATATATATATTTTATTGAGCCATTTTAATATGTAGGGATCACCGAACTCATTTTCGAGTTAGAAGCACTAAAAACTAAAATTAAAGGGTGGGGCGTTAACTTAAGATGTCAAAAAATGATCACAGCTTGTTTACCCACGACTAGTAAATGCTGAAAACCGTTGCCAGCCATCTTAATGCAGCCTAGAAGGCCTGACCAGCTTCGACTAAATGTTAGCTGCAAAAGTGGTATTATACTTGCACTCGAAGCAAATTCATTTACCTGTTATGCTGACGAGCCCGGCCAGAATCCCTGTCACAAAAATCGGAATGTGTAACTTGTCCTTAAAACAAATGTAGCTGAAAGTAAGAACAAAAGGAATAAATCGCGCTTAAGATGTAACGCAGGCTCGATTTCCACCACTCTCTCGAGTCCCGTCTACTTTCCTCCCCGCGGAGAAAACTTCCGCGGAGGAGTGCGAGTTCCTTTCCCCCAACAGCGGCCGGTAATCGAGTCTACAGATGTAAAACGATATTACCTTATCTAGAAGGTCTCGATCCCACGGTATTACTCCTAGATGAAAAGATGTCAGCTCATTATACGTCCACGTGGGGGAAGAGCACTTTACACGGGGAACTGAGGGAACTGAACGTGGTCAGCCTCGTGATGAAGAGTCATTCTCAAAGAAGTCAATCACGGAATGTATTTCTTGTAATAAAGTCAATACAAGTTATGCTGGATTGAAAAATTAGTCTCAGACCACAGAACTATTCAGATTGGTATCAGCCTACCTGTATATCATACCCAGTATCCCTCCTCCAATAGAGCCGTTGATAGTTACAACTGCTGCCCTGTTTAACAAATTGCATTAAGTTCGCACCGGTTAGAAGACACGTTGCAGGTACGCAAGGCGGTGACAAGCCCCTTCGTGTGTACACATTTTACGCATGTTGAAGGGACGGTACTCAAACTGGTGCACACGAGGCGGATTGAGACATACAAGTGTGTTGTTGTGGGGACAGTTTGCAAGAGCAGTGTACACCATGCGACATTCAAAACTGAGGTCATTTTGTCCCTGCTTCATGATCCACGTATTCAAACCAGCTGAATTTCATGCAGCATGTTGCGGGGACGAAACAAATCTTTCTTCGTAAAAACACGCGCATGACGTCACATGAGGGATACTGCGGCTGCAACAGGTGCCCGCCTCTTGTCCGCGCAACATGTCCCCCGGTGTGAGCCGACTATAAAAGGTTGCGACTACTGGAGTAAACGCGCAAGAACTAATGAACGTTTTACGAACGCACGCTTACTTTTGGTTCGTGATCTAACCTGGCAGGCTAACATAACCCAATTTCGATGTATTAAAATTCAGCCTGAAACAATACACCTCAGCACGAGGCTGTGGGGAATAAATCCCACAAACTCTGTAGTTATTCTCCAAAAACTCGAGCTGATGTCTATTGTGTTAGGCTGAATTTTAATACATCAAAATTGGTCTACTGCATGACGCGCCGATAAGACACCTACGAGCAAATAATATATGGACAGATTTTACTAATGATTTAGTAATCCTTGATGAAAAAACATCGTATAATGGCAATCCTTATACAGGTAAATGTTACTTTACAACTCGAATCGGTAAAAAAAATACTGCATCACTATGACTTACCACCAGTTCGGTAAAAGATCATAATTACACGAAAGACAAGACTTAAAGATCGAGTCAAGCCCAATTCCGAGCTGTACGTTATATTAACGAGTTGCGAGTGGTCTGTTATATTAACGAGTTTCGAGCTGCGAGTGTTATGACGTTTACGGCAAACGGCATAAATGTCTCTGAATTTGCATTACTTCTTTAATGATTTAATTGGCCGTTAATAAGGCCCATTTTATACTAGAACATTCTTACCTGGAGGTAAGCTTCCACTTCATTCCGCTTATTCCAAATGTGCTGCCACAATTAAACCCAAGCCAGCCCCACCATAGCATGAAGGTTCCCAGGAGAACGTTTGTAGGAGAAGCCATTTGTTTCGGTGGAGAATTTGAATCGAATCTGCCAGTTCTTGGCTTCAACATTAAAGTCGCCACCAGACCACTCACTCCGCCAACTAAATGCACCGCGCCGCATCCGGCAACATCAACGGCGCCCATTTTCCGAAGCCAACCATTATCGTCCCAGATCCAATGAGCAGGAATACTGTATGTCAGGGTGTTTAAGAATGAGTAAAGTGTGTAGGCTTTTAAGCTTGCTCTTTCCGCCATCGCGCCAGAACAATGGTGGTCGCAGTCGTGGCGAAGGAGAGCTGAAAAAAGTACTTTGAAAACACCTGCCCCATTTCGCTTTCCTCAGCGTCTGTCAAAAAATATCCAAGGCCGAAAAATGGATTTTTACGCTCGCTGATTCCGAAGCTGAGTGCAAATCCAAAAAGCCAATAAGACAATCCACCGTAGATCACATCAATCGCGTTTTTGACCATGATGTTTGCTTCATGATTTCTGGAGACCATTCCGGATTCGAGAAGGCCGAATCCGGACTGCATTGTGAAAATGATGAAAGCGCTCGTCAAAATCCACGTAGCGTCATCTGGACCTATTCCTTTAGCGTATTCTCCCTTACCGACGTCCTTTGTGGTTGGTACTGCGGTTGAATTCAACGTGAAGTTTGCATGATCCATGTTCGTTGACTTTGATCTCTGGGCAAGGAAAGCCCAGTCAGAAGAATTCTTTAATTACGTAAAAGTTATATCTGGAGATCAAACAGGTTGCCTGCAGAACTCTGATCATGTGTCACTTTTCCAACCCGTCCTGCAAAGTCCCTTTCAAATCGCTTCAGTTTCAGTTGAAGAGTTCCTGTTTTAAAAATAGTCAGAGGAAACTGACAATATTATTTGGTTCTTTGGAAAAGTTTGGACACTTTTAGAAGAAACGTGTCTCTACAACAGAGAGTTTCCTTTCAAGGCCTTAGAACTTAAATATTAGCCCAACTTTATGATAAAAAAGAAGAAAAAAAAACTACTATTTAGGGCCGAGCAGAAGTTGAATTTATTTAAATTTACAAAGAAGAAAAAAATCTGGACAGAAATTTACATGTCATTTATAATGGCGATGGTGATAAACAAATATATATGGTGAAAACGAATAAAAAATTAACAAGTCACGGTATCTTTACTACAGATAAACATTTCTCCTCGTGCACGGTTATGTCATTAGCTACTGAGAACTTTATACCTGCTCTATTATAAGTTATTTTTTATTAAAAAAATAGACATCAAAACCCACTGTTAATGGGTAAGTATTTGTTAAATGTTATGTGTAATGTTTAAAACTCTGTATTTTATCCAGCATGACTGACAAGTAGATCTAACTACACTGAACAAACAGATGACCTTGCATGAGACTTCAAGTACGCTCACTGTAATATATACCATACTATTTTCATTTGAAGGTCGTGGAAATTCAACCTTTACACCGTATGCATGTGCTGTGTACTTCCATTTTCAATAACTCTTTCCCCTGAGTCTCATCTTAATTTTCATTTATTCATCTTAATTATAAGGTGATACAAACTGAAGAACTGAAAGGATGTAAATTCTCCCTGGTTTCACTTAACAATCAGGGCGTCCTACGTCGATCTTGTTTTGACATTTGTTAGAAAAACCCTATAATTTTAGCCAGAAATACGATCATGGGAAATGGGAAAACCCAATTTATCTCTCCAGTAATTTTCTGTTTTATCAGGTTTCCGTTCGGCAATCGAGCTTGGAAATAAAATCGATAAATTTGAGCATTTTAGTCTTGACAGAATTCATGTGAGAAAGATAACCGAACGAATTTTTTAAAAAAAAACTGTGATATTCTAAAGATACCTTACCTTTTAACTAGTAATGAAAAGTAAAGATACACCTTGGTTTTCCTCTTTTTCCGAAACAGGCTTTACACTGGAGCTACTGAAATAACTCTTCCTTTAAGTACGGAGTTGTTACAATATATATGATTCAAAAGTACGATAAACGTTTTATTTGACGTAAGATAACTGTATTGTAATAACTAAGGACTTGAATGCCAAGCTCGCCAACTTAACTTTGAGTGGGCGAAGATAAAACGACGACAGATACAATTGTACTGTGGCAGATAAGAACAAAACCGAATCGCAAAATCCACAGCAATAACACAAAACTTAAAACAGGAACGCAAAACCTAGAATACCAACCCAAAACGTAAACAGGAACACTAGAAAACCCACAATACTAACACAAACCACAAAACAGAATAACGCGACCCACAACATTAACCCAAAACTCAAAACAGGAACTCAAAACGCAGAACACGAACCCAAAACTTGAAACAGGAATATAAAGCACACGACACTAGGTAACCCAAAGCCTAAACGGGAACACCCTACAAAACCCACAATCCTAACACAAACTGCAAAACGGAATAATAAAACCGAGAACATTAACAAGAAAAAACTTGAAACAAGAACACAAAACCTAGAACACTAACTCAAAACTTAAGTGGAAACACTCTAGAAAACCCACAATACTAACACAAACCGCAAAAAAAAAAAAAAAAATCTAGAAAATTAACAAAAAACATGGAACAGGAACGCAAAACCTAGAATACCAACCCAAAACGTAAACAGGAACACTAGAAAACCCACAATACTAACACAAACCACAAAACAGAATAACGCGACCCACAACATTAACCCAAAACTCAAAACAGGAACTCAAAACGCAGAACACGAACCCAAAACTTGAAACAGGAATATAAAGCACACAACACTAGGTAACCCAAAGCCTAAACGGGAACACCCTACAAAACCCACAATCCTAACACAAACTGCAAAACGGAATAATAAAACAGAGAACATTAACAAGAAAAAACTTGAAACAAGAACACAAAACCTAGAACACTAACTCAAAACTTAAGTGGAAACACTCTAGAAAACCCACAATACTAACACAAACCGCAAAAAAAAAAAAAAATCTAGAAAATTAACAAAAAACATGAAACAGGAACACAAAACCCAGAACACTAACTCAAATCTTAAACAGGAACACTCTAATATATAGATTTAGGCCAGCCTAAAAGCGTAGCTCCTGGGCCGCGTTGTTCAGAGCCAAATAACCAAGGAGAAGGTAGAATTTTGATTTCAGTTTTGTAGCTTTGCGGCACGGTTTTCTGTATATTGTTTGGCCTTCTGTTTTGAGTTTTAATAATCACTATATACACAAAACAAAGCAGCAAAAAACATTTGTATAGAAAAAAAAGTTATAATTCGGTTAACTTTTAATCCTGGGTTAGCGTTAACCGGCTTCCGAACAATCCTGCCCTGTTTTCAACAAGTTAACCTGAGATGAGCCCGCGATCCAATCGAAAACCAGCACTTGGTCAGCGGTCAACTTCAAAAAAACACGCGAACTCTTTAAGCTGTAAACTTGAGCCCGCGATATGGTCACGTGATACTGGTCAGCGGATACCTTGTTTTGACAGGTGTCAATTGATCATAACATGGATGTCCAATATCAAAGAAGTACACGGTAAACCAAGACTGCATGTCTCTGTCAACCTATTATTTGGAGTATGGCGGCCATGTTGCGCGACTCCGTCGTCGTCGTCGTCGTCGTCGTCGCCGTCGTGCGTACGCGCCCACGAGCAATACCGCTAGCCATGATAACCATGAGAAAATCAACTCATGGGTTTCCTTTTCTCTCCTGTATGAGTATGGGGCTCCGCTTGGCGGCCCTTCGGGCCGCCGGAGCTCCGCTACAAAAACCACAATACTAACGCAAATCACAAAACAGAATCACAAAATCCAGAACATTAACAAAAAACCCAGCACACTTACCAAAAACGTAAACAGGAACACTCCACAAAACCCACAACACTAACACAACTGAACCCAGAAAACAGAATCATAAAACCCAGAAAATGAACAAAAAACTTAAAAAGGAATCACAAAACCTAGAAAATTAACCCAAGACTTCTACAGGAACACCCTAGAAAACCACAATACTAACACAAAACTCAGAACAGGAACACATAACTTAGAGCATGGTCATTAACACAAAACTTAAGACAATATCAAAAACCCAGAGCATTAACACAAAAATTAAACAGAAATACTCTAAGAAACCCACAATACCAAAACAAAACTTAAAACGGGAGCACAGCACTAACCCAAAACTTCAACAGGAACTCATCAGAAATCACACAAAACAGGAAAGTTCGAAGCAGAAAATACGGGCTGTTCTTTTTCTTAGTCGCCAAATGGGAAGCCATAGTGCCAGCCGTTCCCAGCGTAGAGCTTGGAAACTTGGGATGAGAATTGAAAACAGCTTACGCTTCCGCGAACGACATTATTTACAGAATGCTGATTTTAATTCTGAAGAAAACTTTGGAAAGAATCATGCATTTTACGCTCATCTTACACACAAAGATGTCAAGTGTTTTCGGAACGGGTCGGTCCACGAATTCTATAGCATGAAAGGTAGCCAAATTATCCAAAGGTTCATACTAGTTCTCAAGAACACCTCAGATATTGAAAAGAAAGAAAGGAAGCTTCGTTAGCAGAACTTCGAAGGTAAGGTAAACAACAAGCAATTGGATAAAGAGGATGCTCAACGAAGCAACATAACTAGTAAATATCTAAGCTTAACTCTTGTGTTAAAATGTCCTGATTCTTTTATTTCTTTTTATTGTGTTTAATACTTGTAGAGTAAGATCTGATATTGCGATACGAAGCTCTTGGAGCATTCGGTTAAGATGTCACCTGTCACGTCAAAGCGAGCCTCGCTTTGGACACTTCACGAACGCAATAAATGTAATGATGTAATTGAGCCCAGACTGAATCAAAAAGTAAATTTATATGACCCACAGTACAGATTCTTAATAACTAGGAAATTATTTGAGAAAACGCATGACCAGTTTTTGTCAAATATTAATTAAAATAAAAACGGAGATATCAATACGCTACATTTACTGTCGTTTTACTTGAAGATCTTTTGAGACACGTTTAATTCGCGATTTTGAGGTGCGCATATTTCGCGACACTTAAGGATGATTTCCAGTCCGTACTGCGCACTTTGGAAAGTTAATTACGTTTTTGTTTTGTTTCATGCATGACGTCACAAAATGTGAACATTTCGCAACTACATACATGAGGTAAATTCAAAGTTTCATTTCAACTGCCGTTATTTACGCGAAGCCACGGGAAGCTTTATGCTTCGTTCTTTCTCATATCACTTGACGAAACGACTTTGCAGCTGTAAAAATCAATGAAGCAGTTGGAAAAAGAATTTGAAAGGCCTCAAAGATAAGGTATGTGGTCCATAACGAATAACATCGATTCGCATTTTGTCGAGTGAGGTTTTTTTTGATGTTGATAAACATTAGGGTGCTGAGACTGCGCAGTACGGACCGGAAATCATCTTTAAACTCGGCGATTTTGCGAAAAGTTTGTATTTTGAATCACTTTATGTTCGCGTTTTTGACTAACACAATTTATTTCCTTGGCAATGTTACTTTAACATGACGGGACGCACGGGGCTTCTACTGTAAGTACCGCAGAGAAATGGTAGGAAATTTTCCCAGTATTCCTTACATACTCTCACTAAGGTTCTTCGTCTTGCAGCCAAGGAAGGCGTCAAAATCTGTTTCAGTGACATGTCGATGATATTAAATAAAAAATAAACCAGAAAGGGCCGATGGAGTATGAGACAAGCTTTAAAATGAAGTCACGATATTAATAGTGCTTTAAATGTAAACAGTGCGTTCGAGTCATTCCCGATGTTTTCAAATGATGGCGGACTCCACCGACGCCAATAATCTGGAACAAAACAAGGTCATTATATATCGGATTACGTCTAAACATACGTGGAGAAAGACTTGGGCAAGAAAAAAACGTGAGCGGACAAAACCGGGAAAGGCCGATAAATCAAGTAATCCCGCAATGATGAACGAATTACACAACATGGACCTTCCTCTGCTTCTCCCCCTCAACCAAGTTCAGATCTACGAACTAAAAATAAAGATACCAAAGTGCCTACGAATGGATGTTGAGCGCGGCGAGCAGACGTAAATGTCTTGTTTACCCAATGAAAGCCGTCACAAGAAACTCTGAGCTCGCATCGAGATACTTGCTCGAGGGTAAAGGAGCGTTTGATTAATCAATCTAAAACAAATCTTAAGGAATAAAAGCTCAGATGATCTGGAATACTTGTCTGAGTATGTCGTTGGCAGTGGAAGCCACGTGCAGTATTATCATGCTCGGCAATTGAAGTTATTGTGTAGAAAATATCGCACAATTACACAGCTGATGGCAAAAAAAAGCGCGAGGAGAAACTTAGTACATGGAGCTAAGATAGATTGTCAGTGCTTTAGGTGACCATGCACGGTTACCAATGGCTTGGCCAATCGCTTGGCCAATAGCTCGTACACGCAACGAATCGTAAAGGTCCGTAAGTAACGACCTCCGAAAGAAGTGGGCCCATCCCCCATCCCCTGAGAATAGAGGAACTAAGGTTCGAAAGTATAATTATTTTTCCAATCACTAACATGAATAACGTACAATAAACTGATGACGATTCAACTAGGGAAAGTATAGCTTATTCCAAGAAACGTCATGCAGCGCCCTGGTAAAACAAACCCCGCAAAACTTTCATCAAGTAACAAGAAGGTACTAACAGGACCTTTTCTCCAAATTGAAATTACTGAAATTGACAACTTTGCATCATTTTTAATATGGACGCATAAAACGAACCTTTAATCATATTGAAATAAAAACTCGACTAGAGCAGTTAAATATTTATAAAGCAGACTAACGTAGCAGTGCATCATGAACAGTAAAAATAGTTTTAAGGTGTCTTACATCCCGGTCTACATATAAAGTGCCCACCGATGTGCCAGCAACATAAATTTGAACTGGAACGAAGAATTTCTAAATGATTTATAGGAACTCAGTGTTTTTACGAATTACACCCACAGCCTTAGAGGAATACAGCCCTGTTGTCATAGAATTGAAAAAAAAAACACCGGGAAGAGATACTTACAGTAGAAGTCATTTGCGTCCCCTCATGGGGTGAGAGATTCTCGCCCATATCAACTTTCTTTTCTCTCGTAAGTTCTCGCGCGTTTCGAGATACGCCACACTCGCGTTTTAGGTTCAGGGTTCCCAACCAGTGCTTACCTAACTTTTTTAAGATGCTGCTTTTAGCCCTCCCCCAAATCTACACACGCGTATTTCACTTGCGAAAAAACTATTGATTTACACAGTGTTTGGGTTGGAGATTCTCGCCCATATCAACTTTCTTTTCTCTCGTAACTTCTTACGCGCGTAGAGATACGCCACACTCGCGTTATAGCTGCAGGGATCCCAACTAATGCTTACCTAACCTCTTAAACATGCTACTTTTAGCCCTGCCCCAAATCTACACACGTGTATTTCACTTGTGGAAGTCTATCGATTTGGACAGTGTTTGGGTTGGAGATTCTCGTCCATATCAACTTTCTTTTCTCTCGCAACTTTTCGCGCGTTTAGAGATGCGCCAAACTCGTGATTTAAATTCGGGGATCTTAACCAATGCTTACTTAACTTTTTAAAGATGCTCTTTTTAGCCCTCCTCCAAATCTACACAAGTGTATTTCACTTCTGCAAGTCTCGCTGTAGACGATGCCTTGGTTAAGGATTCTCGCCCATTTAGATCTTTTTTTCACTCGCGTGTTTTCGCGCGTTTAGCGATGCGGCACACTCGCGTTTTTTGTGTGGGGATCCCAAACTATGCTTACGGGGCTCTTTAAAAATGCTAGTTTTGGCCCTTCCCCAAATCTACACAGGTGTAGTTCACTTGTGGAAGTCTATCGATTTGGACATGCTTGGGTTAGATATTCTTTCCCATGTCAATTTTCTTTTCTCCCGCGTGTTCTCGCACGTTAAGCGAGGCGGCACACTCGCGTTTTAGATGTGGGGATCCTAAACTCTGCTTACCTCGCCCTTTAAAGATGCTAGTTTTAGCCCTGTTCCAAATCTCCAACATGTATTTCACTTGTGGAAGTCTATCGATTTGAACAGTGCTTGGGTGTATATTTTTAACGATGTCAATTTACTTTTCTCTTGTCTTTTCTCGCGCGTTTAGCTATGCGGCACACTCGAACTTTTGGTGTCGGGATCTTAAATTAGGCTCACTGGACTTTTAAAGATACTAGTTTTCGCCCTCTCTTAAATTTAAACATGTGTACTTTTTAACTTGTGGGAGTCTTTCGATTTGGACAGTGCTTGGGGAAGAGATTCTCGCCCATATCAAATTTCTTTTCTCCCGTAAGTTCTCGCGCGTTTAGAGATTCGCCACACTCGCGTTTTTGATGTGGAGATCAAAAAGTATGTCTACGAAGCTCTTTAAAAATGCTAGATTTGGCCCTCCACCAAATCTACACAAACGTATTTAACTTGTGGAAGTCTATCGATTTGGACAGTGCTTGGGTGAGAGATTCTCGCCCATATCAACTTTCTTTTCTCTCGAAAGTTCTCGCGCGTTTAGAGATGCGTCACGCTCGCGTTATAGGAGCAGGAATCCCAACCAATGCTTACCTAACTTTTTAAAGATGCTACTCTCAGCCCTCCCCCAAATCTACACACGTGTGTTTGACTTCTGGAAGTGTGTTGATTTGGACAGTACTTGGGTAAGGTATTCTCGCGTATATCAACTCTATTTTCTCTAGTAAGTTTACGTGCGTTTAGAGATGCGCCACCCTCGCGGTTTTGGTCTTGAGATCTTAAACTATGTTTACTGGACTTTTTAAAGACGCTAGATTTGGGCGAGAATCTCCAACTTAAGCATTGCCCAAAGCGACAGACTACCACAAGTGAAATACACGTGTGTAGATTTGAGAATGGGCCAAATCTAGCATCTTAAAAATGTCCAGTAAACATAGTTTGAGATCCCGAAACCAAAACTGCGAATGTGGCTCATCTCTAAACGCGCGAGAACTTACTAGAGAAAAGAAAGTTGATATGGTCGAGAATCTCTCACCCAAGCACTGTCCAAATCGATAGACTTTCACAAGTAAAATACACTTGTGTAGATTTAGAAGAGGGCTAAAAGTAGCATCTTTAAAAAGTTAGGTGAGCATTGGTTGGGATTCACGCACGTAAAACGCGAGTGTAGCGCATCTCTAAACACGCGAGAACTTACGAGAGAAAAGAAAGTTGATATGGGCGAGAATCTCTAGCCTAAGCGCTGTCCAAATCGACAGACTTCCACAAGTGAAATACATTTGTGTACATTTGGTGGAGGGCAAAAAGTAGCATTTTTAAAGAGCCCCGTAAGCATACTTTGGGATCCCTACACCAAAAACTCGAGTGTGCCGCATCGCTAAACGCGCGAAAACACGCGAGTGAAAAAAAAGGATATAAATGGGCGAGAATCTTTAACCCAGGCATTGTCAAAGCGACAGACTTCCACAAGTGAAATACAAGTGTGTAGATTTGAGAAGGGGCTAAATGCAGCATCTTTAAAAAGTCCAGTAAGCATGGTTTGAGGTCACCACACAAAAATCGCGAGTGTGGCGTATCTCTAAACGCGTGAAAACACCCGAGAGAGAAAACAAAAGTTCGAGTGTGCCGCATAGCTAAACGGGCGAGAAAAGACAACAGAAAAGTAAATTGACATCGTCAAAAATATCCACCCAAGCACCAATTAGATCGATAGACTTCCACAAATGAAATACACATTGGCGATTCGGAAGAGGGATAAAACTAGCATCTTTAAAAAGCGAGGTAAGCAAAGTTTGGGATCCCCGCATCTAAAAGCAAGTGTGCCGCCTCGCTTAACGTGCGAGAACACGCGGGAGAAAATTGACGTGGGAAAGAATATCTAACCCAAGCATGTCCAAATCGATAGACTTCCACAAGTGAAATACACTTGTGTAAATTTGGGGGAGGGCCAAAACTAGCATTTTTAAAGAGCGCCCTAAGCATAGTTTGGGATCCCCACACAAAAAAGCGCGAGTGTGCCGCGTCGCTAAACGCGCGAAAACACGCAAGTGAAAAAAAGATATAAATGGGCGATAATCTTTAACCCAAGCGTTGTCCAAAGCGACAGACTTCTACAAGTGAAATACACGTGTGTAGATTTGGAGGAGGGCTAAAAGTAGCATTTTTAAGCATTAGTTGGGATCCCCGCACCTGAAACGCGAGTGTGGCGCATCTCCAAACGCGCGAGAACTTACGAGAGAAAAGAAAGTTGATATGGTCGAGAATCTTTCACCCAAACACTGTCCAAATCAATAGACTTCCACAAATGAAATACACGTGTGTAGATTTGGGGCAGGGCTAAAAGTAGCATCTTTTAAAAGTTAGATGAGCATTGGTTGGGATTCCTGCACCTAAAACGCGAGTGTGCCGTATTTCTAAACGCGCGAGAACTTACGAGAGAAAAGAAAGTTTATATGGGCGAGAATCTCCAACCCAAACACTGTCCAAGTCGATAGTTTTCCACAAGTGAAATACACGTGTGTAGATTTGGGGGAGGGCTAAAAGCAGCATCTTTATAAAGTTAAGTAAGAACTGGTTGGGATCCCTGCACCTAAAACCGTTTCGGGCGTTAAGTATAAGTAGTGTAAAGTAGTGTAGTATACAATGTGGATGTAAAAGTAGTATGTAAAGTGATTAAGTAAATTACTGTGTACTGTAAAAGTGTGTGATAGTGTAATATACAATGTAGGTGTAGAGTCAAGTATAGTATATAATGTAAGTACTTTACAGTACGCGGGTAAAAGTTCCTGTTTTTTTTAAATGTAACTTAATGAATGTAATGTAATTATAAAAATAAATGAAAATAATAAAAAACTGTCCTTGAATTTTAGTAAACCGATTCTATCAAAGGTACAATAACCTCAAAATTAACAAAAACACAACGGCCGGGCTATATATCAACAGTAACATAATGAAAGTCACTTAATTTCGCGACACTTATTGTTCGCGTTACTTTAATTTCGCGATTTTTTTTTTCAATCGCGAAATTCGCGAAATAAACATGACGCGAAAATTTTATGCAATAAGATACTTTGGAAATGTTCAAGAAAATAAGTTGAATTTTGCCCTTTGGAGGAAAAAAACTAATGTTTGGAGAATCCGGGTATCGATCCCGGTACCTCCCGCATGCTAAGCGGATTTTAAATGTTACCATCTGATTTTGGCAAAGAATGACCGCTTGGCAGTTCACTAGACTCCTCTCGGGATTTCATATAACCCGAGTCATCAGACACTCCAAGATCGTCATCTTCGCCATCCTCGGCTGCTGGAGACAGAGAGTGAACGACAAAGAGTTTTGTTCTAGTTCTAGTAGAGAGCAGTGACTGTAATACAGTGATTTTGTGCAGCAAGACATAGCGCACTCCTCGCGTTTTATGAGCAGGTAGGTAAGGAAAAAGGAACTGCGAAAAGAAAACAAAACAAAACAAAAGACAAAGACATGTTACCATGAGTAGCAAAAATCTTGATCTTGGAGAATCCGGGTATCGATCCCGGTACCTCCCGCATGCTAAGCGGGCGCTCTACCATTTGAGCTAATTCCCCGGAATACGTTTGCCATTTGAAAGTCGTGAGTCCAATTGAAATAACTGAATATGTTTAAAACAGCTCAATTTTCTGTTCAAACAGAGAATACTGACTCAAAAGAACATCAGAAATGTAAACAAGTTCAGACAGGGTAGCCTGTGTTCATGATTCAGGTAATACTCTCAGGGTTGTCCTTAGAAGAGTTCCTGGAAAAAGAAAAGGAGACAAGTTGTGAAGTGATTTTGAATCCACATATCACAAAAAATAGAACGAACTTTTCGTGGTCCGTGCGAGGGTCGAACTCACAACCTTGGCGTTATCAGCACCACGATCTGCCCACTGAGCTAACAGACCAGTTCCTGTTACGCGAAAGTTAAAATAAAATAATCTACTGCAGGACCGGAATTTAGATTTTATCCGTGGTCTAATCTTTACAAAAACTGAATGGTCGGCAGTTTGCTAGACTCCTCTCCGGGATTTCATATCACCCGAATCATCAGACACTCCAAAATCGTCATCTTCGCCATCCTTGGCTGCTGGAGACAGAGAGTGAACGACAAGGACCCTTGTTCTAGCGCCAGTAGATAGCAGAGTGACTATAAAACAGCGATTTCTTGCAGGATTTCATGTTACACTACCCGTGTTTTATGAGCAGATAAAAGAGGAGAAAAAAATTGCACACAGAAAAGAAGCTATGTTAACATGGGTAGCAAAATCTTAATTGTGGAGAATCCGGGTATCGATCCCGGTACCTCCCGCATGCAAAGCGGGCGCTCTAATATTTGAGCTAATCCCCCAGAACGCAACACTCATGAGCAACTTATGTGGGAAATAACTGTGATTGAGTAGATTTAGAGATTTACATGATCTATATTACGGTATCTAGGCTTCTGACTAAAAATAAAGAGAAGAAAGAAAACAGCAGCCAAAAAAAAAATTTAAAAGCAATAATTCACTGACAGCAAATCTCGTTGTGGTCATGAGACAAAAAAGTATCAGTGGAGAATCCGGATGTTGATCAAGGTACTTTACGCATAATAAGCGCGCGCTCTACCATTTGAGATAATATAGCCAATAAATACAGATAAAGAATTTCTAAATAATAAGATAGCCGATAATCTCTGAAAACCTACTTTAGAAATAAAACAGAGGATTCAAAATTGGTTACCTCTCCCTTTCTATCGTTTGAAAACGAATTACGGACTTGCTGATGACCAATGACTTAGACATGCGTATACTGGAAAAAATCCTAAGTCCTGTTGTCAGGTAGAGTAAAAGAAGTATTGATGATGGTCTGTCTGTGGGTTGATCTGACGACATTGGCCATTCGGTCGTCACCTTTCAGTTCGTGAAGTCGTTATCTTGGCCTTCTTCGGCTGCCGAAGACAGAGACAGAGTCCGACGTAATTAATGGCAAAAGTACATAAGTGCTGAATAAAGACCAGAAAAAAGAACAGAAAAGCGAAAAATGTTTCCATGTGTAGTAAAAATGAGTTTGTGTTCCTTGGAGAATCCGGATATCGACATGATCGATCCCGGTTCCTCTCGCATGCTAAGCGTGCGCTCTGCCATTTGAGCTAATTCCCCGGAATACATTTTGTGACCCTAGATCCCACAACTGAATAGATTTAAAGTCGCTCAACTTTCTGGTCTAACAGAGAATACTGACTCCAAAAAAAACCACGAGAATTGTAAGCAAGTTCATATAGGGTAGTCCGGCTGTGTTCATGATATAAGTAATGCTCTAAGAGTTGTCCTTAGACGAATTTGCGGGGGGGGGAAAGAGACAAACATCAACTTTAAAATCTTTTTGAATCCACGTATGATAAAAGAATGAAAATAAATTCTTGTGGTCCGTGTGAGGATTGAACTCACGACCTTGGCGTTATCAGCACCACGCTCTGCCGACTGAGCTAACGGACCAATTGCTGTTCCTTATGTGTTACAATAAAAGCCAAATTACCGGTGTTTAAATGTTTCCCTTGATCTAATTTTGACAAGGAATGAATGCTTAGCAGTTCGCTGGACTCCTTTCGTAATTTCATATCACCCGAGTCATCAGACACTTGTTGTATATAAGTTAAGTATTTTAGTTAGGCGAGGTTAAATGAATAAATAAATCACTCCAAGGTCGTCATCTTCGTCATGCGCGAATGTACGAATTGGATACGTATTACACTGTTACCAGTCATCAGTAAGATCTTTGGAAGAGTGTTGACAAGTAGAATCAAAAAAGATGTCGACAACATCCTGAGGAAGGAACAAGCAGGTTTTCGAGAGAACAGAAGTACCATTGATCAGATCTTTGCTCTCAGGAATACACTTGAACAAGTCAACGAATGGAACGCAATTCTGTACACCCATTTCATAGACTTTGAGAAAGCGTTCGATTCTATACATAGAGAAAGTCTGTGGAACATCATGTCAATGTACGGAATCCCAGAAGAGCTTATCGAATTGGTGAAGGCGATGTACAACAACTTTGTGTGTGTGCAGTTCTAGATGAGGGTGAAACAACAGAATGGTTTCAAGTCCAGTCAGGAGTAAAGTAAGGTTGTGTCATGTCTGGTTTCCTATTTCTACTTGCAATTGACTGGGTCATGAGCAGAACTACGGAAGGTAGAAGAACTGGTATACGATGGAAGTTCACCGACGACATCGCTTTGTTGTCGTCTAGGTACCTCGACATAAGAGATAAGACCAACAGACTAGCCGATGAAGCTGCAAGAGTCGGTCTTAAGATCAATGCATAGAAGTCAAAAGTCATGCGGGTGAATGCCAAAAACGACCAACGATTAGAGATTAATGGTGAACAGGTAGAAGAGGTGGAAGAATTTGTGTCAGTTAGGCGCACTGCTGGACAAAAAAGGTGGAACAACCAAGGACATACAGCATAGGCTGAGTAAAGCTAGACAGGCTTTTTATAGGATGCGAAGAATATGGGGCACCAGTGAGACTGGCAGAAAGACGAAGGTACAATTGTTTAAAACAATTGTTAGGTCAGTTTTGATGTATGGCTGTGAAACTTGGAAACTTACGAAAACAGAAGCAAAGAAGCTGGACGGTTTCCAATACAAGTGCATGAAGAGGATTTTAAGAATAAGGTGGCCTCAGACCATCTCCCACCAACGAGCGAGACGTATAAGATGGAATTGGATTGGACATATAATGAGGAAAGACAGAGAGGAATATTGCGTCACAGCTCTGGAATGGAAGCCAGAAGGGAAAAGAAGGCCTGGTCGACCCAAAACAACATGGAGGAGAATGGTTGAAGATGAAAGGAAAACAGCTGGGTGGCAGTCATGGGCGAATGTCAGAAACCTCGCAGCAAACCGTAGTGGTTGGAAAGAGAATGTCAAAGCCTTATGTGCCTTATGGCATAAAGAGATATAGGATAGGATAGGAAGGTCGTCATCTTCACAATCCTCGGCTACCGGAGAGTGAACGACAAAGGCCTTTAGTGTTGTAGTGCCAGTACATAGCAGAGTGACTGTAATACGGATTTTGTGGAGGAAAGTCATGGCACACTACCCGCGTTTTATGAGACGATAAATGAGGAAACAGGAGCTGCAAACAGAAAAAGGACGGAAAAAGTTACCATGGGTAGCTTAAACCTTAATCTTGGAGAATCCAGGTATCGGATGGTCACAACCATATTTGCTATCACTGAAATATTGCTTTTTAATTTGTTTGTTTTTGCTGTTATTTTCTTTCTTTTTTTTTATTTTTAGTCAGAAGCCTATTAGAAACCCAAGTAGATTGCCCTGACGTTTGCTGCTCTTCTTTTCACTGGAATAAATATCCAAGGTGGTTGCCTGTTGTATAACGAATCTGATTACCCTGCTGAACTAGCTTAGAATTGTCATTTTCTTTTGTGTCAGTATTGCCTGTTTCTTTTCTTGTTAAAGGGAATAACCCATCGTAACAGATGATGATCTAATAGATACCGTAATATAGATCATGTAAATTTCTAAATCTACTCAATCACATTTATTTCCTACAAAAGTTGCTAACTTTGAGCTAGTTCAGCGGATTAATCAAATCTTTATAAATCGTGGAACGACCTCGGACATTTGTTTCTGCGAAAAGAAGAGCAGCAATGCATCGCTTTTTGCGGAAAACGTTAGGAAAATCTACTTGGATTTCTACAGTATAGGCTTTTGACAAAAAATAAAAAGAAAGCAATCAACAGCAAAAACAAACAAATTGAAACCAATATTTCACTGACGGCGAATATCATTGTTGTCACGAAAGAAAACAAGATGGCATCATTGGAGAATCCGGGCATCGATCCCGGTACCTCCCGCATGCTAAGCAGGCGCTCTACCATTTGAGCTAATTCCCCATACACAATTACCCTTTCTGTGGTTATTAAACAATTGCTTTCCTTAATGTAGCCAGTTCATTTACCTCAGATAACGAATTCCTAAATAATTGGATAATCGATAATCTCTTCAATCCAACATTACAAATAAGAACAGAATCAACTATGGTTATATCTGCCTTTCTTTGGTTTGCGAACAAATTATGGAATTGCTGATAACCAATTCCTCAGATACTCGTATACTAAACTTGAAAAACTGTAGTCTTTCTGTCAGGCAGAAGAAAGAAGTATTGGTAATGGTCTCTGTGAGGGTTCAACTCACGACTTTGGCCCTTCGGTCACAGTAATTTTCCTCCTAATTTTCTTGAGCCCTTTGCTCCTGTCAGTTCATGAAGTTGTTATTTTGGCCTTCCTTGGCTGCCGGAGACAGAAAGTAAACGATCAAGGACCTTTCTTTTAATTTCAGGAAATAGCAGAGTGAGTGTAGTACAGTGATTTCGTGCAGGAAGTCATGACACGCAAACCGCATAGGTAACAGTAACTACAGATAAATAGGGAAAAAAGACCAGCGAAAAGAAAAGAAAAGACAAAAAATGCTGCAAAGAGTAGCAAAAATGTTTTCGTTTTCCCTGGAGAACCCGGACAGATACGTTTGCCGTTTGAAAGTTGTGATTCCCGTTTCTGTAACTGAATAGATCTAAATTAATTAGCTCAATTTTCTATTCAAATCGAGAACACCGAGTTCAGGCACGGTAGCCTATGTTCATGATTCAGGTCATGTTCTCAGGTTCAGTCCTTAGAAGAAATTGCAGAAAAGAAGAGACGCGAATATCAGCTTCAAATAGTTGTTGAATCCACGTATCATAAAAAAATAAAAAGAAATTCATCCGTGTGAGGGTCGAACTCGAAACCTTGACGTTATCAGCACCACGCTCTGCCGACTGAGCTAACGGACCAATTGTAGTTACGTAGGTGATAAATTAAAAAGCAAATTATTTTGAAATCTACTGCAGGACCCGAGTTTAAATGTCACCATCTGATTTTGGCAAAGAATGACCGCTTGGCAGTTCACTAGACTCCTCTTGGGATTTCATATAACCCGAGTCATCAGACACTCCAAGATCGTCATCTTCGCCATCCTCGGCTGCAGGAGATGAGAGTGAACGACAAAGAGTTTTGTTCTAGTTCCAGTAGAGAGCAGTGACTGTAATACAGTGATTTTGTGCAGTAAGTCATACCACACTCCTCGCGTTTTATGAGCTGGTAGATAAGGAAAAGAAAACTGCGAAAAGAAAACAAGACAAACGAAAACAAAAGACAAAGACATGTTACCATGAGTAGCAAAAATCTAGATCTTGGAGAATCCGGGTATCGATCCCGTTACCTCCCGCATGCAAAGCGGGCGCTCTACCATTTGAGCTTATCCTCCGGTACGCAAGAATCAGGCGGAAAATGACTGTGATTGAGTAGATTTAGAGATTTACATGATCTATATTAAGGTATCTAGTAGATCATCAGCTGCGGTGATGGGTTAATTAGTCTAACAAGAAAAGGAAGCATACAATACTAACGCAAAGAACATATTAAGCTAGTTTAGGAAGGTAATCAGGGGCCCGTTTCTCGAAGGTCCCGAAAAATTTTCGCACCGGAAAGCCATAGCAAAATCTCAAACCTTATGATTACAGAACTGTTTTATTCACATATTCTTAATATGAAGAGAGGTTCTCAGGGTTCAGTCCTTAGAAGAATTAGAAATTACAGGAAAAAAGAGAGGCGAATATCAGCTTCGAAATGTTTTGGAATCCACGTATCATAAAAACTGCAGAGTGACTGTAATACAGTGATTCTGTGCAGGAAGTCATGACACACTACTATGGGTAGCACAAATCTTTATCTTGGAGAATCCGGGTATCGATCCCAGTACTTCCAGCATGCAAAGCGGGCGCTCAACTAATTGAGCTAATCCCCCAGAACACATCACTCATGAGCAACTTATGTGGAAATAACTGTGATTGAGTAGATTTAGAAATTTACATGATCTATACTACTGTATCTAGCAGATCATCATCTTTGATGATTGGCGGTTAATTCCTTTAACAAGAAAAGAAACAGAGAATAATGGCACAAACGAAAATGACAATTTTAAGCTACTTCAGCAGGGTAATCAGATTTGTTATACAACGGGTCACCACCCTGGACATTTTATTCTACTTAAAAGAAGAGTAACAAACGTTAGGGCAACCCACTTTGTTTATTTTCTGACTGAAAATAAACAAAAGAAGGAAGAAAACAGCAGCAAAAACGAACAAATTAAAAAGCAATAATTTACTGATAGCAAATATCGTTGCAGTCATCAGAGATAATTAAAAAAGGAAGTATCACTGGAGAATCCGGGTATCGATCAAGGTACTACACGCATGATAAGCGGGCGCTCTACCATTTGAGGAAATATATCCAGTAACTTCAGATAACGAATTTTTAAGTAAAAAGATAGCCGATAATCCCTGAAACCGAACTTTACAAATAAAATACAGATTCAAAATTGGTTACCTCTCCCTTTCAATCGTTTGCGAACGAATTACGGACTTGCTGATGACCAATGACTTAGACACGCGTATACCGGTAGAGTAAAACAAGTATTGGTTATGGTCTCTGTGAGGGTTGATCTGACGACCTTGGCTCCTCGGTTGTCTCCTTTCATTTCGTGAAGTCGTTATCTTGGCCTTCCTCCGCTGCCGGAGACAGATAGTAAATGACCAAGGACCTCTTTTGCAGTGCCAGAAAATAGCAGAGAGACTGTAATACGGTGATTTTGTGCAGAAAGTTAAGAATCTCTACCGAAGTAAGCAATAGCAACAGTAAATAAGTAATGAATAAAGACCAGTAAAAAGAAAAGAAAAGAGAAAAATGTTGCCGTGAGTAGCAAAAATGTGTTTGTGCTCCTTGGAGAATCCGGGTATCGATCCCGGTTCCTCCCGCATGCTAAACGGGCGCTCTACCATGTGAGCTAATTCCCCGGTATACATTTTGTGACTCCAGTTCCTATAGCTGAATAATCTTAAAGTAGCTCAACCTCCTGTTTTAACAGAGAAAACTGACTCCAAAAAAAAATCCACGAGAATCATAAAAAAATGAAAATGAATTCTTGTGGTCCGTGTGAGGGTCGAACTCACGACCTCGGCGTTATCAGCACCACGCTCTGCCAACTGAGCTAACGGGCCAATTGCAATTGCGCAAGTGTTAACTTAAAAGTCAAACTATTATGTAATCACCTGCAAGACTGGAGTTGAAATGCTACCATCTAATTTTGGCAAAGAATTAGCACTTGGCAGTTCGCTAGACTCCTCTCGAGATTTCATTTCACCCGAGTCATCAGACACTCCAAAGTAGTCATCTTCGCCATCCTCGGTTGCTGGAGATAGAGGGTGAACGACAAGCACCTTTGTTCTAGTTCCAGTAGACAGCAATGACTGTAATACAGTGATTTTGTGCAGCAAGTTATGACACACTATCCGCGTTTTAAGAGCAGATAAATAAGGAAAAGAGAACTGCGAAAAGAAAACAAAACAAAACAAGAGACAAAAACATGTTACAATGAGTAGCAAAAATCTTGATCTTGGAGAATCCGGGTATCGATCCCGGTACTTCCCGCATGCAAAGCGGGCGCTCTACCATTTGAGCTAATCCCCCAGAACACATTCCTCAACAGAAACTTATAAGTGAAATTACCGTGATTGAGTAGATTTAGAGATTTATACGATCTATATATTACGGTATCTAGTAGACCATCATCTGCGGTGATGGATTAATTCATTTAACAAGAGAGGATACAGACAATATTGACAGAAAATAACATCATAAAAATTTTAAGCTAGCTCTCAGCAGGATAATCAGATCCGTTATATATAGGGAAACCACCTTATATATTTATTCCAGTGAAATGAAGAGCAGCAAATGTTAGGGCAATCTACCTGGGTTTCTACAGTAGGCTTCTGACAAAAAATAAAGAGAAGAAGAAAGAAAACAATAACAAAAAGAGCCAATTAAAAAAATATATTTCACTAACAGCAAATATCGTTGTTGTCATCAGAGATAATTAAAAAAGAAAGTATCACTGGAGAATCCGGGTATCGATCCCGGTACCTCCCGCATGCTAAGCGGGCGCTCTGCCATTTGAGCTAATTCCCCAGACACGGTTTTGTCTCCTTTTGTTTTAAGACAATTTTTTCTTTAATATAGCCAGTAACTCAGACAACGAATTTCTGAATAATAAAATAATCAAAAATCTCTGCAACTTAACATTAGAAATAAAAAACGAGAATCCAAAATGCGATACACTTAAAAAAAAGGAGCACACTTGAAAAAATGCGCTACAGTTGAAAAAATGCGGCATAATTGGAAAAAATGCGGCACACTTGAAAACTGATGCGGCGCACTTAAAAAAAAGCGCCACACTTGAAAAAATGCGCTACACTTGAAAAAATGCGACAAACTTGAAAAAATGCGTCACACTTCAGAAAATGCGCCACACGTGGAAAAATGCAGCATACTGAAAAAAATGCGGCACACTTTAAAAAATGCGGCAAACTTGAGAAAATGCGGCACACTTGAAAAAATACGCCACACTTGAAAAAATTCGCCACCCTTGAAAAAATGCCCCACACTTGAAAAAATGCAGCACGCCTGGAAAACTGCGGCACACTTGAAAAAATGCGCCAAAGTTAAAAAAAAATGCGGCATACTTGAAAAAAAGCGCCACACTTAACAAAATGCGGTATACTTGAAAAAAAGCACCACACTTGAAAAAATGCGGCACACTTTAGGAATGCGCCACACTTGAAAAAATACGCCACACTTAACTTGAAAAAATTCGGCATACTTGAAGAAATGCGGCCGACTTGGAAAAATGCACCACGCTTGAAAAAATACGGTAACCTTAAAAAATGCGGCACACTTAAAAAATGCGCCGATAAAATGCGGCATACTATAAAAATACGTTACACTTGAAAAAATGCAACATACTTGGAAAAATGCGCCACACTTGGCAAAATGCGGCACACTTGGGAAAATGCACAGTTTTGCATAAAATTGTTTATATCTCCCTTTCTACCGTTTGCCAAAGATTTCGGGAAGTGCTGATGTCTAATGCCTTAAATAATTGTATGGTGTCAGGTAGATAAAAAGAAGTATTGGTAATTGTCTCTGTGAAGGTTGAACTCACGACCTTGCACTCTAGGTCGACTCCTCTCAGATTATGAGGTTGTTGTCTTGGCCTTCCTCGGCTGCCGGAGAAAGAGAGTAAGCGACCAAGGACCTTTTATCCAGTGCCAGGAAATAGCAGAGTGACTGAAGTACAGTGACGTTGGGCAGAACGTTATAAATCTCCACTGAAGTGAGTAACAGTAACATTGGATAAGTAAGGAAAAAAGACCAGCAAAAAGAAAATAAAAAGACAAAATGTTGCCATGAGTAGCAAAAATGCTTTTGTTTTCCTTGGAGAATCCGGGTATCGATCCCGGTACCTCCCACATGCAAAGCGGGCGCTCTACCATTTGAGCTAATCCCCCCGACCGCGTACGTCCCTCAATAGGAACTTATGATCGAAATTACTGTGATTTAGCAGATTTAGAGATTTACATGATCTATATTACGGTATCTACTAGATCATCATGTGTGGTGTTCGGTTAATCCCTTTAACAAGAAAATATACAGACAGTACTGACATGAAAGAAAATGACAATTTCAAGCTAGTTCGCAGAATAATCACGTATATCGGGGAACGACCTTGGAGATACGTTCCAGTGAAATGAACAGCAGCAATACAATCGCAGCTTTTTGCCGAAATCGTTAGAGGAATCTACTTGGGTTTCTACGGTAAGCTTCTGACAAAAAAAAAAAGAAAGAAGAAGAAAAGAGTTGCAACAACGAACAAATTAAAAAAAAACAACACCTCACTGATGGCAAATATCGTTGTTGTCAGGAGAAAAAAGAAAGAATGTTTCATTGGAGAATCCGGGTATCGATCCCGGTACTTCCCGCATGCTAAGCGGGCGCTCTACCATTTGAGCTAATTCCCCATTGCACAGGTGTTTTAATGAAAATAAAGTTTTGAATTCAAATAAATTCAACTATTCAGCACATCGTAACTATTTGGAAATTTTCGTCAAATTTTACAGAAAATAGAAAAGGAGACATTTAATATATTACCTTTATTACTATCTTCTAACACTTAAAAAAAAAAAAGCTATTTTTAAATAATTCAAGAAAAATTTAAGGTGGCTCTGAACCCTATGTACCGAATTCAACTTTGCCAAAAGTTGCATCTTAACATACTTATCAAAATTTGATAATATAAAAAATTATCCATGTCGTGTATGAATTATAAGCCCCTAAAGCTGTAGTTAAGGGTGTTTTTAGCAGGTTATTCTGTTGCTATGGTAATCCATTGTGTCACAAAAATGATCACAACGAGTTCAGCGATGATTGGGCAGTTTGTTGATACAATGATTTTAGCATCAAGTGATAAAGAGCGGTTATAATGACCCATCAAAATATAACTGCTGGAAATTGTTTTGAGCTATCTTAAATTAGTCTTTTTATTTGTGTAAGCCTCGTGTCTCGACGTAATCTAAGGGCGCGGCGAGATAAATCAAACTGCCACAAGTACTGAATTCGTTGTTTAAGTTTCTCTTTACATTTTCTTTGATACATGTATCCCCAAACTCCACTAGTCTTTATTCACCATTGTGGTTATTCACTATTCAGTAACCACATGTCCTCTTTGTTTCACATTTGGTAACAGCAACTGGGCCGTTAGCTCAGTCGGCAGAGCGTGGTGCTGATAACGCCAAGGTCGTGAGTTCGAACCTCACACGGACCAGACAGTTGCCAGATTTGTCAACAATTATGCTGAATAATTTTTTTTGCTGTGTTCAACTCGATCATGTTTTTCCCTTGGTGATCATCGGTTAAAAATTCATAGCCTTTTGTATGACTTAAGTACCTGAATGTAACTCCTGACTGTAATAAACTGTTAGTTTTCCAAACAAATTACAATAATTAACTGAAAATGGACACAATACAAACAAAATACTCCATTTAAGAGCTCTGTTTATAGGTAGCTTTTGTTAATTTTAAAGGGTAAAAGATAGCGTTACAGAACTGATTTATACCATGTCATAGACATACAGTGGCCACCACAATCAATGCCATATGCTCGAAGCGCATGGTGGGAAGATTGGGGGTAATACCGTCGAATATACAACGGCTTTCCTGTATTCTGTTTGGCTGTATTTTCTATGGCATGGTATAATAAAGATCAATATAGGTCAAGTAAGTCTCTAAATCTGCTCAATCGCAGTAATTTTTCTCATAAGTTTTCAAAAAGAGTTATGTTCTGGGGGATTAGCTCAAATGGTACAGCGCTCGCTTTGCATGCGGGAGGTACAGGGATCGATGCCCGGATTCTTCAAGAAAAATATTTTTGCTACCCATGGTAACATTTTGTTTTGTTTTAATTCTAAGCACTTCTTTTTATCTGCTGATAAAACGCAGTTAGTGTGCCGTGACGCCCTGTACAAAATCAGTGTACTAGCGAACTGCCAAGCGTTCATTCTTTACCAAATTTAGATGGTCCTGCTGAATATTACGAATTTGCCTTTTGTTTTTACCCTTGTGTAACAGCAATTGGTCCGTTAGCTCAGTCGGTAGAGCGTGGTGCTGATAACGCCAAGGTCGTGAGTTCGACCCTCACACGGACCACATAAATTTCGTTTCACTTTTTATGATACGTGGATTGAAAATCATTTTACAGCTGATGTTCGTCTCTTTTTCTTTTTCCATCAAACTGTTCTAAAGACAACCTGAATCATGAACAAATGCTACCCTGCCTGAACTAGCTTACAATTCTCATGTTGTTTTGAGTCAGTATTTTCTGTTTGAACAGAACTTTGAGCCACTTTAAATCTATTCAGTTAGAGCAATTAGAGTCACAACTTTCAAACGGCAAACGCATTTCGGGGAATTAGCTCAAATGGTAGAGCGCCCGCTTAGCATGTGGGAGGTACCGGGATCGATACCCGGATTCTCCGAGGAAAACAAAAGCATTTTTGCTACTCATGGCAACATTTTGTCTTTTTATTTTCCTTTTGCTGGTCTTTTTTCCTTACTTATCGAATGTTACTGTTATTCACTTCGGTGGAGATTTATAACGTTCTGCCCAACGTCACTGTACTACAGTCACTCTGCTATTTCCTGGCACTGGATAAAAGGTCCTTGGTCGTTTACTCTCTTTCTCCGGCAGCCGAGGAAGGCCAAGACAACAACCTCATAATCTGAGAGGAGTCGACCTAGAGTGCAAGGTCGTGAGTTCAACCTTCACAGAGACAATTACCAATACTTCTTTTTATCTACCTGACACCATACAATTATTTAAGGCATTAGACATCAGCACTTCCCGAAATCTTTGGCAAACGGTAGAAAGGGAGATATAAACAATTTTATGCAAAACTGTGCATTTTCCCAAGTGTGCCGCATTTTGCCAAGTGTGGCGCATTTTTCCAAGTATGTTGCATTTTTTCAAGTGTAACGTATTTTTATAGTATGCCGCATTTTATCGGCGCATTTTTTAAGTGTGCCGCATTTTTTAAGGTTACCGGATTTTTTCAAGCGTGGTGCATTTTTCCAAGTCGGCCGCATTTCTTCAAGTATGCCGAATTTCTTCAAGTTAAGTGTGGTGCATTTCTTCAAGTGTGGCGCATACTTTCAAGTGTGCCGCATTTTGTCAAGTACGGCCATTTTTTTTACTGTGGCGCATTTTTTCAAGGGTGCCGTAATTTTTCAAGTGTGGCGCATTCCTAAAGTGTGCCGCATTTTTTCAAGTGTGGTGCTTTTTTTCAAGTATACCGCATTTCGGTGGAGATTTATAACGTTCTGCCCAACGTCACTGTACTACAGTCACTCTGCTATTTCCTGGCACTGGATAAAAGGGTCCTTGGTCGTTTACTCTCTTTCTCCGGCAGCCGAGGAAGGCCAAGACAACAACCTCATAATCTGAGAGGAGCCTTGAACTTAGAACTTGCGATCTAGTTTATATTCTTAGTTCGATAAAGCTATTCAGCTAGCCGGAAACAGCTTAGCCTACTTAATTATGTCACATTTAGTTTCGTTTTATGAGTAGAAAAATGAGAAAAAAAGAATCGCAAAAAAGAGAACAAGACAAAAAAATTATCTTCATCTTGGAGAATCCGGGTATCGATCCCGGTACTTCCCGCATGCAAAGCGGGCGCTCTACCATTTGAGCTAATCCCCCATTGTACAGGTATTTTAATGAAAATAAGGCTATGCAATAAAATAAACTGATAATGCGAAGCTATATCCATGTTTTCGACAAATTTTGCTGAAAACGAAAGGAGATATTAACGCGCTACCTTTATTGTGATTTTAAAACACTTAATAAGGCTATTTTAAAATTATTCAAGAAGTGGTAATTTACCAGGTAACATTAAAGAATTACTGTAGATCTGAATTTTGTATTTCGGAGTGAAAAACACCGCAACATTCCAACAAGGTGAACATTTATTACCAGTTTTCATTGCATACACGAGTTGAACTTAGAACTTACGATCTAGTTTATATTCTTAGTTCGTCAAAACTATTCAGATAGCATTTAGAAAAAGACAAATAAATTATCTTTATCTTAGAGAATCCGGGTATCGATCACTGTAATTCCCACAAGCAAAGCGGGCGCTCTACCGTTTGAGCTAATTCCCCAGAATACACCCCCATTGGAAACTTTAATATGAGTGAAAGAACTGTGATTGAGTAGATTTAGAGATATACATGATGTATATTACCGTATTTAGTAGAACATCATCTGCGGTGATGGGTTAATCCATTAACAAGAAAAGAAACAGACAATCCTGACACAAAATAACTTGACAATTTTAAACTAGTTCAGCAAGGTAATCAGATCCGTTATATATCGGGGAACGACCTTGGAAATTTGTCCAGTGAAAAGAAAAGCAGCAATAGAATGCTTTTCGGCGTAAAACGTTAGGAAATCTACTTGGGTGTCTAAACGGTTGGCCTCTGACAAAAGATGTAAAAAAAGAAAGAAAGCAACAGCAAAAACACGTTATTTAAAAAAACAATATTTAGCTGCGTAGCAAATATCATTTTTTCACGAGAATAAAAAAGAAACAGTATCATTGGAGAATCCGGGTATCGATCCCGGTACCTCCCGCATGCTAAGCGGGCGCTCTACCATTTGAGCTAATTCCCCAAATACAATGTTTGCATTGCAGATGGCCAATGCCTTAGATACTCATATACTAAAAAACAACACGTGAAGTCATGCTGTCAGGTAGAGAAAAAGAATCATTGGTAATGGTCTTTGTGAGGGTTCAAAACACAACCTCCGCCTTTCGGTCTTCTCTTTTCAGTTCGTGAGGTCGTTATCTTGGCCTTCCTCGGCTGCCGGAGACAGAGAGCAAATAATCAAGAACCTTTCTTCTAGCGCCTGGAAATAGCAGAGTGACTATAGTCGAGTGATTTTGTGCAGGGAGCCATGGCACTCTTCCCACGTAGGTAACAGTAACTGGAGATAAATTAGGAAAGAAAGACCAGCAAAAAGAAAAGAAACGACAAAAATGTTGCCATGAGTAGCAAAAATGTTATTGCCTTGTCCTTGGAGAATCCGCGTATCGATCCCGGTACCTCCCGCATGCTAAGCGGGCGCTCTACCATTTGATTTAATTCCCCGGAATACGTTAACTATTTGAAAGTTGTGTCTCCAATCGCTGTAACTGAATAGATTTAAAGTAGCTCAAGTTCCTGTTCAAACAGAGAATACTGACTCAAAAGAACATGAGAGTTGTAAGTAAGTTCAGACAGGGTAGCCAGGCTGTGTTCGTGATTCAGGTAATGCTCTCAAGTTTGTCCTTAAGGAGTTTGCAAAGAAACGGAGACGAATATCAGCTTTACAACCTTTTTTATCCACGTATCAAAAATAATAACAATAAATATTTGTGGTCCGTCTGGGGATCGAACTCACGACCTTGGCGTTATCAGCACCACGCTATACCGACTGAGCTAACGGACAATTTGCTGTTACAAATTAGCTTCTAGAATACTGCAAGACTGGATTCTTAAATCATCTTAAATGTTGTCATCTAATTTCGAGAAAGAATGAATGCTTGGCGGTTCGCTAGACTCCTTTCGGGATTTCATATCACCCAAGACATCAAACACTCCAAGGTCGTCATCTTCGCCATCCTCGGCTGCTGGAGATATAGGGTGAACAACTAGGACCTTTGTTCTAGTGTCAGTAGATAGCACGGTGACTTTAATACTAGCCTGCTGAACAGGCGGATTAGCAGGCTCTAGCGCGATACACGAACGTATTGCGCTAGAACACGCTAATCCGCCTGTACTGTAGGCTACTTTAATACAGTAATTTTGTGCAGACAGTCATGTGCAGGTAAATGAGGAAAAGAGAATTACAAAAAGGAAAGAAAAGACATAAATGTTACTATTGTTGCAAAGAACTTGGCCTTGGAGAATCCGCGTATCGATCCCGGTACTTCCCGCATGCGAAGCGGGCGCTCTACCATTTCAGCTAATTCCCCGGAATACGCGTTTGCCATTTGAAAGTAGTGGCTGCAGTTGGTGTAACTGAATAGATTTAAAGTATCTCAATTTTCTGTTCAAACAGAGAATATTGACTCAACAGAACATGGAGATTGTAATCTAGTTCAGCCACTTTGTAGCCTGTGTTCAAGATCCAGGTATTGCTCTCAGTGTTTTCCTTGAGGCGTTTGCTGAGAAAAAAGAGACGAACATCAGCTTTAAAATCTTTTTGAATCACGTAACAAAACAACAACAACAAAAAACAAACACAAAGTTAAAAAAAAAATACATTGTCGTGGTCCGTGTGAGGGTCGAACTCACGACCTTGGCGTTATCAGCACCACGCTCTACCGACTGAGCTAACGGACCAACTGCTGCCACATAGTTGTTGAAATAGGAACTCAAATTAGTTTGTAGTCTACTGCAGGACCGGATTTTAAATGCTACCATTGACTCTGGTAAAGAGTGAGCGTGTGGCAGTTCGCAAAACTTTTCTCTTTCATATCGCCCGAGACATCAGACACTCCAAGGTCGTCATCTTCGCCATCCTCGGCTGCTGGAGATAGCCTGAGCGTGAACGACAAGGACCTTTGTTTTAGCGTGTGCCAGTAGAGAGCAGAGTGACTGGAATACAGTGATTTTGCGCAGGAAGTCATGACACACTAGTACTACCCGCGTTCTATGAGCAGATAAATAAGAAAAAGAGAACTACAAAAAGGAAAGAAAAGACAAAAAAAAGTTACTATTGTTGCAAAAGACTTGGCATTGGAGAATCCGGGTATCGATCACGGTACTTCCCGCATGCAAAGCGGGCGCTCTACCATTTGAGCTAATCCCCCAGAATAAACTGCTGATAGAAACTTATGAGTCAAATTAGTGTGATTAAGTAGATTTAAAGATTTATATGATCGATATTACGGTATCTAGTAGATCATCATCTGCGGTGATGTTCCAGTAATCCCTTTAACAAGAAAAGAAACAGACAATACTGACACAAAAGAACATGACAATTTGAAGCTAGTTTAGCAGGATAACCAGATCTGTTATATATCGGGGAACGACCCTGGACATTTGTTTTAGTGAGAATAGAGCAGCAATAGAATGATTTTTGCGGAAAACGTTAGGTCAATCTACTTGGAATTCTACCGTAGGCTTGTCGCAAAAAAAAACAAAATATGGAGGAAAGAAACAACAACAAAAATGAGAAAATTAAAAAAAAGCCCCAGTGTTCTTATGAGAAGAAAAGGTGTCTTGGAGAATCCGGGTATCGATCCCGGTACCTCCCGCATGCTAAGCGGGCGCTCTACCATTTGAGCTTATTCCCCCAGACAAAGGTTTCTTGGGTTTGGTTATAAAATAATTCCTGTCCTTAATATAGCCTGTTCAGTAACTTCAGAGAACAAATTTGTAAGTAATGAGATAATCGATAGTACTTTAGAAACTGAATAAAAGAGAATCCAAAATTGGTGATGTCTTTCTTTCTATCGTTTGTTATGATCAACGCCTTAGATATTCGTACTGCAAAACCGAAAACAAAAAAACTAAATGAAGTCCTGCTGTCAGGTAGAGAAGAAGAAGTATTGGTAATGGTCTGGGTAAGGGTTGAACTCAAGACCTTGGCCCTTCGGTCGGCTCCTTTCAGTTCGTGGAGTCGTTATCTCGGCCTACCTCGGCGGAGAGAGAGAATAAACGACCAAGGACCTTTGTTCTAGTGCCAGGAGATATCAGAGTGACTGTAGTACAGCAGGAGACTCATATCAAGAAGTAATGATGGCACTCTACCCGCAGAGATAACAGTAACAGTAGATAAGAAGGGGAAAAAGACCAGCAAAAAGAAAAGAAAATACAAAAAAATGTTGCAATGAGTAGCAAAAATGTGTTTGATTTCCTTGGAGAATCCGGGTAACGATCCCGGTACCTTCCACATGCTAAGCGAGCGCTCTACCGTTTGAGCTAATTCCCCTGAATACGTTATGAAGTAGATCAATTGTTTTTCTTCAAAAAGAGAATACTGACTCATAATTTTAGAAAACGGATTTCCAGCCTTTGTCAAAAATTACATAAAGTAAAAAAGGAGATTTCAATGCGCTACATTTACTGTCATTTTAAAACAATTTAAAATACTATATACTATTTTTAAAATGTTCCAGAAAATTAGTTGAATTTTGTCTTTTGGAGGAAAAATCTACTGTCTGGAGAATCCGAGTATCGATCCCGGTACCTTCCGCATACAATGCGGGCGCTCTACCATTTGAGCTAATTCCCGTAACGTCCATGAAAACGTTCTATATATTTAAAGTGTTCTGGTAAACTTCATTTAACTGAACATTACGCTAACAAAATAAATTGTTCACAGCTGACTAGCTCTCTTGGGTATTATTTGAAGATGTGGGGCTTAGTAAATGGGGCCCCTTGACAAAATCACCGATTTCAGGGGACAGACGCTGGAGTCAAATCAGCCCGATTAAGCAATGCTTGTTTAGCTGTGATGTCAAAAATGTACGTGATCAAAATCAAAATTATCATTTTTTTGACTGTCTAACGGCT